>NC_142230.1:1073968-1394740 GCF_049639895.1 Pseudopodoces humilis
GCACCATCGCGAGGGTGCAGGATGAGTCCCGAGGTTGCTCAGCACCATCCCGAGGGTGCTCAGCACCATCGCGAGGGTGCAGGATGAGTCCCGAGGGTGCTCAGCACCATCCCGAGGGTGCAGGATGAGTCCCGAGGGTGCTCAGCACCATCCCGAGGGTGCAGGATGAGTCCCGAGGTTGCTCAGCACCATCCCGAGGGTGCTCAGCACCATCCCGAGGGTGCTCAGCACCATCCCGAGGGTGCAGGATGAGTCCCGAGGTTGCTCAGCACCATCCCGAGGTTGCTCAGCACCATCCCGAGGGTGCTCAGCACCATCGCGAGGGTGCAGGATGAGTCCCGAGGTTGCTCAGCACCATCCCGAGGGTGCTCAGCACCATCGCGAGGGTGCAGGATGAGTCCCGAGGTTGCTCAGCACCATCCCGAGGGGGCTCAGCACCATCCCGAGGGTGCTCAGCACCATCCCGAGGTTGCAGGATGAGTCCCGAGGGTGCTCAGCACCATCCCGAGGTTGCAGGATGAGTCCCGAGGGTGCTCAGCACCATCCCGAGGGTGCTCAGCACCATCCCGAGGGTGCTCAGCACCATCGCGAGGGTGCAGGATGAGTCCCGAGGTTGCTCAGCACCATCCCGAGGGTGCTCAGCACCATCGCGAGGGTGCAGGATGAGTCCCGAGGTTGCTCAGCACCATCCCGAGGGTGCTCAGCACCATCGCGAGGGTGCAGGATGAGTCCCGAGGTTGCTCAGCACCATCGCGAGGGTGCAGGATGAGTCCCGAGGGTGCTCAGCACCATCCCGAGGGTGCAGGATGAGTCCCGAGGTTGCTCAGCACCATCCCGAGGGTGCTCAGCACCATCGCGAGGGTGCAGGATGAGTCCCGAGGGTGCTCAGCACCATCCCGAGGGTGCAGGATGAGTCCCGAGGTTGCTCAGCACCATCCCGAGGGTGCTCAGCACCATCGCGAGGGTGCAGGATGAGTCCCGAGGTTGCTCAGCACCATCCCGAGGGTGCTCAGCACCATCGCGAGGGTGCAGGATGAGTCCCGAGGGTGCTCAGCACCATCCCGAGGGTGCAGGATGAGTCCCGAGGTTGCTCAGCACCATCCCGAGGGTGCTCAGCACCATCCCGAGGGTGCTCAGCACCATCCCGAGGGTGCAGGATGAGTCCCGAGGTTGCTCAGCACCATCCCGAGGTTGCTCAGCACCATCCCGAGGGTGCTCAGCACCATCGCGAGGGTGCAGGATGAGTCCCGAGGTTGCTCAGCACCATCCCGAGGGTGCTCAGCACCATCGCGAGGGTGCAGGATGAGTCCCGAGGTTGCTCAGCACCACCCCGAGGGTGCTCAGCACCATCCCGAGGGTGCAGGAGGGTGCAGGATGAGTCCCGAGGTTGCTCAGCACCACCCCGAGGGTGCTCAGCACCATCCCGAGGGTGCAGGATGAGTCCCGAGGGTGCTCAGCACCATCCCGAGGGTGCTCAGCACCATCGCGAGGGTGCAGGATGAGTCCCGAGGTTGCTCAGCACCATCCCGAGGGTGCTCAGCACCATCGCGAGGGTGCAGGATGAGTCCCGAGGTTGCTCAGCACCATCCCGAGGGTGCAGGATGAGTCCCGAGGTTGCTCAGCACCATCCCGAGGGTGCAGGATGAGTCCCGAGGTTGCTCAGCACCATCCCGAGGGTGCTCAGCACCATCGCGAGGGTGCAGGATGAGTCCCGAGGTTGCTCAGCACCATCCCGAGGGTGCAGGATGAGTCCCGAGGGTGCTCAGCACCATGGCGAGGGTGCAGGATGAGTCCCGAGGGTGCTCAGCACCATGGCGAGGGTGCAGGATGAGTCCCGAGGGTGCTCAGCACCATCGCGAGGGTGCAGGATGAGTCCCGAGGTTGCTCAGCACCATCCCGAGGGTGCTCAGCACCATCCCGAGGGTGCAGGATGAGTCCCGAGGGTGCTCAGCACCATCCCGAGGGTGCTCAGCACCATCCCGAGGGTGCAGGATGAGTCCCGAGGTTGCTCAGCACCATCCCGAGGGTGCTCAGCACCATCCCGAGGGTGCTCAGCACCATCGCGAGGGTGCAGGATGAGTCCCGAGGGTGCTCAGCACCATCCCGAGGGTGCAGGATGAGTCCCGAGGTTGCTCAGCACCATCCCGAGGGTGCTCAGCACCATCCCGAGGGTGCAGGATGAGTCCCGAGGCTGCTCAGCACCATCGCGAGGGTGCAGGATGAGTCCCGAGGATGCTCAGCACCATTCCAAGGGTGCAGGATGAGTTCTTGCTACTGAGAAGTGTGACGAAGCCGCATCTCTCCTGTGCTACAAGGGAATCCCCTCCCGCGTGGTTTATTCGGGGTGCAGATTGCCCAGTGACCTCTGCACCCCTGGTTGCCGCAGGGCCCTGTGGCACTGAGAGGTGTGGCGAAGCCACGTCTCTCCTGTGCTACACGGGACACCCCCCCTGCGTGGTTTATTCGGGGTGAAGGTTGCCAAGCAGCGTCTGCACCCCTGGTTTCCGTGGAGCCCCCGTGGAGCTCAGGGGGGCGTTGCAAGGCGACGGCCCACCTGGGCTAAGCGGCGGGGAAAGCCTCTACGTGGTCGAGCGAGGGGCAAACGCTGCCACAGCATCTGCACCCCGATCTCTCTAAAAGTGTTTCCGCTGCAGTGTCCAAACCGTAGCTTTCCGACGACTCTGCAGCGTGGTTATGTGCGAGTATTACTAAGTGACAGCCGAGAACGGACGGGAGGTGCCTGGCCAGCAGCCATCGCCCGAGCTCTGAGAGACGAGCCAACATCAGTTAAATAAGAGGTGAGTCACAAAGCAGTCTATCACGGGTCAGAACTGTTCAACCCCAGGCAAAAAGCTGTATAAGCAACTCCAATTCTTACTGAAAGCCAGCCAAAGTAATTTGCCTAAACGAGAAGTAAAACCCCTCCTAACCTGGATTCGAGTTAATTTCCCAAAGGCAAAACGCTCAGATTTTTTCACTAGAGATTTCTGGGACACAGTCGGTAATAAGCTTTTTAATAACATTTCCCGCCGAGATATGGCAGCCGCTAAACTCCTGCCAGCCTGCAGAGCACTGGTAGAAATGTGTGCTGCGAATACACAACGCGCGACCAGCCCCCCGTAGCCCGCGAGCTCCGTCTCTCCTACCCCTACACCCGAGCACGCGGCCCCCGTTCCCTCGGTCCCCGCCGGCCCCCCTCCCTTCCTGCCCGCTCGGACCGGTGTGCCCCCGCCCCCCGAGCACGCGGCCCCTGTTCCCCCTACCCCAGTCCCGGCACGCTCCGTCCCCCCCCCTCCCCCCCCCTTCCCCGTCCCACCGCCCCCCCCGCTTTTGCCCCCCTCCTGCCGTCCGAGCTTCCCCCGCTGCTGCGGTCCCGCCCCGTTCCACCGTCCCCGCGGCTATGGGCCCCGCCGCCGCCGCGGCTCCGCCGGCCCCCGGCGGCGCGGTCCCCGCGGTCCCGCCTTCCCCCGCCGACACCGTGATTCCCGGCTCCGCCACCCCGCCCGCCCTCGGCATCGCGGTTCCCGCAGCTCAGCTCCCCTACGCCCCCTCCGTGCCGCCCGCGCCGCCTTGGTGCCCCGCGGGCTCCGCTTTCCCGGCGCCCGTGGGGCCGCCGGCCCCGCCGCCGCCGTGCAGCGACACCGATCTGTGCGGCGCGGCCCGATCCGAAATTGGCGCTGCCGTCCACCGCTCCCCCGTGCTGCCTTGCGGCGCTGACGTCATCCACGCATGCGCAGTCACCGCTTCTAGCGCCGATGCTCCTACCGCCGCCGTCCCCGGGTTCCCCCGTGCCACCCCCCCCGTGCCAGCCTCTCAAACCGCGGAGGGGGAGAAAGAGAACGGGCACGGGACCCCGGCTCTACAACTGCTGACACCCGCGTCGCCTCTGCCACCGCCCGGCCCAGCCACTGTCCGCTCCCCGCCGTGCGTCTTCGCGTCCCCGCGTCCACCAGCGAAGCCGCCCGGCGCCGGCACACGGCCCCCGCCTGTCTCTGCCCCGCTGCTAACACCGGCACAATAAATAAACGGGAATCGGGGGAAAATCGGCAACTGGGGGAAAAGGCGGGAATCACGAAAATGGGAATTGGGGGGAAAAATATCGGGAATGGGGAAAAAGAACCGGGAATAAAGAAAAACGGGGAATAGGGAAAAGCCCGGGAATCAGGAAAAGAAAAACCGAGAATCGGGGGGGGGGGGAAAACTGGAATAAAGAAAAAACTGGGTATCGGGAAAATCACGGGAATCGGGGGAAAAAACGGGAATAAAGAAAAAAACCCTGGAAATCGGGAAAAAAAACCCGGGAAAGAAAACAACAAACCAGGAATAAAGAAAAAAAAGGGAACGATGGGAGAAACGGAAAAAAGGTACTGGGATCAAAGGGAACAGGGTCAAAGGTCCGGAGGGTGCTGAGCGCCTTCCAGAACGTGCAGGATGAGTGCCGAGGGTGCTGAGCACCCAGGGAAGGTGCTGAGCACCCTCGGGATGGTGCTGAGCACCCTCGGGACTCATCCTGCACCCTCGGGATGGTGCTGAGCACCCTCGGGATGGTGCTGAGCACCCTCGGGACTCATCCTGCACCCTCGCGATGGTGCTGAGCACCCTCGGGATGGTGCTGAGCAACCTCGGGACTCATCCTGCACCCTCGCGATGGTGCTGAGCACCCTCGGGATGGTGCTGAGCAACCTCGGGACTCATCCTGCACCCTCGCGATGGTGCTGAGCACCCTCGGGATGGTGCTGAGCAACCTCGGGACTCATCCTGCACCCTCGCGATGGTGCTGAGCACCCTCGGGATGGTGCTGAGCAACCTCGGGACTCATCCTGCACCCTCGCGATGGTGCTGAGCACCCTCGGGATGGTGCTGAGCAACCTCGGGACTCATCCTGCACCCTCGCGATGGTGCTGAGCACCCTCGGGATGGTGCTGAGCACCTTTCCCAAGGTGCTCAGCACCATCCAGAGGGTGCTCAGCACCATCCCAAGGGTGCAGGATGAGTGCCGAGGGTGCAGGATGAGTCCCAATGGTGCTGAGCACCATCCTGAGGGTGCTGAGCACCGTCAGCCGCTTGCTCAGCACCATCCCGAGGGCGCTCAGCACCATCCTGAGGGTGCAGGATGAGTCCCGGAGGTGCAGGATGAGTCCCAATGGTGCTGAGCACCATCCTGAGGGTGCTGAGCATCCTCAGGCGGTTGCTCAGCACCATCCCGAGGGTGCTCAGCACCATCGCGGAGGTGCAGGATGAGTGCCGAATGTGCAGGATGAGTCCCAATGGTGCTGAGCACCCTCTCGAGGGTGCTGAGCACCGTCCGGAGGGTGCTCAGCACCATCCCGAGGGTGCTCAGCACCATCGCGAGGGTGCAGGATGAGTCCCGAGGTTGCTCAGCACCATCCCGAGGGTGCTCAGCACCATCGCGAGGGTGCAGGATGAGTCCCGAGGTTGCTCAGCACCATCCCGAGGGTGCTCAGCACCATCGCGAGGGTGCAGGATGAGTCCCGAGGTTGCTCAGCACCATCCCGAGGGTGCTCAGCACCATCGCGAGGGTGCAGGATGAGTCCCGAGGTTGCTCAGCACCATCCCGAGGGTGCTCAGCACCATCCCGAGGGTGCAGGATGAGTCCCGAGGTTGCTCAGCACCATCCCGAGGGTGCTCAGCACCATCCCGAGGGTGCAGGATGAGTCCCGAGGGTGCTCAGCACCATCCCGAGGGTGCTCAGCACCATCGCGAGGGTGCAGGATGAGTCCCGAGGTTGCTCAGCACCATCCCGAGGGTGCTCAGCACCATCCCGAGGGTGCTCAGCACCATGGCGAGGATGCAGGATGAGTCCCGAGGGTGCTCAGCACCATCCCGAGGGTGCAGGATGAGTCCCGAGGGTGCTCAGCACCATCCCGAGGATGCTCAGCACCATCGCGAGGGTGCAGGATGAGTTCTTGCTACTGAGAAGTGTGGCGAAGCCGCATCTCTCCTGTGCTACAAGGGAATCCCCTCCCGCGTGGTTTATTCGGGGTGCAGATTGCCCAGTGACCTCTGCACCCCTGGTTGCCGCAGGGCCCTGTGGCACTGAGAGGTGTGGCGAAGCCACGTCTCTCCTGTGCTACACGGGACACCCCCCCCTGCGTGGTTTATTCGGGGTGAAGGTTGCCAAGCAGCGTCTGCACCCCTGGTTTCCGTGGAGCCCCCGTGGAGCTCAGGGGGGCGTTGCAAGGCGACGGCCCACCTGGGCTAAGCGGCGGGGAAAGCCTCTACGTGGTCGAGCGAGGGGCAAACGCTGCCACAGCATCTGCACCCCGATCTCTCTAAAAGTGTTTCCGCTGCAGTGTCCAAACCGTAGCTTTCCGACGACTCTGCAGCGTGGTTATGTGCGAGTATTACTAAGTGACAGCCGAGAACGGACGGGAGGTGCCTGGCCAGCAGCCATCGCCCGAGCTCTGAGAGACGAGCCAACATCAGTTAAATAAGAGGTGAGTCACAAAGCAGTCTATCACGGGTCAGAACTGTTCAACCCCAGGCAAAAAGCTGTATAAGCAACTCCAATTCTTACTGAAAGCCAGCCAAAGTAATTTGCCTAAACGAGAAGTAAAACCCCTCCTAACCTGGATTCGAGTTAATTTCCCAAAGGCAAAACGCTCAGATTTTTTCACTAGAGATTTCTGGGACACAGTCGGTAATAAGCTTTTTAATAACATTTCCCGCCGAGATATGGCAGCCGCTAAACTCCTGCCAGCCTGCAGAGCACTGGTAGAAATGTGTGCTGCCAATACACAACGCGCGAGCAGCCCCCCGTAGCCCACGACCTCCGTCTCTCCTACCCCTACACCCGAGCACGCGGCCCCCGTTCCCTCGGTCCCCGCCGGCCCCCCTCCCCTCCTGCCCGCTCGGACCGGTGTGCCCCCGCCCCCCGAGCACGCGGCCCCCGTTCCCCCTACCCCAGTCCCGGCACGCTCCGTTCCCACCCCTCCTCCCGCCTTCCCCCCCGCCCCCCGCACCCCCCCCCGCTTTTGCCCCCCTCCTGCCGTCCGAGCTTCCCCCGCTGCTGCTGCGGTCCCGCCCCGTTCCACCGTCCCCGCGGCTATGGGCCCCGCCGCCGCCGCGGCTCCGCCGGCCCCCGGCGGCGCGGTCCCCGCGGTCCCGCCTTCCCCCGCCGACACCGTGATTCCCGGCTCCGCCACCCCGCCCGCCCTCGGCATCGCGGTTCCCGCAGCTCAGCTCCCCTACGCCCCCTCCGTGCCGCCCGCGCCGCCTTGGTGCCCCGCGGGCTCCGCTTTCCCGGCGCCCGTGGGGCCGCCGGCCCCGCCGCCGCCGTGCAGCGACACCGATCTGTGCGGCGCGGGCCGATCCGAAATTCGCGCTGCCGTCCACCGCTCCCCCGTGCTGCCTTGCGGCGCTGACGTCATCCACGCATGCGCAGTCACCGCTTCTAGCGCCGATGCTCCTGCCGCCGCCGTCCCCGGGTTCCCCCGTGCCACCCCCCCGTGCCAGCCTCTCAAACCGCGGAGGGGGAGAAAGAGAACGGGCACGGGACCCCGGCTCTACAACTGCTGACACCCGCGTCGCCTCTGCCACCGCCCGGCCCAGCCACTGTCCGCTCCCCGCCGTGCGTCTTCGCGTCCCCGCGTCCACCAGCGAAGCCGCCCGGCGCCGGCACACGGCCCCCGCCTGTCTCTGCCCCGCTGCTAACACCGGCACAATAAATAAACGGGAATCGGGGGAAAATCGGCAACTGGGGGAAAAGGCGGGAATCACGAAAATGGGAATTGGGGGGGAAAATATCGGGAATGGGGAAAAAGAACCGGGAATAAAGAAAAACGGGGAATAGGGAAAAGCCCGGGAATCAGGAAAAGAAAAACCGAGAATCGGGGGGGGGGAAAAACTGGAATAAAGAAAAAACTGGGTATCGGGAAAATCACGGGAATCGGGGGAAAAAACGGGAATAAAGAAAAAAACCCTGGAAATCGGGAAAAAAAAACCCGGGAAAGAAAACAACAAACCAGGAATAAAGAAAAAAAAGGGAACGATGGGAGAAACGGAAAAAAGGTACTGGGATCAAAGGGAACAGGGTCAAAGGTCCGGAGGGTGCTGAGCGCCTTCCAGAACGTGCAGGATGAGTGCCGAGGGTGCTGAGCACCCAGGGAAGGTGCTGAGCACCCTCGGGATGGTGCTGAGAACCCTCGGGACTCATCCTGCACCCTCGGGATGGTGCTGAGCACCCTCGGGATGGTGCTGAGCACCCTCGGGACTCATCCTGCACCCTCGCGATGGTGCTGAGCACCCTCGGGATGGTGCTGAGCCACCTCGGGACTCATCCTGCACCCTCGCGATGGTGCTGAGCACCCTCGGGATGGTGCTGAGCAACCTCGGGACTCATCCTGCACCCTCGGGATGGTGCTGAGCACCCTCGGGATGGTGCTGAGCAACCTCGGGACTCATCCTGCACCCTCGCGGTGGTGCTGAGCACCCTCGGGATGGTGCTGAGCAACCTCGGGACTCATCCTGCACCCTCGCGATGGTGCTGAGCACCCTCGGGATGGTGCTGAGCAACCTCGGGACTCATCCTGCACCCTCGGGATGGTGCTGAGCACCCTCGGGATGGTGCTGAGCACCTTAGTCAAGGCGCTCAGCACCATTCCCAGGGTGCTCAGCACCATCCCAAGGGTGCAGGATGAGTGCCGAGGGTGCAGGATGAGTCCCAATGGTGCTGAGCACCATCCTGAGGGTGCTGAGCATCCTCAGGCGGTTGCTCAGCACCATCCCGAGGGTGCTCAGCACCATCGCGGAGGTGCAGGATGAGTGCCGAATGTGCAGGATGAGTCCCAATGGTGCTGAGCACCCTCTCGAGGGTGCTGAGCACCGTCCGGAGGGTGCTCAGCACCATCCCGAGGGTGCTCAGCACCATCGCGGGGGTGCAGGATGAGTCCCGAGGTGGCTCAGCACCATCCCGAGGGTGCTCAGCACCATCCCGAGGGTGCAGGATGAGTCCCGAGGTTGCTCAGCACCATCCCGAGGGTGCTCAGCACCATCGCGGGGGTGCAGGATGAGTCCCGAGGTTGCTCAGCACCATCCCGAGGGTGCTCAGCACCATCGCGAGGGTGCAGGATGAGTCCCGAGCCTGCTCAGCACCATCCCGAGGGTGCTCAGCACCATCCCGAGGGTGCAGGATGAGTCCCGAGGTTGCTCAGCACCATCCCGAGGGTGCAGGATGAGTCCCGAGGTTGCTCAGCACCATCCCGAGGGTGCTCAGCACCATCGCGGGGGTGCAGGATGAGTCCCGATGTTGCTCAGCACCATCCCGAGGGTGCTCAGCACCATCCCGAGGGTGCTCAGCACCATCGCGAGGGTGCAGGATGACTCCCGAGGGTGCTCAGCACCATCCCGAGGGTGCAGGATGAGTCCCGAGGTGGCTCAGCACCATCCCGAGGGTGCAGGATGAGTCCCGAGCCTGCTCAGCACCATCCCGAGGATGCAGGATGAGTCCCCAGGGTGCTGAGCACCATCGCGAGGGTGCAGGATGAGTCCCGAGGGTGCTCAGCACCACCCCGAGGGTGCTCAGCACCATCCCGAGGGTGCAGGATGAGTCCCGAGGGTGCTCAGCACCATCCCGAGGGTGCAGGATGAGTTCTTGCTACTGAGAGGTGTGGCGAAGCTGCATCTCTCCTGTGCTACAAGGGAATCCCCCCCTGCGTGGTTTATTCGGGGTGCAGATTGCCCAGTGACCTCTGCACCCCTGGTTGCCACAGGGCCCTGCGGCACTGAGAGGTGTGGCGAAGCCACGTCTCTCCTGTGCTACACGGGACACCCCCCCTGCCTGGTTTATTCGGGGTGAAGGTTGCCAAGCAGCGTCTGCACCCCTGGTTTCCGTGGAGCCCCCGTGGAGCTCAGGGGGGCGTTGCAAGGCGACGGCCCACCCGGGCTAAGCGGCGGGGAAAGCCTCTACGTGGTCGAGCGAGGGGCAAACGCTGCCACAGCATCTGCACCCCGATCTCTCTAAAAGTGTTTCCGCTGCAGTGTCCAAACCGTAGCTTTCCGACGACTCTGCAGCGTGGTTATGTGCGAGTATTACTTAGTGACAGCCGAGAACGGACGGGAGGTGCCTGGCCAGCAGCCATCGCCCGAGCTCTGAGAGACGAGCCAACATCAGTTAAATAAGAGGTGAGTCACAAAGCAGTCTATCACGGGTCAGAACTGTTCAACCCCAGGCAAAAAAGCTGTATAAGCAACTCCAATTCTTACTGAAAGCCAGCCAAAGTAATTTGCCTAAACGAGAAGTAAAACCCCTCCTAACCTGGATTCGAGTTAATTTCCCAAAGGCAAAACGCTCAGATTTTTTCACTAGAGATTTCTGGGACACAGTCGGTAATAAGCTTTTTAATAGCATTTCCCGCCGAGATATGGCAGCTGCTAAACTCCTGCCAGCCTGCAGAGCACTGGTAGAAATGTGTGCTGCGAATACACAACGCGCGACCAGCTCCCCGTAGCCCGCGACCTCCGTCTCTCCTACCCCTACACCCGAGCACGCGGCCCCCGTTCCCTCGGTCCCCGCCGGCCCCCCTCCCTTCCTGCCCGCTCGGACCGGTGTGCCCCCGCCCCCCGAGCACGCGGCCCCCGTTCCCCCTACCCCAGTCCCGGTACGCCCCGTTCCCCCCCCTCCCCCCGCCTTCCACGTCCCACCGCCCCCCCCCGCTTTTGCCCCCCTCCTGCCGTCCGAGCTTCCCCCGCTGCTGCGGTCCCGCCCCGTTCCACCGTCCCCGCGGCTATGGGCCCCGCCGCCGCCGCGGCTCCGCCGGCCCCCGGCGGCGCGGTCCCCGCGGTCCCGCCTTCCCCCGCCGACACCGTGATTCCCGGCTCCGCCACCCCGCCCGCCCTCGGCATCGCGGTTCCCGCAGCTCAGCTCCCCTACGCCCCCTCCGTGCCGCCCGCGCCGCCTTGGTGCCCCGCGGGCTCCGCTTTCCCGGCGCCCGTGGGGCCGCCGGCCCCGCCGCCGCCGTGCAGCGACACCGATCTGTGCGGCGCGGGCCGATCCGAAATTCGCGCTGCCGTCCACCGCTCCCCCGTGCTGCCTTGCGGCGCTGACGTCATCCACGCATGCGCAGTCACCGCTTCTAGCGCCGATGCTCCTACCGCCGCCGTCCCCGGGTTCCCCCGTGCCACCCTCCCGTGCCAGCCTCTCAAACCGCGGAGGGGGAGAAAGAGAACGGGCACGGGACCCCGGCTCTACAACTGCTGACACCCGCGTCGCCTCTGCCACCGCCCGGCCCAGCCACTGTCCGCTCCCCGCCGTGCGTCTTCGCGTCCCCGCGTCCACCAGCGAAGCCGCCCGGCGCCGGCACACGGCCCCCGCCTGTCTCTGCCCCGCTGCTAACACCGGCACAATAAATAAACGGGAATCGGGGGAAAATCGGCAACTGGGGGAAAAGGCGGGAATCACGAAAATGGGAATTGGGGGGAAAAATATCGGGAATGGGGAAAAAGAACCGGGAATAAAGAAAAACGGGGAATAGGGAAAAGCCCGGGAATCAGGAAAAGAAAAACCGAGAATCGGGGGGGGGGAAAAACTGGAATAAAGAAAAAACTGGGTATCGGGAAAATCACGGGAATCGGGGGAAAAAACGGGAATAAAGAAAAAAAACCGGGAAATCGGGAAAAAAAACCCGGGAAAGAAAACAACAAACCAGGAATAAAGAAAAAAAAGGGAACGATGGGAGAAACGGAAAAAAGGTACTGGGATCAAAGGGAACGGGGTCAAAGGTCCGGAGGGTGCTGAGAGCCTTCCAGAACGTGCAGGATGAGTGCCGAGGGTGCTGAGCACCCAGGGAAGGTGCTGAGAACCCTCGGGATGGTGCTGAGCAACCTCGGGACTCATCCTGCACCCTCGGGATGGTGCTGAGCACCCTCGGGATGGTGCTGAGCAGGCTCGGGACTCATCCTGCACCCCCGCGATGGTGCTGAGCACCCTCGGGATGGTGCTGAGCAGGCTCGGGACTCATCCTGCACCCCCGCGATGGTGCTGAGCACCCTCGGGATGGTGCTGAGCAACCTCGGGACTCATCCTGCACCCTCGGGATGGTGCTGAGCACCCTCGGGATGGTGCTGAGCAACCTCGGGACTCATCCTGCACCCTCGGGATGGTGCTGAGCACCCTCGGGATGGTGCTGAGCATCCTCGGGACTCATCCTGCACCCTCGGGATGGTGCTGAGCACCCTCGGGATGGTGCTGAGCAACCTCGGGACTCATCCTGCACCCTCGCGATGGTGCTGAGCACCCTCGGGATGGTGCTGAGCAACCTCGGGACTCATCCTGCACCCTCGCGATGGTGCTGAGCACCCTCGGGATGGTGCTGAGCAACCTCGGGACTCATCCTGCACCCTCGGGATGGTGCTGAGCACCCTCGGGATGGTGCTGAGCCACCTCGGGACTCATCCTGCACCCTCGGGATGGTGCTGAGCACCCTCGGGATGGTGCTGAGCACCTTAGTCAAGGCGCTCAGCACCATCCCGAGGGTGCTCAGCACCATCCCGAGGGAGCAGGATGAGTGCCGAGGGTGCAGGATGAGTCCCAATGGTGCTGAGCACCATCCGGAGGGTGCTGAGCACCGTCAGCCGCTTGCTCAGCACCATCCCGAGGGCGCTCAGCACCATCGCGGGGGTGCAGGATGAGTCCCGGAGGTGCAGGATGAGTCCCAATGGTGCTGAGCACCATCCTGAGGGTGCTGAGCATCCTCAGGCGGTTGCTCAGCACCATCCCGAGGGTGCTCAGCACCATCGCGAGGGTGCAGGATGAGTCCCGAGGTTGCTCAGCACCATCCCGAGGGTGCTCAGCACCATCGCGGGGGTGCAGGATGAGTCCCGAGGTTGCTCAGCACCATCCCGAGGGTGCTCAGCACCATCCCGAGGGTGCAGGATGAGTCCCGAGGTTGCTCAGCACCATCCCGAGGGTGCTCAGCACCATCGCGGGGGTGCAGGATGAGTCCCGAGGTTGCTCAGCACCATCCCGAGGGTGCTCAGCACCATCGCGGGGGTGCAGGATGAGTCCCGAGGTTGCTCAGCACCATCCCGAGGGTGCTCAGCACCATCCCGAGGGAGCAGGATGAGTCCCGAGGTTGCTCAGCACCATCCCGAGGGTGCTCAGCACCATCGCGGGGGTGCAGGATGAGTCCCGATGTTGCTCAGCAACATCCCGAGGGTGCTCAGCACCATCCCGAGGGTGCAGGATGAGTCCCGAGGTTGCTCAGCACCATCCCGAGGGTGCTCAGCACCATCCCGAGGGAGCAGGATGAGTCCCGAGGTTGCTCAGCACCATCCCGAGGGTGCTCAGCACCATCCCGAGGGTGCAGGATGAGTCCCGAGCCTGCTCAGCACCATCCCGAGGGTGCTCAGCACCATCCCGAGGGTGCTCAGCACCATGGCGAGGATGCAGGATGAGTCCCGAGGGTGCTCAGCACCATCCCGAGGGTGCTCAGCACCATCCCGAGGTGGCTCAGCACCATCCCGAGGATGCTCAGCACCATCCCGAGGGTGCAGGATGAGTCCCGAGGTTGCTCAGCACCATCCCGAGGGTGCTCAGCACCATCCCGAGGGAGCTCAGCACCTTCCCTGGGTGCTCAGCACCCTCGGCACTCATCCTGCACGTTTTGGAAGGCGCTCAGCACCCTCAGGACCTTTGACCCTGTTCCCTTTGATCCCAGTACCTTTTTTCCCAATTTCCGTTTCTCCCATCGTTCCCTTTTTTTTCTTTATTCCTGGTTTGTTGTTTTCTTTCCCGGGTTTTTTTTCCCGATTTCCAGGGTTTTTTTCTTTATTCCCATTTTTTCCCCCGATTCCCGTGATTTTCCCGATACCCAGTTTTTTCTTTATTCCAGTTTCCCCCCCCCCGATTCTCGGTTTTTCTTTTCCTGATTCCCGGGCTTTTCCCTATTCCCCGTTTTTCTTTATTCCCGGTTCTTTTTCCCCATTCCCGATTTTTTTCCCCCCAATTCCCATTATCCTGATTCCCGCCTTTTCCCCCAATTCCCAATTTTCCCGCAATTCCCGTTTATTTTTCCCCGATCCCGTTTTTTCCCCTATTCCGCCTTTTTCCCCCCAAAGCGGGCCGGGGTTTTTTGCCCTCGCGGTGTCACCGTGGGTGCGGCCCCGGCGCGGGCGCTGCTGCTGCTCCCGGGGGCTCGCTCGGCCACAAAAACCCCAAAATCCCCGGATTTCACCCCCAAATTCCCCCCAGAACTTCAGCCCAAATTCCTGCCGGCATTTCCACCCAAAACCCCCAAATTTCACCCCAAAATCCATCCTGAGAGTCCCAAGGTTCTGGAACCAGTCTGGGGCTTCTAGACAATTCTGCTGGACCCCGCCCGGCGCTGAGGTTCCAGATCACCCAGGACAGTCCAAAACCCCGGGACAATTTCAGCAGCCTTCAGCACCCTCGGGACTCATCCTGCACCCTCGGGATGGTGCTCAGCACCCTCGGGACGGATCGGATGGATCAGGACCCTCGGGATGGGACCGGAGCTCCGGGAATCTCCTCACCGGGATGTCGGGTAAGGCTGATCCCGGCAGGATCCGGCTCCTGCTGCCGCTCCCATGGGATTTGGAGCTGGAAAAGGGCGAAGGTGGCTCATTCCCAGCGGCTGGGTTGGGGTTTGGGGCAGGTTTTTAAGGACAAGGAGCTGTTCCCTGTTGTGTCCCAAATCCTGGAGCTCGGGAATGTTGGTCCTGGATTTGGGGAGGTGGAGCTGCGAGATGGGGCAGGATGAGACCCCCGGGTGAGGAGGAGGAGGAGGCGGTTCCAGAATTCCCTTGGAAATCACGGAATGATTCAGGCTGTAAAAGACCTCGGAGGTCACCGGCTCCACCTGGAATATCTCGGGCATTTTGGGGCTCCTCGGGAGGAGTTTTTGTCCTGCCCTGGGATGGCGGCTGGGGCTGGAGAGGACCCGAAGGCCCCGCTCCCGCCTCCATTCGGGAATTCGAGCCCCGACTTCCCCAATTCCGCCCCGATTCCAAAGGTTTGTGCACACAAGCACCGCGGGGAGGTCTCCGGGGCGGACCCGCAGAACCAGGAAACGCCGAGCCAAAACTTTAACCCCAAAACCTGGGAAAAGGCTCATTCCCGGCCCCGGAGCCCACGAAATCCCTGGAAAAGCTTCGGGAGCGGGAGGTGGCACCTCCTGGCACCTCCCGGCACCTCCCGAGCCCCGCGCAAAGGTCCCGGTTCCGCCCATTTGTTCAAACAAACGCGTTCCCTGCAGGACGAGCCCCCGGGAATATCCAGAGGGAACGCTCGGCTCTTGGGGAATTCGGGATTTTCCCGGAGTTTCTGCTGGCCCGGCACCCCCGGCCGAGGCTGCGGGAGCTTTCCGCGCTCCCGGAGCTTTTCCATGATCCCGGATATTCCCGGTGGGTGGGGGGCGCTTCCCCCCGGGGCTCCCGCAGGTGCCTCCGGAGCGGATGGAGCCGGTCCAGCCGGGATTGACCCGCTCCACGCTCGCTTTTCCCAGGAAATGAAATCCCGCCTGGATCCGGCTGTGCTGGGCTGGCCCGAGGTGTGTGACCCGTCCGGAACCGGGACAAGGTGGGGATGTGGGGGCGGCCCCACGGATTTGGGGTTCAGCCCCGCGGATTTGGGGTTCTGCCGGCCGCGGGTCGGAAAAGTGGGAATACTCCGGGGGGGGGAGAAGGAATTCTTGCCTTTGGGGCGGGGAAACTGAGGCACGGAGTCACCCCCGCCCTGCCCTGCGGTGCTTTGGGGGTGCGCAGCTCCTCCCGCCCCTGAATTATCCATAAATCCCATGGGAAGGATCTCCCGGAGTCGGGACCCCGAGGGGGCTGTTCCTGATCCCAGAAAAAAGGGGATCCCTGGAAAAGGGGATCGGGGGATGCCGAGGCTGTGGGGGAGGGGGGAGCGGTGCCGGATTTGGGGAGCGGGAGCGGCACCCCCGGATATGCGGGAAAAGGGTTAACAGGGAAAAGGATCTGGTTCGCCAAGTGGTTCCTGGTTTGTTTGGAGTGCGGGAGAGGAGGGGGAGGGGGCGCAGGGCTGGGACCCCGGGAATCGGGAATCTCCGGGCTGGGAATCGGGAATCGCGGGGCCAGGAATTGGGAATTGGGACTTTGGGGCTGGCGGGGAGCTCCCCCCCCCCCCCCAGCCACCACCACCCGCAGGTAGGTCCGGGGTGACCCGGGGTGACCTGGGATGACCTGGGCATGGCCGGACCCCCCCGAGCCCCCCTGAGCCCCTCTGAGCCCCCCTGAGCCCCTCTGAGCCCCCCCAGGACCCCCCTGAGCCCCCCTGAGCCCCCCCCCAGGACCCCCCTGAGCCCCCCCCCCCAGGACCCCCCTGAGCCCCCCTGGGCCCCCCCGGGCCCCCCTGGCTCCCCGGCCCCACTGTCACCTCCGTGGCCACCCCCGGGCCACCACCCAGCCCCCTCCCCCCGGTCCCGGGCACTCCGGGCCATTCCCCAAACCCCCGGGATGCTGGGATTGTTCCCTGCTGGTCCCGACCCACGCCAGGGATGAGTTTGGCCGTTCCCAGCTCCCGAAATTCCCGTCCTGCGGGGCTGCGCCGTTATCCCGCTGTTCCCGCATCCCGGCCGGGATCCAACCCCACCAACATTTGGAGGCTGCCCCCGGGGTCGGGGTTTTGGGGGGAGCGGCTGCAGGATCCCGTCCCTTTCCCTGCTCCGGAGCTTGGATCCGCATCCTGAGATTCCCGGCGGGTTCTGGGGAGCTCCCGCACATCCCGGTTCCTTTCCCGCACCTGGACGAGCCCGGGAGCCCCGGAAGGAGCGGGAGCCCGGCGGGTTCTTGGGAAGAGCCGCGGTTTTCCCTTGGGAGCTGCCCTGGAGCTCCGCTCCTCATTCCTTTAGGATTCCATATTCATTATTCCACGTTTGTGGCCGATCCCCGGCAGATCCAAGGGCAGATCCACAAAGGAAAGCGGTTTTTTTTTTAATCAGCTGACCGGGCTGGGAATGTAAAAACAGGAAAACGGCTGAGCTCATCCCAGCTCATCCCAGCTCATCCCAGTCCCCTCCCTGTCCCCAGCGGGGTGAGTCTGGCCAGGGCCGGGCCGGGATGTGCCAGCCCGGGAATGGTGTCGGGATCTGGGAACTGTGGGATTGGGAATCGGGGAGATCCACCCGGAGCAGCCCCGGATCCACCTGGATCAAGGCGGGGAGGGGGGCAGGTGTTCCCAGCAGGAGCAGCCGGGTCAGGATGCTCGGGGGGTTCTGGGGGATGTTGAGGTTCTCTGAGGATGTCGGGATTTTGGGAGGGGTGTTTGGGTTCCCAGGGGTTTCCCAGTCTCTTGTGGCTGAAATCCCCCAGATCCCAACTGAGATCCCACCCCAACATCCCGTCAGATCTTACCCCAAAACCTGCCCAGATCCCACCCCAAAATCCCCTCAGATCCCACCCCAACATCCCGTCAGATCTTACCCCAAAACCCGCTCAGATCCCATCCCAAAACCTGCCCAGATCCCATCCCAAACCTCGCCCTGTTCCCACAGCCTCTCCCGGCCCCATCCCAAATCCAGCTCCCTTCCCAGCTGCCCCCTGAGCCCCTCTCCCGAGGGGTTTCCCCTCTCCTCAGGCAGTGGGAATTTGGGGGGTCGGATGAGCCGCATCCTGGGGCGGGGATTCCCATTTTCATCCCCATCCCCATCCCCATCCCCATCCCCATTCCCATCCCCATTCCCATTCCCATTCCCATTCCCATTCCCGCTCCCGTTCCCATCCCCATTCCCATCCCCCTTCCCAGCCGCTCTCATCCCGGCCGAATTCCTGGGGGTTTAATGATTAACCAGGAGAGCTCGGCCTGGGGGGGGTTTGAGGGTCCCGCTCCCCCCGGGGACCCTCCGGCTCCGCGGGGCCACGGCGGCAACGGGAAAACGGGAATGTCCCCCCTGCTCCGGGCGGGAGGGCTGGGGGGGGCAGGGCTCGGCTGAGACCCCCCCCCAAATTCATCTCTCGGCTGGGCTGGGCCCCCCCCGACCCCTCCACGCCCCCTCCCCGCAGCGTCCGGCCCTGAGCGGTACCGGGACCCCCCCCCGAAAACCTGGAGCCCCCCGAGAGCCTGGAGCCCCCCCACATCGCCCCCGGGCCCTGCGGGGGGGTCCCCGCGGGGGTCCCTCCCCCGAGGCGCCGCTGCGTGTCCGTCCTGGAGCCCGGCACGGCCTGGGATGAGGAGGAGGAGGAGGAGGAGGAAGAGCGGGGCCCCGGGGTGTCCCTGCGGAGATCCGGGACGCTCCGGGGCTCCCTGGACCCTTTCCGCCGGCACAGCTGGGAGCCGGGGAAGGACCCGCGCGGCATCCCGGGCTACGACCAGCTCAGGTAGGAGGGACCCCCGTGTCACCCCCCCCCAACCGCGACCCCCAAATCCAGGGCTCGGGGACCTTCTCGTGCCCCCGATCCCTCCACACCCCGGCGCTGGGGTCCCCGAGCATCCCTGCCCCGGTGGGGACCCCCCAAATCCCTGCTCACCCACTCGGGGACCTGCCCTGGTTTGGGGGTGTCCCCCGCGCTGAGGGTCCCGGTGTCCCCCCAGCGGGAGCCCCGAGCTCGGCTCCAGCGCGGAGCAGCTGGGGGGGCTCTGGCGGCACCGCCGGGACCCCCGGAGAGCCCCCCTGGTGCACAGCAGCGACGAGCTGGACTCGCTGCTCTCGCAGGACGAGGAGGACGAGGCCGATGTGAGGCGGGCACAGGTGGGACCCTCCTGTCACCCCGGGGGTCACCCAGAGCTGGGGGGGCCATAGGGGACCCCGGAGAGGGGATCACTGTCATAAAGTCGCATCCTGGGTGGCTTTGTCATCGTCCTGAGTGGCTTTGTCATCACCCCAGGTGGCTTTGTCATCGTCCTGGTGGCTTTGCCATCATTTTGGGTGACCCTGTCATCACTTGGGGTGGCTTTGCCATCGCCCAGAGTGACTTTGCCATTGTCCTGAGTGGCTTTGCCCCAGTCCTGGTGGCTTTGTCATTGTCCTTCTGCCTTTGCCATCATCCTGGGTGGCTCTGCCACCACCACGAGCGGCTCCGCTGCTGTCCGGGGTCTCTTTGGGACCAGGACGCTCCTTCCCGGCCCTCCCCGCTGGGAGCCGCTCCGGTTTGGGGACAGGAAGGGACCCTGGCGGGGCCGGTGAGGGTGGCAGTGCCACTGTCCCTGTCCCCGCTGCCAGGAGGACGCGCGGAGGCTCCCGGCGCCCCTGGCCTGGCCCCGCTCCCGGGGCTGGTCCCGCTCCAAATCCGCATCGCTCGGTGTCATCGCCAGTGTCCCCGGCGAGGAGGGTGAGTCTGTCCCACCCCCCCGGGACCCTCCTGTCCCCCCCCGGACCCTCGTGTCACCCCCCGGACCCTCGTGTCCCCCCGGCGCTGTCCCTGCTCCGACCTCCCCCGGTAACGACCCGAAATCGATGGCGCAGTTAATTACCGCCCCCGCCGCCCCCGGCTGCTCCTCGCGGCCCTGTTTGAATTCCTTTTCCCTTTTCCAGCTGCCGAAATTCCCCCGTTCGCCTCCCAGCAGAGCCTGGTCAGCGGGTGAGTCCCCTCCGTGTCCCATCCGTGTCCCCTCCGTGTCCCCTCCGTGTCCCATCCGTGTCCCATCCGTGTCCCCTCCTGGCCCCGCGCTGTCCCCTCCCCGCTCCTGTCACAGCCCATTCCCGTCCTCATTAGGGGAATGTTCCCGGGAACCGGCACCGGGAGCTGGCCCGGAGCCCCGGGGGACCGGGATGGGGACAGGGATGGGACAGAGATGGGACAGGGATGGGACAGAGATGAGGACAGGGATGGGGACAGGGATGGGGACAGGGACAGGGATGGGGACAGGGATGGGACAGAGGTGAGGACAGAGATGAGGACAAGGATGGGGACAGGGATGGGGACAGGGATGGGGACGGGGACAGGGATGGGGACAGGGACAGGGATGGGGACACGCTGGCCCGAATCACCGCCCTGCAAAGGACGGGGCTTTTCCCCCTTCAAAGGTGGCTCGTCCCCCTCTGAAGGGGATTTGCCCCCGCCCGAGGGCATCTTGTCTCCCCTCGAGGGTGATTTTATCTCCAGGGGTGCCTTTGTCGTCCCTTCCAACGGGGATTTGTCCCCTTCAGGGGGAATTTGACCCCTCCAAAGGGGATTTGTTCCCTTCCAAGGGTGGCTTTTGTCCCCCTCCGAGGATGTCCCCAAGGAACCAGGACCCCCCCAAACCCGGGGCCCCCTCCCCGCTCCCCAAATCGGGGGGCGGGGACAGGGGGAGGGGGCTCGGGGGGACAGGGGGGGCTGCGGGGTGGCCGGGCTGGGAGCGGGGAGGGGACACGCACGCTCCTCCCCGTTCCCGGCGGGGACAGAGCGGGATTGTCCGGCGGGATTGTCCAGCGGGATCCTCCTCCTGCAGCGCCGGGAGCCGCGAGCGGCTGGCGGGGGAGGCGGGGACCCCCCCGGGCCGGGAAGGGACCCCCCTGGACAGGACCCTCAGCTTCATCCGCAGGATGACCGGGAAGACAAAGGTAGGGAAAAACGGGAGCGGGGGGCGGGATCGGCTCTGCGGGCGCGGCGGGATAACGGGATAACAACAACAACGGGATAACAACAACGGGATAACAACAACGGGATAACAACAACGGGATAACGGGACGGGCTGATGGATGCTCTGCCGTGCCTCAGTTTCCCGTCTCTCGCCCGGCTCCGTCCCCCGCCGTTTTCCGGATTTTGGGATCTAAACGAGAGGAAAACGCGGAATGTGCTCAGGGAAGGGATCCCAAGCGGATCCCCCCGCTCATCCCGGCCTTTCCCGCCGCCGTCCCTCCCTCGGGAATGTTTTCCTCCTGCTCCTTCCCCTCCCGTGCCTCAGTTTCCCATCTCCCGCCTGTTCCTGAGGCGCTTTGGTGATTCGGGGGGGCGCGGGGGTGTCCCCCCTCCACACCCGCGTTTCGGGGGGCTCAGGGGGAGAAACTGAGGCACGAGGGGACACAGCAGCCGCCCGTGGTTTTGTCCCCGCGGCTGCCACCCCATCCCGGTTTTGGGGGGGGCAAACCCCGCTCGCCCCCCCCGGGCGGCCCCGATTTGCCGCCACGCGGAGCCGTTAATCCCCGAGCTCCCCCTCCCGCTCCTCCTCCCGCTCTTCCCGCCGGATCAGCCGCCAGATGTTCCCATCTGGGGGGGCCCCGCCGCCCCCCCGGCTCCAAATCCCGCCTGGAACAGCCGCGGGATCCGGAACCGCCCGGCGGGGATGGCTCCAGCCCCGGCCCAACATCCCGGCAGGGCCGGAACGGGCCGAAACCCGGGATCCGCCGGGATGTTTATTTGGATTATTTGATTATTTGGTTGGGATTTCGTAGGGAAAAGGCGCCTGGAAGTCGGGGGGCGCTGGGGGGGGCTCCGGCGCCGTGTCGGGATGGGGAGGGGGGCAGGAAAGGGCTCGGTCCCGTCTGGAACGGCTCTTTCGGGAATAACAGTCCCCCCCTTCGGGGGGCTCCATCCCCGGGGTCCCGGGGGGTCCCCGCGTCGCCCCCCGAGCCCAGGGATGAACGGGGGGGCTGCGGAGCGCCCCCAGCTCCTGCCCCGGGGATTCCCGGTGGGAATTCCTGGCTCGGGGCCGGGGGCCGGGGCTGGCTCGGGGGGTCCCCGGTGGCCGAACCCCCCCGTTCCCCCCTCCCGGTTCTGGTGCCTGAGCCGCCGCTTCCCCTCGGCCTCCGCGGGGCTTTTCCCGTGCGGATCCACGTGGGAAGCGCCCCTGGAGCATCCGGAGGCCTCTCGGGGTTTTCTGCAGTGGGTTTTGGGCTGGTTTGGGGTCACGGCCGGGGAGAAGCAGCGAATCCCGGGTGTGTCCGGGAGGAAATGAGGAATCGGGAATCTGGGTGAAAGGGGGAGTGTGACCACGTCCTCTCCCCGCTCCGGGGGCCCCCGAGGGTTTCATTCCGCTTTGGTGACCAGGAGTTAATTAAAATCCGCAGTTTAATTAAAGCCGAGCCTTGGCAGGCCGGGAAGGAACCGGGAATGAGCCGGGAATGAATCAGGAACGAGGCCCGGCCGCCTCCGTGGATCTGCTCCGATCCCGGGCTTGGCACACCGGGAGTTTTCCTGGATCCCAAGTTTTCCCCGGGAATGGCCGTCCCACCCCCGCTCCCTCTGCCACGGGATGTGTGCGGCACCGCCGTTCCCGTCCCACCGCGGTTTTCCATGGGGAAACCGAGGCAGCCGGGAATGGCGGCACCTCTCCCCGGCCTTTTCCTGGTTATTCATTAATCCCGGCGCTGCCGGAGTCGCTCCTGCCCCCGTCCAGGCTGGGAAATGCGGGATAAAGGGATATTTCATTCCCCAATCCCGCTTGCACCCCGGGACTGGGGGGGGGTTTGTCCTGCGGCTCCCTGGGTGACACTTGGGGACTTTGGGATCCCCAAAAAGCCCCGGCTGGGACCGGGAGCGTTATCTGGATCCGATCAATCCCGGCTTATCCCGGTGGAGTTAATGTTCAACCGGGTGACGCCAGCCCTGCTCCCGGTGCCAGGGCCTCTCCCAAGCCGCTGTTTTACGGGGAAAAAAGCAACATTTTTCCCAAAATAGCGCCTTTATCCCAACCTTCCATCCCCAGAGAAGCGGCAGCAGCCGCGGAGGGGCTCTCCCGGGAAGGGTCCAGCCTGGAATTGCTGCGGGCGGGAGATGAAAGCCCCAAAACAGAGGAGAGCAGGGGTTTGTGTCACCCCACAACTGCTCTGGGGGTACCCAGGGCTCGGGGGATTCGGGGGGCTGGAATCCCCTGGGATTAGCTGCTTCCTTTTGGGATTCTGGTCCTGGGATCACCCTGGGATGGGAGGGGGGTGTTCCCAAAGCTCGGGGCTTTCCAGGGAGTGTGTGAGAGGGGAAACTGAGGCACAGAGAGGAAGGGCTGGAGCTGGGGCCGCATCCGGGCTTCTGGGGCCGGAGCAGGGGGGGCTCCGAGGGGCGACCCCGAGGCGGGATCCGAGGTGACCCCGGGGATCCCAGGGGATACTGGGCGGTGACCCGGGATGTCTCTGCGGCCCAGTCCCGGGGGATGCCGGGCTGTGGTGGCTGCAGGGGCTGATCCCGAGGGATGCTGGATACAGATCCCTGGGGATGCTGGAATACAAATCCCTGGGGATTCTGGATACTGATCCCTCGGGATGCTGCGGTGTGCTGGCCAGAGCTGGGCTGAGTCCAGAGTGATCCCTTGGGATGCTTTGGGAACTGATCCCGGGGGATGATGCTGATCCCGGGGGATGATGCCGATCCCGGCTGGATCCCGGGGATCCCGGGGGATGATGCCGATCCCGGGGGATGCTGATCCCGGCTGGATCCCGGGGATCTCGGGGGATGATGCCGATCCCGGGGATCCCGGCCGGCCCCGGGGACCCCGAGCGAACAAAGGCCCCGCGGGCAGCACGAGGCCGGGGGGCGGCGCGATCCGCCCCCGGGGGGCGGGACCGAGAGGGACCGGGCAGGGACCGGGAGCACCGGGAGGCACCGGGAAGGAGCCGGGAAGGCGCCGGGAAAGCGCCGGGAACAGCGGGAGGGAGCCGGGAGCGCTCCCTGGATTATGTCCCGTATCGAGTCGCTGTCGCGAGCCAGGAGCGATCGTGCCAAGGTGGGTCCCGGCCAGCGCAGCCCCACCGAGCGGGGACCCCCCTCTTCCAGCCCGTCTTGGGGTGGGGGGGGGGCTCTTCCCGCTCCCGTTTGGGGGGAGGGAGGGGTCACCCCATCCCTCACCCGGAACTGGGGGGGCTCTGCCCCGCCCCGGGCGGATTTGGGGGTTTTTTGGGGGGTCACGGGGGGCGTTACGCGGTTCGGGGATCCCCGGGAGGGGGCGAGGGCCCCGCAGCTGCTCCCCATTGTGCATCGGGGGGTGCTGGCTGGAGCAGGGACCCCCTGCCCCCACGTCCCCCCCCCCGCAGCTCGGGGGACCCTCGTGTGTCCCCCCCAAAACTTCTCCGCCGCCCCAAACTTGGCCCCGACTCCTCCTCATCCTCTTTCCGCCGGGGCCGAAGCTCCGGGTGACGCGAGGATGAGGGTGAGGAAACCGCCTTCCCCTCCTGCCGGGGGGGGGGACGAAGTTTTAGGGACCCCCCCCCACCCCAATTTTATCTCTCTCCACGGAGACAAAGCCCGGCGGGGCGTCCGGGGATGGGGAAACTGAGGCACGGGCCCTCCGGGAGCGTGACCGGGGGTGCGGGGGGGGGGCCCGGGCATGTGGCAATGCCGGCGTGGCGAAACGCCGGGCGGGGGGGGCTGGGGGGGGCCGCGGGGCTTTGTCTGCGTGGACAGAGATAAAATCGGGTTGGGGGAATCCCTAAAACTTCGTTCCCCGCCCGGCAGGACCTCAGTTTACCCCAAAACGGGGAATTTTTTGGGGAGGGCGGGACCCCCGGAGCCGCCGCTGCCCCCGCCCCGAGCGCTCCTGGATGCGCTGAGCCTGAGCGGGCAGGGGAGGGGGTTTGGGGGTCCCGGAGAAGGGTTTGGGGAAGTTTGGGGAGCCCGGGGGCGGTTTGGGGGGGCTCGGGGGCGGTTTGGGGGGGCTCGGGGGCGGTTTTGTGGAAGGGGGAAGTGGTTGTTGGTCCCCGCGCAGCCCGGGGGGGGGAAATGGTGGTTTTTTTGTTTAAACAAAGTTTCCTCCAGGCCATTCTCGCCCCACCCAGGGCCGGGGGGGTCGGGGCGCCGGGGTGACCCCCCCAAAGGCAGCGGGACCCCGCCGGCCCCGGCTGGGAGGGGACATTTGGGGACCCCCCCGCCATCCCCGCGGCTTTACGGGGGACCCCCCCCCCCCACCTTCCTTTGGGGGGCTCCTGGCAGCGGCCCCCCCGCCCCCCAAAACAGCCATTCCAGATCTCCCCCCTAAATCCGGGGGGCTTCAAATCTCCGAGGGGAAAAATCTGGGCGTCGAGGGGGCCTGGGGTTGTCACCCGGTGATTTTTTTATTTGGGGGGTGGGCAGAACCGCTGGGAGCCCCCCGTGTTTCCCGGCCCGGCCCGGCGGGGTCTTTGTTGCCTCGGCCGTGGCTTTGTTCGCCACCAGGGTGTCCCAAAGAGAGGGGGACCGTCCCCAAAAAGGGGCGAATTGTCCCCAAAAAGGGGAGGGCTCAACCCCAGCGGCTCCGCGGCGCCGTTTCGGGGTTCAGCCCCATCCGACCGCTGTGGGTTTTGGGGCGGGGGCTCCCCCTTTAGGGTGGGGTGGCCCCGAGGGGTCTGACAGCCCCCCAGAAACTCCCCCCGAGCTGCGCGCGGGGTTTTGGGCTCGGGGGGGGGGCCCGGGCCGGAACAGGAACCCCAAAACCGCCGTCTCTATTTAAAGCACCGAAACTTCCTCCGCCCCCAGCGCCCGGGGGGGGGTCGGAAGTGCGGGGACCCCGAAATTCCCCTCCCGGAGCAGCCGCGTGTCCCGGCGCACCCCGGTTCGTGCGGCGGGCTTGGGGCGCGGGGGGCGCGGGGGTCTTTGCCTTGGGGTCTCCACTGCTCGGGGGTTTTGAGGGGCCGCTGACCCCTCCCCCGCCCTCGGGGTCTTTAGGGCTTCGTGTCCCCCAAATGTCCCTCCCGGGGGGCACCGTGACCCCCCAAACCTGCCGTGGTTCCCCCCCCCCCCCCCGGGTGGGGGGATGGGGGGCCCCCCCCAAAATTTCCCGGGGGGTTTTTTGGGGGGCGGCAGCTTTTGAGCGGGTGTGACCCCCCCCTTCCCCTGAGGGTTTTGTTGGGAGGGTCCCGTGGAGACCCCCAGGCCGGGGGGGTCTCGGGGGGGTCCCGGGGGGGTCCCGGGGGGGCGGGCAGGAAGCGGCCGCGGCTCCCGCCTTTGTCTGGAGCGGTTCGGTTTCCTTCGGGGGGGGGTGAGGGCCCAAAACGGGGAGGAAAACGCGGAAATCGGCAACGGAGAAAAGTCAGGGGGAAAAGAAGAAAAACGGTCAGGGGAAAAAAAAAAAAGGGGGGGGAAAACTGGGGGGGGGAAAAAGGAAAACAAGATGTAAAAAGGGGAAAATAAGCAGGGAGAAGGGAGGAAAAGCGGGGAGAAACGGGAGCAAAAGCAATGAAGAAGGAAAAATCAGTTAAAAATGAAAATGCTGTAAAAAGAGGGAAATAAGCATAAAAAAGGAAAAACAGTAAAAAAGGGGGAAGGCTGCAAAATAAAGGGAGAAGGAGAAAAGAGGAAAGAAAATCGGGGGTGGAAAAGAAGAGCAGGAAGATAAAGGAAAGAAAGGGAAAAAATCGGGGGGGAAAGGGTGAAAAGAATAAAGGGAAAGCAAAGGAAAAAGCAAAGAATGAGAGAAAAAAACGGAGAGGGGGAAAAAAAAGGAAAGAAACGAACAAAAAACGGAGGAAAATAAAAGAAAAACAAACAAAACCGGCGGAGCAAAGGGAAAATCAAAGGCAAACAAACAAGCGGGCGGGAACAATCGCGCGCGGGGCGGATGTCGCGGCCGATGTCGCGGCCGGAGGCCCCGCCGGGGCCGGGGGGGGCCGGGGCTCGGGGGGTCCGGGATGTGCTGCTGCTCCTGCGCCCCGTTCCCGGCGGACGGGGAGGCGGAGGGACCCCTGAGCCTCGAGCGGGTGAGCCCCCCGCGCCCCCCGCCCGGGGACACGGGGTGACGCTGGGGTCCCCAGCAGTGGGGTCCCACTGGTGTCTCGAGGGGTCTCCTTGATGCTCCGAGGGGTCTCTCTCAAGATCCGCGGGGTCCCACTGGTGTCCCCGGGGGTCCCACTCCCGTCCTTGGGGTCCCATTCCCGTCCTTGGGGTCCCACTCCCGTCCTTGCGGTCCCACTCCTGCCCCGTGGCCTCCCCGTTCTCCCTCTCCCCCCGGGGGTCTCTCAGCCTCTCCCCCGCTCTCGGGGGGGTTCAGGAGCAGGGACGGGCACCGGGAGCGGGGATCGGGAAGGGGAGCTGGGGGGTCCGGAGGCGCCGCCGTTTTGGGGGGCTGTTGGTTGGAGCCCCGAGTGCCCCGGCCCGCCGGGCTCAGCCCCGGTGCCAGGCACGGCAGGGGCCGCGGGGGTGGCGAGGGGGGGCACAAAGGCCTCTCTGTGCCCGTGGGGGCGCGGGGGGGTCCGAGGCGGGCACGGGGACACTCGGGGTGACGCCGGCTCGCTCCCCTTTTGAAACCCGACCCGACCCCCGCCCCCCGAACCATCCCCGCGGCGGCTCAGCCGGCTCCCGAGCCCCCGTTTTGCGGGGGGAAAGGGTGAAACCCCCCAATTCGGCTAAAAATAGGAGGCGGGGGGCGCGGGACGATGTCCCCAACCCCCACGGGGCAGCGTCACCCCCGGCTGCGCCCCCGCACCCCGTCCCCATTGGGGCTGGCGCCGGGGGGGCCGTGCCGGGGCGGGGGGGATCTCTCCCGCAGCCTCCGGTTGCCGTGGAGACGGGATGCTGGGAAGCGGGAGCGAGCGCAGGGAGCGGGGGGCTCTCTCCCCGTCCTCCGGGCTCCCCACCGAGCCCGCGGGGCAGCGGCCGCTCCCGCAGCCCGCCCGGCTCCCCGCGGCCATGAGCCGCGTCCCGAGGCCGGCGGGGGGGGCCGCGGGGCGGCCGCGGTGCCGCAGCCCCGTCAGGCGTCCGGTGTCGCTGTCCGGGCAGGGCAAGGACAAGGAGAGGATGAAGGAGGGGAAGGAGAAGGACGCGCGTTACACCAACGGGCACCTCTTCACCACCATCTCCGTGTCCGGCATGACCATGTGCTTCGCCTGCAACAAGAGCATCACGGCCAAGGAAGCGCTCGTGTGTCCCAGTGAGACCCGGGATGGGGACCCGGGAGGGAAATTGCAGGCGGATGTGCCGGGCGGGGGGTGCCAGGAGGGATTTGACAGGGGGGGGATGTGCCAGGGCAGGAGGGACAGGGTGGCACTGATGGGGTGGCACTGATGGGGTGGCACTGATGGGGTGGCATTGCCAGGGTGGCTGTGCCAGGGCAGAACTGTCACCGTGGCTTTGCTGCAGTGGCTTTGCCAGGGAGGCATTGCCGGGGTGGCTTTTCCAGAGTGGAGTTGCCAGGGTGGCTTTGCCGCAGTGGTTTTTTCTGGGATGGCTCTTCCGGGGTGTCTTTTCCATCACGGTTTTGCCAGGGTGGCAGGGCTGGGCTCGGTATGACGGGGTGGCTTTTCCAGGTTGGCTCTGCCAGGGCGGAATTGCTGCGGAGGATTTGCCAGGATGGCTTTTCCATCGTGGTTTTGCCAGGATGGCTTTGCTGGGGTGGATGTGCCAGGGCAGAATTGCCAGGGTGGCTTTGCCAGGGTGAAATTTCCGGGGTGGCTTGGCCGGGGTTGCTTTGCCGCAGAGACTTTTCCAGCCTGGAGTTGCCAGGGTGGCTTTTTCTGGGGTGGCTTCTCCATGGCGGCTTTGCCGGGGTGGCTTTGCCGCAGTGGCTTTTCTGAGGAGGCTTTTTTTGGGATGACTTTTTTTGGGGTGGCTTTGCTGGGGCGGAATTGCTGGGGTGGCTTTGCCAGATTGGATTTGCCGCAGTGGCTTTGCCGGGGCGGCTTTTTTGGGACGGTTTTTTTAGGGTGGCCTTGCCAGGATGACTGTGCCACGGTGGCTTTTCCAAGATGACTTTTCTGGGGTGGCTTTGCCGCATGGGCACCGTGGTGCCCGTTCCCAGAGCCCAGTTCCTGCTGGGTTTGTTCCCTGGAGCACGAGATGGTTTCTCTGCCTTGGCACATCCTGGCTCCCTGGCTCTGGTGGCCCCGGGCTGGCTCTGGTGGCCCTGGGCTGGCTCTGGTGGCCCCGGGCTGGCGCGGTGCCCTCGGGGTTGGGGCAGCTGCTCCCTGGCAGCTGCAGCTCCGGCAGCGCCGGGTGATCCGCATCCACCCGCATTCCCACCACATCTGCTCCCGTCGCTCTGCCAGGATCCGGGGGAGGAGGGGTGGCAGGAGGGTCCCCGTGGCCTCTCCGTCACCTCTCCGTGTCCCCCAGCCTGCAACGTCACCATCCACAACCGCTGCAAGGACACCCTGCCCAACTGCACCAAGGTGAAGCAGAAGGTGAGCGCGGGTGACGCCAGCCGGGGATTGGCGGGGGATGAGGGAACGGGGGGATGCGGGAACCGGGGACACGCGAGGACAGTGACGCTTCCGCTCCCCCGCAGCAGCAGAAGGCGGCGCTGCTGAAGAACAGCTCAGCCCTGCAGTCGGTGTCCCTGCGCAACAAGAGTGAGTGGGGGGAGCTTCCCTTCCCTTCCCTTCCCTTCCCTTCCCTTCCCTTCCCTTCCCTTCCCTTCCCTTCCCCTCCCCTCCCCTCCCTCCCCTTCCCTTCCCTTCCCTTCCCTTCCCTTCCCTTCCCTTCCCTTCCCTTCCCTTCCCTTCCCTTCCCTTCCCTTCCCTTCCCTTCCCTTCCCGGTGTCCCTGCTCAGCCCGGGGGGTGACAGGGGGGTCCCAGCACTGTCCCCCCACTGTCCCCCCCCAGATGCCATCCGGGAGCGCCCCAATTCCGCAATCTACCCCTCGGAGAGTTTCCGGCAGACGCTGCTGGGGCCCCGCCGCGGCCGCCCCTCCTTGTCCCTCTCCAAGAGCGTCTCCACCACCAACATCTCGGGGTAAGGGCAGGAAGCGCAGGGGACGGGGGGCTCCAGGGGTGTCCCCGGTGTCCCCATTGTGTCCCACTGCCTCCCCCAGGACGTTCAACGATGACTCTCCCCTGGGCATCCGGCGGATCCTGTCCCAATCCACGGATTCCCTCAACATGCGCAACCGGACGCTCTCCGTGGAGTCGCTGATCGACGAAGGTGGGGGCACGGTGGGGCCGTGAGGGCCCGGGGGGGGACACAGGGACTCCATGTCCCGCTGATGTCACCTGCAGGCCCTGACGTCATCCTGAGCCAGCTGCTGAGCGATTTGGAGGCGGATGGGAAGGAGTTCGAGGCGGATTCCTGGAGCCTGGCGGTGGATAACAGCTTCCTGCAGCAGCACCGCATGGACGTCATGAAGCGGCAGGATGTCATCTACGGTGAGGGGACACGGGGACAGGGGACACAGGGACAGGACAGGGAACATGGGGACAGGGGACACGGGGACACAGGGACACAGGGACAAGACAGAGGGACACGGGGATGGGGCAGGGATGCTGGGTGGCTGTCCCTGGGGTCCTGTTCCCTCTGTGTTGTTGCTGGGGTGCCAGTCCTGTCCCAGGGGTGCTGTCCCTGTCCCAGGGGTGCTGTCCCTGTCCCTGTCCCGGGGGTGCTGTCCCTGTCCCGGGGGTGCTGTCCCTGTCCCTGGGGTGCTGTCCCTGTCCCAGGGGTGCTGTCCCTGTCCCCGTGGTGACCGCGCCGTGCCCCCGCAGAGCTGATGCAGACGGAGCTGCACCACGTGCGGACGCTGAAGATCATGGGCGCCCTGTTCCGCAGGGCGATGCTGGAGGAGCTGCAGCTGGACCCTGGCACCGTCCAGCGCATCTTCCCCTGCCTCGACGAGCTCAGCCACATCCACGAGCGCTTCCTGGCCCAGCTCCTGGAGCGGCGCCGGGAATCGCTGGCCCAGGACAGCAACAAGAACTTCGTCATCGACCGCCTCGGTGACATCCTCGTCACCCAGGTGGGCAGAGGGGACACCAGGGAGCCGGGATGGGGGGGATGGGATTCAGCCCGGGGATGGCAGAGGGGGGGACGCGCTCACCGATGTCCCCTCGTCCTTCCCCCTGCCAAGTTCTCTGGCCCGAGCGCGGAGCAGCTGCGCAAAGCCTACGCCGAGTTCTGCAGCAAGCACACCAAGGCGCTCAAGGAGTACAAGGACCTGCTGGCCCGGGACAAGCGCTTCCAGCAGTTCATCCGGGTGGGCTCCGTGGGGACCCCGGGCTGGGGGTCGGGGTCTCCATCCTCTGGAGGCACCCCCGTGATGGGGGTCGGGGTCCCCCTGCACATTCCAGGCTTTGTCCCCTGGTGGAAAACCCTTCTCCCAACTCCATGCCTCAGTTTCCCCAAGTTGTGTCCCTCCCTCACTGAGCTCTGGGGGGGGGTCTCCGCTTTGGGGAGGGGTCGCTGATGGAGGGGGATCCCTGCTGATGGGGGTCTCTGCTTTTGGGGGCCCTGCTGACCGTGTGTCCCCCCTCTACCCCCAGCGGGTGACGCGGTCCCCGCTCCTGCGCCGCCACGGCGTCCCCGAGTGCATCCTGCTGGTGACGCAGCGCATCACCAAGTACCCGGTGCTCATCGAGCGCATCCTCAAGAACTCCAAAGGTACCGGGGCGGGAAGGGGCGGGGACCCCCGGGGCGGGAAGGGGCCGGGATCCCCGGAGCGTTGCGGGGCCGGGACCCGGGGGCGTGGCGGGGCCGGAATTCCAGCGTCCCTCCCCTCCTGGCAGACAACGAGGGGGACTGCGCCGACCTGTCGCGGGCGCTGCGCTTGGTGAAGGAGCTGCTCTCGGCCGTGGACGAGGAGGTTCACGCCTGGGAGCTCCGCGGGCGCCTCTGGGATGTTTTCCGGCGTGTGGATCCCCGCGCCAAGGTGCCGCTGCTCTGGGACAGCCGCCCCGGCGCCTTCGGCAGGGACGAGCTGCTCCGCAGGAAGCTGGTGCACAGCGGGGGGATGCTCTGGAAAACGGCGGCCGGGCGCTTCAAAGGTGGGGAGTGGGGGGGAAAAGGGGATTGGGGGATGTCCAGGGAGCAGGGGATGGGGATACTGGGGAGCCTCTCATGGAACGGGGGTCCCAAGAGATGCGGGATGCCCGTGAGGCAGGATGCTGGCAGACCCCGTCTCCTCCGTGGCTGGATTTGGGGTCAGCCCTGGGGCTCGGGGGGGCTCGGCGGGTGAAGCCCCCGCACTCATCCCGGCTCATCCTGGCGCATCCCAGATGTCCTGGTGCTGCTGATGACGGATGTGCTCGTGTTCCTGCAAGAGAAGGACCAGAAATACACCTTCCCCATGCTGGTGAGCCGCCCCCTCCTCACCCCAGCCCCCAGCGGGGCTCCGGGACAGCGTTCCCCATTCCCAGCGCTCCCCGATCCCGCAGGACAAGCCAGCCGTCATCTCCCTGCAAAACCTGATCGTGCGGGACATCGCCAACCAGGAGAAGGGGATGTTCCTGATCAGCGCGGCCCCGCCCGAGATGTACGAGGTGCACGCGGCTTCCCGGGACGACCGCAACCACTGGATGAAGGTCATCCAGCAGGCCGTCAGCCTGTGAGTGTCCCGGGAGCTTGGGGACGGCTGGGAACGCCCCGGGATCTCTGGGAACCTCGTGGAATCGCCGGGGTTACAGGGTGGGCAGTGGTGGGCGCTTGGAGGGGAAAAGGGGGATGGGTGTGGGGTGATGGGGCTGAGGGGTCCTGGCTCTGACCGCCCCCCATCCCGGCCCTCCCAGCTGTCCAAGCCGCCAGGATTTTCCCCTGATTGAGACGGAGACTGAAGCGTCCTTGAGGAAGCTGAAAGGTGGGGGCCCATCCCTGTTCCTCCCACCCCATCCCATCCCATCCCATCCCATCCCATCCCATCCCATCCCATCCCATCCCATCCCATCCCATGGATCCCATCCCATCCCATCCCACCCCTGCTGACCCCCAATTCCCCCTGCCCCTCTCCAGAGCGGATGGAGCAGCACGACCGTCAGATCGCGGCGCTGCTGGAGGACAAGGTCGGGATTTTTGCGGACATGCTGGCGCTGGGCAGCGGCTGCTCCGAGCCCCCCCCGGCCCCCCGTGGGACCCCCTTTCCTGGGGACCCCGGCCGGGGCCCCCGCGGGGACGTGCTGCTGCACGACGCCATCCGGGAAGGTACGGGAGCTCCGGGAACGGCTGATCCGGGCTGGGAAGGGCTGGGACGGATACTCCAGGGTGCCCCAGGATGTTCTGGGATACTCCAGGATGGGGAAACTGAGGCAGGGGCGTGGGGCTCACGCTGCCCTTCCCTCCACAGTGGAGTGCCTGAAGGAGATTTTCACGGGATGCAGCCGGGATCGGGACCAGAACCAGAACCAGAACCAGAACCAGAACAATCCCCCCGAGGCTGAGAGCTGCCCCAGCCCCAGTGCCAGCAGTAAGGGGGGACATGGGGAGGGGAGTGCTGGGGTGGGGGGACCCCCGGGACCCCTCGGGGCTTACCCAGCCTTCCCCTGCAGACGGAGACTCCGGCAGCATCAACGGCTCCTTGGAATTCCGGGCGGATCCGGACTCCGGGCAGCGGGTGAGCTGGGGAGGGGGCACGGGGGGACAGCCGGGGACCCCCAGCCCGTGCTGGGACCCTCGGTGTCACCGCACTCTCTCCGCAGGACGGGAATGGGAACCAGGTCCCGCCGAGGGGATCCCAGGAGGTGAGGGACGGGTTTTGGGGTCTGGGGGTGCTGCCCACACCATGGTGCCCCCCTGCCCCGTGGCACTCGGGGTTCACTCAAATCCTGTCCCCCGCAGGAGATCAACCAGCGCCTGGTGAACCTGTACGGGCTCCTGCTGCGGCTGCAGGTGGGGCAGGGGAACGGGGAGGGAGGATGAGGAGGTGCCCCCTGCCCAAACCCGTTCCCTGCCCCCTTTCTCCCACCTTCTCGCCCTTTGTCCCCTTTCCCATTCCCAACGTTCTTCTCACTCCCCCCTCTCTGCCCCCTTTCCCTCCGTGCCCCCCGCTGCCCCCGCAGGTCCAGCTGACCCATCAGGAGGTGCTGCTGGAGCTGCAGCTGCCGGAGGGGCTGCAGCGGCCGCGGCCCCGCCGGGGGTCGCAGCCGGCCGTGCCGGTGAGCGGGGGCTCGGAGCCGGGTCCCGGGGCGGAGCTGGCGCTGCTGCAGCGGCAGCACGGGCTGGTGCAGGAGGAGCTGAGCCGCTGCCGGCAGCTGTGCCAGGAGCGGGCGCAGGAGGCGGCGGCGCTGGAGTCGCGGCTGCGGGACAGCGAGCGGGAGCGGTCCCGGCTGGAGCGGGAGCTGCAGGAGGCGCGGGGGGCTCCGGCCGGGCCGCGGGGCCGGAGAGCGGCCGAGCCCCGGCGCAGGAGCCTCCCGGCCGGGGACGCGCTGTACCTGAGCTTCACCCCCCCGCAGGTGGGCACCGGGGGCACCGGGGAGGCACCGGGGGCACCGGGGGGGCCCTGGGGGTAGCGGGGAGGAACCGGGGGTGCACCGGGGGGAGCTGCGGGTGAGGGATGGGGTGCTGTGTGACACGAGCTGTGCCCGGCCACAGCCCCCCGAGGGTGGGGGGCGCAGGGGCTCGGGGCTGACCCCCCTCTCCCTCCTCTGCTCCCACCCGGCAGCTGAGCCACCCCAGCTCCCCCGGCGGCCTCCCGTTCCACGCCCCCGCCTTCCCCGGCCCCCGAGATGAGCTGGAATTCCGGGGCGCCGATCCCGAGCGGCTGCGGGAGGGCGAGGACACCCTGGACGTGCTCCTGGAGGACGAGGGGGGCTTGGGGAGCCGCCACTCCCCCCCCGCCAGCCCCCGAGGTGGGTCCCCGTTTTGGGGAGGGGGCGGATCCTACCCTGGGGTCCCGATTTTATTTGGGGGCGGGGGTTAACCTGGAGTTTTTCCGTAGATTTCCTGAGGATGCAGGATATTCCCGAGGAGGCAGAGAACAGCCAGGAGCTGAAGGAGGGCGATGGGGACAGTTAGGGACCCCCGCAGCCCCCTCAGCACCCCACAATTCCCCCCAGGACGCGCCGGGGGCTGGATCCAGCTGTGGGGAGCGATGGGAAAGGCGGGATGGGGACGCTGCTATTCCCACGGGAGCCTTATGGGAACGGGGGGGGGTCCAGTGGCCCCCTCCCCTGCTCCAGCCCAGGGGGGGCGGGGGTGACATCGCGTTCCTCCTCTTCCTGCTGGGATTTATTTATTTATTTGGATGTTTTGGGGTGCGGGAGGTGGCCCCGGGGAGGGGGGGAACCTCCCGTTCCTGGGTCAGCGGTGACAGTGACCCCCTCCCCGGTGTCGGGGGCTGCCCAAGGGTGGGGCGGGGAGGGCCGGGGTCCCCGCGGATTAACTGTAAAAAACAAAAACAAAGGACAAGAAAAAAAAAAAAAAAAAGAAAAATATAAAACATTTGGAAAATGGTGAAAATGAAGAGTTTGGAGCCAAAACGAAGGGGGTGGGGCTGGGGGAGGCGCGGAGCAGCCGGGGCGGGGGCGTCTCATCAGGGCAGTGAGTGCGGGGGGGCTCAGCCGGGGGTCTCAGCCCCGCACGGAACCTGCGGGATCTCAGCCGGTGGGGAGAGGGGGAGGGTCTCAGCCGGGGGGTCTCGGCCGGGGGGCGATGGGGCCGGGTTTGGGGCGCACCTGCAGGGCGGAGCCGTTCCCGGGGCGGTGCCGGAGCCCGGTGCGGGACCGGGCGCGGGGCGGGGCGGGCCGAGGACGCGGCCCCGGAGCGGCGGCTCCCGGGGGTCCCGCAGCGAGGGTGGGACGGGGGGCCGAGCGAAGGGGGCGGGGGTCCGGAAGCTCCCGCGGGGGTCGCCGGGGGTCCCGGCCATGAAGAGGATATTCTCCTGCTCCAGCTCGCAAGTGACGGTGAGTCCCGGGAGGGAACGGGGGCCCCGTGCCGGCTGCAATCCCAATCCCGATCCCGGTTCTGATGCTGGTCCCGATGGCACCCGCACTCTGAGCCTCACTCCCAGCCTCCATCCCGGATTCATCCCCGATCCTGACCCCAATGCAGCCCCCAGCTCCCACGGGCTCGCCCCCAGCCCTGGCCCCGCTGCCGGTGCCGCCGCCCATCCCGGCTCCCAGTCCCGGTTCCCGTTCCCAGACCCGGGTCTCTGTCCCTGCTCCCGGTGGAGGTCCCCGGTCCCAATCCCAGTCCCCGGTGCAGGTGCCACCCCCGCCCGGTGCCACGCTGGAGCCCAGCCCGGCTCGGTGGCACTCGCCAAACCAGCCGGGCGGGCACAGGCCGGGACACGCTGCGGCCTCTCCGCCCCTCCCGGCTCCGCGGGGCTCCGGGATCCCTCACGGAGCGGGGAAACTGAGGCAGGAGATGCGTGAGGGGAGCCACGCTGGGGGCGGGGGGGGGGTCCTGTCCCGGGCTGGGGGTCCCGAGCTGGATGTGGGGTCCCACCCCCGCAGATGGAGAGCTGGACGCGGCGGGACCAGAAGCTCCTGGACGCGGTGACTCGCGGGGACGTGGCCCGGGTGGCCGCCCTGGCCGCCCGCAAGGCCGCCCGCCCCGCCAAGCTCAACGCCAGGGGACAGTCCGCGTATGTCACCGAGGGGGGACACGGGGGGGTCCCGGGGGGGCCGCACTGCTCACGGCCACCTCTCGCCCCCCCAGGCTCCACCTGGCCGCGGCCCAGGGTCTCACCGAGTGCCTGACGCTGCTGCTGGAGCACGGGGCCCCCGCCAACGAGACCAACGATGACGGTAGGTGGGGACACCTGGGGACACCTGGGACACCTTGGGGACACCTGGGACACAGCCAGCCAGGTCCCTGTGTCACCTCTGGAGGAGCCCAGAGCTGCACCCCAAGGCAGGGATCCCCGGGAGCAGCCTGGGAAGTGTCCCCAAGGAGGGGTGTCCCCCGGGGGTGTCCCTTAGGGGAGCGGTTGTCCCCCGGGATGTCCCCAGCGTCCGTCCTGTCCCCACAGGCAGCACCGCCCTGCACTTGGCCACCATCGCCTGCCAGCCCCAGTGCGTGAAGGTGCTGCTGCAGGTACGGAGCGGGACGGGAATGGAAATGGGAATGGGAGTGGGAATAGGAGTGGGAATGGGAATGGGAATGGGAATGGGAATGGGAATGGGAATGGGAATGGGAGTGGGACAGAGCTGGGGGTGAAAACAGGGATGGAGCTCAGGATAGAGACAGGAATAAGGACACGGATGGGGATGCAGAGGAGGATGAGGATGGAGGTGAGGATGGGAACAGGGCTGGGATGGGGGTCCAGCACCGTTCCCATCCCGGGGGTCCCTTCCCGCTGTCCCCCCAGCACGGAGCCAACGAGCGCCACGTGGATGGGCAGAACCGGACACCGCTGCACTGGGCCGGTGAGGGGGGGGGACCCGGGGACACCCTGGGACGCGGGGGACACCAGAGGTCCCCCAGAGCCCGGCAGTGACACCGACCCCTGCAGCCTCCTCGGGCTGCGCCTCCAGCGTCCTCCTGCTCTGCGACCACGAGGCCCCGCTGGACACCCCCGACACTGTGAGTGGGGACAGGGGGACAGCGGGGGCTGGCGGGGGACAGCGAGGTCACCCCGCGTGTCCCCCCAGCACGGCCAGACCCCGCTGATGCTGGCGGCGCGGGGGAACCACGCGGCCGTTTGTGCCCAGCTCCTGCGGCGCGGGGCCGAGCCCGGGCTGGCCGACAGGGACGGCAGGTGGGTGACAGGGGACACTGGGGACACTGGGGACACTGGGATGCCCTGGGGACATCGGTACGTGGTGTCCCCAAGGGTGTCACCGCTGCGGGGGGATGGGGGTCACCTGTGCCCCCCCCGGCAGCGCTCACTGTCCCCTTGTGTCCCCGTGTCCGTCCGTGTCACCCACGGCTCAGGACGGCGCTGGAGCTGGCGCTGGCTCACGGCAGCCGGGAAGTGGCCGAGCTGCTGCAGAGCCACAAGAGGGACAAGGACACTGGGAATGGCACCGGGAATGGCACCGGGAATGGCACCAGGAATGGCACAGGAAATGGCACCGGGAACGGCACCGGAAAGGTCCCGCAGCACGGGAGGAGAGGTGAGACCTCCCGGAGCGCCCCCAGAAAAAGGAAAAAATGGGGGGAAATGTCACAGTGTTGTCACAGTACGGCTGGCCTGGGCTGGACAAAGTGACCATAACACAAATGCAGCTCGGGCAGGCCAGCTCATGGCTGAACATATCCCTGGATCAGTTCCAGGGGAGCCAGCCCCATCCCTGCTGAGCAGAAAGCGCAGGAATGGCCGGGGCGCCGGGCAGGGACAGAAATGTCAGAGGTGTCAGGCCCGGGAGGTTGGAATTGGGGATTTCAGTCAGCTCTGGGTAATAAACGAGGCTGGTTTGTCTCAGGAGCGCCAGTGTGGAGCTTTGTCTCCCCACCCACGCCCGGCACGGTACAGGGAAATGGGGAGAAAACAGGGGGAAATTGGAAAAAACAGGGACAAATCGGGGAATCGGGATTGTGTTTTTCCTCCCAGCAGAGAATGGTGCTGGACAGGTGGGAATCCAGGGCGAGGAGGAGGAGGAGGAGGAGCGGGACGGACGCGCTGCTCGGCGGCTGCGGGAGGAGATGGCGAGGAAGACTCTGGAATGCCGGCGGCTGGAGGAAGCTGCTGAGGGCATCCGGCGGCAGCTGCGGGAGCTCGTGCGGCTCCTGCCGGGGCGGGATGAGGGTGAGGATGAGGAGGAGGATGACGGCGCCTGCCTGGAGCTCCTGGCCCGGCGCGTGGCGGAGCTGAGGAAGAGGACGAGGGATGAAGAGTGGGAAGGAGGACACGGCAGCGCCGAGGCTCCGGCGCTGATCCCGTTCCTGGTCTGGCTGGGAGAGGAGTGCTCCAAAATGCGGGAAGCAAAGGCCGGCGCCTTCTCCCGGAGCCAGGAGCTGCGTCGGGAGGCGGAGGATTCCCTGCGGGACGAGGCCGCGGGTCGGAGCGCCTGGGAGCGGCTGGCGGCCGGGCTGGAGCAGGCGCTGGAGCACCAGGACCAGATCCATGCCAGGATACTCCAGGGATCCCAAATCCTCCTGGAAAAGCTCCGTGGGGAGCCAGCGGCAGAGTGCCGGGGCGCAGGGAACGGCACGGAGCCGGCTTCGGGCGGGAAGGGCAGGGAGGAGATCCCGAGGGAGGCCGGGAGGATGGAGAAGGAGCTGCTGGAGCTGCGGGAGGGCAACGGGAAGCTCCTGGTGGAGCTGGCGCGGCTGGGCCGGGAGCGGGAGCGGCTGCAGCAGGAGCTGCGGGAGCTGCGGGATCCCGGGAAGCGGGACGAGGCCTGGCGGCTGCGCCGGGAGCTGCGGGTGCTGCGGGACGGGCTGGGAGCGCGGGTGCGGGACGCGGGAGGCGACGCCGGGGCCGGAATTCTCCGGGACCTGCACCGGAGGCTGGACGCGCTGGTGCGGTCCCAGCACGAGGCCCTGCAGCTCCTCACGGAGATGGAGGGAGAGGCCGGGGAAAGCCCCGGGAGCGGCGGGGAGGGCGGGATACCGGGAGAACCGGGAGCGGCGGTGGGTGCCGGCGCTCCGCAGGGCCCGGAGCGCGGCACCGCCGGGGTCCCAGCGGAGCCGCCGGGCTCGGAGGCGGAGCGGTGGCGGGAGGCGGCGGCGGCGGCGGAGGCGAGGGCGGCCGGGCGGGAGCGGGAGCTGCGGGAGCTGCGGGGCACGGCCGAGGGGCTGGAGCGCAGCCTGGCAGCGCTGCGGGAGCGGGCGGCTCGGCTGGAGCGCGCCTGCCGGGACAAGGACGGGAAGGTGAGGAACGGGCTGGGAACGGGGACGAGACCTTCCCAGCACCATCCCATTCCCGTCAGCATCCTCCTCCCGTCCTTGTCCCCACTGCCGACCCCTTCCCATCTTCCCCTCCCTCCCATATCCATCCCCATATCCTTCCCATCCCCTTCCCAGTCCTTTTTCCACCATCATCATCCCTTTCCCATCCCTATCGTCATCCTGTTCCACCTCCCAGCCCCATTTGGGGGGACCTCGGGGAGTGAGGGGGGAACTGAGGGGGATTTTGGGGGCTGACAGGGACCAAGGGGGCTCTGGGGGGCGCTGGGAGCAACCAGCCCCCCAAATCTGCCCCTGACTTTTCCCCCCCAGCTGAAGCAGCTGCTGGCGGAGACGGAGAAACTCTCGGCCGAGGTGTTGGGGCTGCGGGGCCGGAGCGCCCGGCTCCAGCTCCAGCTGGAGGTGGGGACAGCGCCCGGTGTCACATGGTGTCACCCTCGGTAACCTCTTGTCGCTCTGAGTCACCCAGTGTCACCCTGTGCCCCCGCCAGGTCCAGGAGAAGCAGCACCGGGACACCGTGGCCGTGTACCGGAGCCACCTTCTCCAGGCTGCCCAGGTGGGACACCCCGGCCCTGCCCGGGGTCTCTGGGGGGTGGGGGCACCAAGGTGGGGTCCTGAGAAAAGCCACACTCCCTCCTCCGCAGGGATTCATGGACGAGGGCGTCCACGCCGCGCTGCTGCGGATCCTGCGGGCCGAGGCGAGAGCGGGGCCGTGGCATTAAACCGGGAAACTGAGGCACACACCTGGCCTGTGTCCTATTCCGTGCCCCACTCTGTGTCCCCATCCCAGCAGCTCTGGGAAGGGGGTGTACCCTGCTCCATCCCCCTGGAATCCACCGGAAACCGCGGAACCCCCGGCCCATTCCTGGGCTCTCCATGTCCCCACTCCAACACGGACTCGGATCGCGAGGGAAGCGCTTTATTCCCGGTCCCGCTGGCCGGGCCCCGCCCGCCACCTCCCCAGCGCGAATTTGGTGCCGGTGCTGACGCGCTCCAGGTCGGGGCCGTGGGCCGGGGCCCGGCGCAGAAGGATCCCGGTGGGAATCCGGGAGCTCCGGAAGCCGTCGGCGCTCAGCTCCGTGATCCTGGGACAGGGAAAGGGGTCAGGGATGGGGCCATGGGGAGGTTGGACAGCCCCAGGTGTTCTCCAGCCTCACGTCCCTGACCCCACGGTGTCAGGAGCGGCTCACCCCACGGTGGCCGGCAGCTCTCCGGGCAATGATCCCGATCCCGATCCCGGTCCCGATCCCGGTCCCGATCCCTCGGCTCCATCCTCGGTGGCAGCGATGGCCTCCAGGACCGCAGGCTCCAGCCAGGCCACGGCGCTGACCTCACACGGGCTCGGACACAGCCGGGCCTGGGTATGGACCCCCGTGGAGGGAGGGTCCCCCACAGGGGGAGAGACCCCAACCGCGATAGAGACCCCCACCCTTGGAGGGACCCCACCCTCAGAGAGACCCCCATCCAGAGAGGGACTGCAACACCACGAGGGACCCCCCACCCACCGAGGGACCCCACCCACCGAGGGACCCCCCACCCACGGAGGGACCCCCTCGGGGGCGCTCCCCACCTGCAGCCGCTCGCGGGGCTCGGCCGAGCGCAGCCCTAGGTAGGTGACAATGTGGTGGCAGCGCGGTGGCCCCCAGCTCAGCGTGGGGGGGAACAGGGACTGTGGGGAGCAGGGGTGACCCGTGGGGCAGGGCGGGCACCTGGGGGTGTCACCCCCTGTCCAGCCCCGGGTGAGGGGGGGTCGTTACCTCCCAGAGGCCCAGCAGGTGCCACGAGAAGGTCCCGGGCTCCAGGCGCAGCCCCGTCTCCTCGGCCAGTTCCCGCAGCCCTGCGGCCACCAGCTGGGGGCTCGGGGTGTCAGGGGACACCTGTGTCCCCCGCACTCACCTGGGCACCCCCTGCCCTCCCCACGGTGTCACCTCACCTCTTCTCCTGGCTCCAAGTGCCCACCTGTGCGGGGGGACAGGGCTCAGGGGACCCCAAAACACCCGTCCCCACCCGAGTGAGGGGTCAGGGGACCCCAGAGCTCCTGAGCCCCGTCCTCGCACTCACCTGGTGGCACCCAAACATTGGGGAAGTGGCGCAGGGTGGTGGCCCGGCGGGTGAGCAGGACGCGGCCGCAGGCGGCCTCCAGCAGCACGGCCACTGCTGCGGCCACCCCCGGCTGTCCCCCCCGGCCACCCAGCGCGGCCCCTCCCAGCTTGGCGGGGCAGAACGGGGGTCTCTGCGGGGACAGGGGACGTCAGGGGTGCGATGGCTCCCTTGGGGGGGACACGGGGACTGGTGGCCCGGCGCACCTTGAGGACGGTGACGGCGGAGCCGGGGAAGGGGACATCGGAGATGAGGAAGCGGCCGCGCTCCAGCCCGCAGCTCACCAGGGCCACGTCCGAGTGTCCCGGGCAGAACACGCCGGTGACACTCTGCGGGGACACCGCGCCCGCTGTCACCGCACCGCGACAGCCACGGGGACACCGCGCCCGCTGTCACCGCACCGCGACAGCCACGGGGACACCGCGCCCGCTGTCACCGCACCGCGACAGCCACGACGCTGCAGCGGCCGCTCCCCCTCCCCCGCCCGTTACCCCCCAGCCCCCCCGGTCCCCCCCCGGTCCCCCCGGTGCCCCCGGACCTGCCCGAACTCCGCCGCCCCCCCCGCCCCCGGGCGCCTCACGTGCACGAGCACGCGCGCGCCCGCCATGACGGGGCGGGGCCTCACCCGCGCCCGAGATCGCGCCCCCTGCAGGGCCAGGGGACATGGGGACAGCTCCGCGTCCCCCGTGTGTCCTGTGCGTGTCCCCTGTGTGTCCTGTGCGTGTCACCGTGTCCTGTGAGTGTCACCGTGTCCCCCGTGTGTCCTGTCCGTGTCCCCCGTGTGTCCTGTGCGTGTCCCCCGTGTGTCGTGTGCGTGTCCCCCGTCCTCCGTGTTCCCCCACTGTCACCTGCCGCGGACGGTGCCACCCCCGGGGTGGCCTCGGGGACACGGTCAACCCTCCGGGGACACCGTTGTGTCCCCAGGGCTGCCACCCGCGGTCCGGGGACACCGCCCCCCTCGGTGCCCGGGAGGTGCCATTCCAGGCGGTGCCAGCAGGTGTCACCCGTGCCCGCCCCGCGGGACCCCCCGCGCCCCCCGAGCCTCGGGGCGTCCCCAGCGCCCTCCACCCCTGACGTGTCCCCAGGGTCCCCTCCGCGCCCCGGGACAGCCGGTGACACATGGGGACCGGAGCCTGGGCGGGACACGGGGGACAGCTCCCAGTATGTCCCAGTAATTCCCAGTCGCTCCCGGTCCCCGCTCGGGCGAGCGAGCGGCCGCACGCTGGTGCGGGTGACAGGTCCCCACCCTGGGGACAGAAGGGGACACTCGGGTGGCCGCCGCTCCGCACACGCGTGTGGGGGGGTTTGGGGGAGTCTCACGCGGGCGCGCGCCCCCAGCTGCGAGCGGGCGCGCGCACCGACACGGGGGGGTGGGGGTGTCACAGCTGTGCCCGCGCACACGCGCGTGCAAACCCTCGGCAGTTAATGAGGATCATCTCATTAACGGGGATTAACGCCTATCTATAGGGTGGCCGCGGGGGGAGTCCCGCGGCGGGGGCTGTGCAGTCCCACGGGGGTCCCCGGTCCCGCCCCCGGCCCCGCTCCGGCCGGTGCCCGGTCCCGGCCCGTTCCGGGGCGGAGCCGCTCGGGACCGAGCGGGGAGCGGAGCCGGTACCGAGCGCCGAGGGGTCGGGAGGGGCGGGGGTTGGGGGGTGTTGGGACAGGGGGCGGGGAGGGTCGGAACGGGCCGGGTTCGGGGTGGGTTTGGGACAGGGGGTGTGCAGGGTGCTGCACGGGACCATGGAGTGTTGCGACAGGGTGGTTTTGGGGTGTTGTAGGGGTTTGGGTGGGACGCTGGCTGTTGTGAGGTTGTCGCGGGACTGTTGGAGTGTTGGGGGGAGCTTGGGGTGCGGTGAGAGCGGTGTCGGGGTGTAGCAGGGGTGTTTCGGGGTGCCGTACAGCGGGGCACTGGCGCTGCACTCCTGCGCCGGGGGAAGTGGCACCGCTGGCAGCAGCTCCCGGAGCACTGGGAGCACTGGGAGCACTGGGAGCACTGGGACGGGGGCACTGGGGACTTCGGGACAGGAGCATTGCAGCAGGGGCACTGCGGACACTGGGAGGGGGTCGTGGGGACCACTGAGAGGACTGGGGACACTGGGAGCACCGTCCCCACACTGTCCCCACTCCCGCCCCCATCCCCGCGCCTCAGTTTCCCCCCGCTCGCAACCCGGGGCGGGGCGGGGGGGTCGCTCTCAGCCCCACCCGCGATGCCGGGGCTCCCGCTGCCCTTCGTCCTCCTCCTCCTCCTCCTCCTCCTCGCCGGGGCGCCCGCCCAGCCGTTCCCGCGGGACCTGGTGGCTCGCAGCACCGTGGGGCTGGCAGGTGAGCGGGGCTCGGGGGGCGGCCGGGGGCTCGGGGGCTGCCGGGGTGTCACCGTGTCCTCCCGGCCCGCAGCCACCGCCGCCTACCCGCGCTTCGGGGGCCTGCGGGGGGACAACGGCACGGCCCGGCTCGGCCTCGACTTCCAGCGGATGCTGCGGCTCAACGGGACGCTCTTCGTGGCCGCCCGGTGAGCAGAGCCCGAGCCCCCGGTGCTCGTGTCTGTGCCTGAGCATCCTCGTGTGTGCTTGTGCAAGGATTTGCACGCTCGTGCTCCCCCGTCAGTGTCGGTGTGCCCCCGTTCCTGCCCTGTACGTGTGGCCGGCGCGTTGTGCCCGTGTCCCCTCTCACACCCCCCAGACCCCCTCTCACACCCCCCAGACCCCCTCTCACACCCCCCAGACCCCCTCTCACACCCCCAGACCCCCTCTCACACCCCCCAGACCCCCTCTCACACCCCCCAGACCCCCTCTCACACCCCCCAGACCCCCTCTCACACCCCCCAGACCCCCTCTCACACCCCCCAGACCCCCTCTCACACCCCCCAGACCCCCTCTCACACCCCCAGACCCCCTCTCACACCCCCAGACCCCCTCTCACACTCACCACCCCCCCAGGGATCACATCTACGCCTTCGAGCTGGGGCAGGACAAGGGGACGCTGTACCCGGAGCGGGTAAGGGGGACGGGAACAGCGACCCTGGGGACAAGGGGGGCACACAGGGCGAGAGTCCCGTGCCCACCCACCCCCTGCCCCCGTCTCCCCTGGCAGCACCTCACCTGGGAGACGCAGGACAGGGCGAACTGCGCCATGCGGGGCCGGCGGCAGGTGAGGGGGTGCCGAGGGGTGGGAGCGGCGTTGAGGAGGGGGGGATTTGGGGTGCGGGGTTTGAAGGCACCAAGGGTGGGGGCAAACAGGGTCTCGGGGCACGAGAAGGTGGTGACGCCGGGGTCCCCCCGTGTCCCCCCCGCAGGACGAGTGTCACAACTACATCCGGGTGCTGGTGCCCCGCGACGCCGAGACCCTCCTGGCCTGTGGCACCAACGCCTTCAGCCCCCTGTGCCGCACCTACCAGGTGGGGGTCCCGGGGCCGCGGGACCGGGGCTGAGGGGTCTCGCAGCCCCCCGGGGGTGGCTGGGATGAGCTGGGGGGTCTCGGCCCCCCCTCCCAGATGTGTGATGAGTGTGGAGGTTCTCAGCCACGTCCGTGCTGGGGTTGGGGATGGCACAAGGGGGTGCTGAGTATTGGGGGGGGGTCTCACGGCCCCTGGGCGTGTCCCCCCCCAGGTGAACAGCCTGGCGCAGCAGGGTGACGAGGTCAGTGGCCAGGCCCGGTGCCCCTTTGACGCCAAGCAAAGCATCGTCGCCCTCTTCGTTGGTGGGTGCCGGGCAGGTGGGGGGACACGGGGGTGGCCGGGGGGGCACAGGGGTGACCCGGTGTGTCCCCCCCGCAGATGGCAGCCTGTACTCGGCCACGGTGGCCGATTCCCAGGCGAGTGATGCCGTGATTTACCGCAGCCTGAGCCCCGGGCAGGCTCCCCTGCGCACCCTCAAGTACAGCTCCCGCTGGCTGCAGGGTACCCCGAAGTGGGGGGGTCTGTGGGGACGGGGTGGGGGGTACAGGGTGTAGGAGGGTGTGGGGTAGGGGTTCCAGGTGTGGAGGGATGTGGCGGAGTGGGGCAGGGGGATGTGGGGATGGGGTTGGGGGGGCAGGGGTGCAGTCTGGGGGTGCCTTGGGGACACACGGGGGGCAGGATGCGGGGGAGGGGGTGAGCACAAGGGTGTGGGACAAGGCCAGGAGGGGGCGGGGGCTGATGGTCCCTCCCCTGGCCCCCCCAGAACCCCACTTTGTCCAGGTGCTGCCCTACGGCCCCTACGTCTATTTCTTCTTCAGGGAGGTGGCAGTGGAGCTCAGCGCCCTGGGCAAGGTGGGTGCGGGGCCGGGGGGCTCCGGGGGAGCACCCAGGGGTGCTGGGGTGGAGGCAGGGGAGGCTCCTGAGCCCCTCACCAGGGTGCCAGGCCTGTGGGTGCTCCCTGGGTGCCAGGGGGACAGTGACAATGCCCGAGGGTGTCCAGGTGCTGACCCCAGGTGCTGACCCGGGTTCCTGTGCAGGTGCTGGTGGCCCGGGTGGCCCGGGTGTGCCGCAATGACCGCGGTGGGTCCCCCCGGGTGCTGGAGCGGCGCTGGACGTCCTTCCTGAAGGTGCGGCTGCAGTGCTCCGTCCCTGGGGACACCGTCTTCTACTTCGATGTCCTGGAGGCCGTGACGCCCCCCCAGACCCTTCACGGGCGCCCCGCTGTCCTCGCCCTCTTTGGCACCCAGCCCAACAGGCAGGGACATGGGGACAGGGGGACGGGGGGATGGTGACATGAGTAGGGACTCACACGGGGACACGGGGACACAGGGAGGGGGCTGCCCAGGAGGACATGGGGACACACAGGGGACACACAGGGGACACACAGGGGACACACAGGGGACACAGGGACACACACCCAGGGAAGCAGAGCACGGGAACACACCTGGGACATGGAGGGGCCCTGCTCAAACCGAGGCCATCCTGTCCCCACCGCTGTCACCGCAGCATCCCTGGCTCGGCCGTCTGCGCCTTCTACCTGGCAGATGTGGAGCGGTCGTTCGAGGGTCCCTTCGCCGAGCCCCGTGGGGCCACCTGGACCGCGGTGCCAGAGGACAGGGTCCCCCAGCCCAGGTACCCCCCACCCCACAGCGGGACAGGCCCAGGTGCCGCAGACACCGCGCCCCACACCAGCTGTGCCGCAGGCCGGGCTGCTGCGCCGGGATGGGACCTGCTGCCGGTGTTGGCACCTCTGGGGACTTCCCTGACGAGACCCTGGTGTTCGCCAAGGAGCACCCGCTGCTGCACGGCGCCGTGGGCCCCGCGGGCGGGCGGCCCCTCTTCACCCACACCGGCACCAGGTGCAGGGACAGGGTGGCCTCGGGGACAGGGTGGCCTCGGGGACAGGGTGGCCTCGGGGATGGGATGGACTCGTGCCTGGAGGGGCTTTGGGCTCAGGGCTCACGGGAGCAGGTTCAGGGTGTGCTGCAGGGTGGGCACGCTCCTCGTGCAAGGCTCTTGTGAAGGGCGTGTGGGGCAGGAAGCCCCCGTCAGCCCCAGCCCAGGTGTACGAGGCCGTCTCCTGCTCCAGGCTGACCCAGCTGGCCGTGGACACGGGCGCGGGGCCCCGCAGGAACCAGACCGTGCTGTTCCTGGGTGCCGAGGACGGGCGGGTGCTGAAGGTCCTGGCAGCTGCACAGCGCCCCCAGGCCCCCCAGCCCCCCGGGGGCACCCCGGCACCAGGGGACCCCCGAGAGCCGGGGGGCAGCAGGGACAGCGGTGCCAAGACGCTGCTGCTGGAGGAGATCAGCCTCTACGACCCCGGACGGTGAGGGGCAGGCATGGGGTGCCCAGGGCTGGGGGTCTCGGGGGGGCTTACGGATGCTGGAGGGGGCTGGGGGGTTGTGGGCATTGTGGGGCTGGGGAGGATGGGGGGCTCGTGGGGGCCACGGGTACTGGGAGTGCTGGGGGTCTGGTTGGGGGGCCTGGGGGTGGGTCCTGGCTCTGTGGGGACCGGTGGTGCCGGGGGGCTCTCAGGCACTGCGGGGGTTTGGGGTGCCAGGGTGGGCTGCGCTGACCCCGGCTGCTGTGGGGTGCAGGTGCCACAGCCCGCGGGGGGCCGGGGTCCCCAGCCGGGTGCTGGGGCTGGAGCTGCACCTGCCGGGCCGGGAGCTCATCGTGGCCTTCGCCGGGTGCCTGCTGCGGCTGCCCCTGAGCCGCTGCGCTCACCACAGCTCCTGCCGAGGGTGAGGGGCTGCGGGGGGCGCGGGGGGCGCGGGAATGGGGGTGCGGGGAATGAACGTGTACAAGGATGTGCAAAGAGTGCGAGTGTGCAAGGGTGTGGAGCCACAGGAGTGTGCAAAGGCTCAAGGACGTGCAGGGGACGGGGCGGGCACGGGGATGTGCGAGGGCACAGGGACACGAGCGGCGGCTGCATCCCCGTGTCCCCGCAGGAGCTGCCTGGCCGCACGGGACCCCTATTGTGTCTGGCTGCCCTCCAGGGGCTGCGTCCCCTTCTCTGAGGAGCTCCCGTGAGTGTCCCTCTCATCCCCGACCTCCTGGGACCCTGCCCTGTGAGGGACACAGCGGGGACAGAGGGTGATGTCGCCTCTGTGTCCCAGGAGTGGCTTCCAGCAGGACACGGAGGGATCCCTCGGGATCAGTGAGACCTGCCAAGGTGAAGTGGGGGAATGTGGGGACACAGGTGGCACCACGGTGACACTGGGGAGGTTCTGGCACTCGTGGGTGATGCCAGAGGATGGGGAGGACGGGGAGGGGACACGGATGGCTCCAAGGGATGTGACGGGGCCTGGCCCGACCTCGCTCTGCTCTCACAGGGGCTGCAAAGGACAGTGACGAGCAGGAGGACTTGGCCCACGGTCAGTCTGAGTACCCTGGGGACCAGGGAGGGGTGTTCCAGGGCTGGGAGAGCGACCCCCGGGACTGGGGAGGAGGGCATCAAGGACTGGGGAGGGACTGCGGAGCCGGGAGGACCCCAGAGACGAGTGTGAGACCCCCAGGGACGGGAGGGGGACCCCAGGGACGGGAAGACTCAGGGAGGGGGAATCCCAGGAGTGTGAGTGGGACCGGGGGGTGTCTGGAGGGGTATCGGACCCCGCGGGCACCGGGCTGACAGGTAATCCCGCAGGGGTGCGGCACCCCGGGCCCGGGCCCGAGCCGACGGTGCCGGTGCCGGTGCTCGTGGGCTGCGTGCTGGGCGCCTTCGCCCTGGGGGCCCTGGCCACCGGGCTGGTGGCCACCTGGTGCCAGCGCCCCGCCGTCCCCAAGCCGCCCCCGGAGCCGCCGTGCGCCCCGCAGAGCCCGGCGCAGCCGCCCGTTCCCCGCCTCTACCCCGCGCTGCCGCCCCGGCCGGTCCCGGACTCCCCCGAGCCCCCGGGGCCGCCCCCCGCCCGGTCACCGCGGGAGCGGGAGCCCCCCGGGCCGGGTCCCCCGGGCAGGGCGGCCCGGGAAGAGGCTCCGCCGCGGCCGCTCCGGGGCTCGGGGTGGCCCGTGTCCCCCCCCGGCTCCGGCTCCTTCGCCAACCGGGTCCTGCCGCGCTCCGCGGGCCCCGCGCCGCCCTTCGGGCCCCACGACCGCGCCCCGCTGCGCCTGGACGTGCCCCCCGACAGCCCCCCGGGCCCGCGGCGGCCGCTGGCACACAGCCGCTCGCTCGTGGGGACCCCCGGCAGCCCCCCCGGGCCCGCTCGGGGCCTCACCCGCATGCACTCGCTGGGGACACCGGGGGGGACGCCCTGGGGACCCCGGCCCGTTCCCCTGGAGCGCTCCCTGTCCATGAAGCCCCCGGTGCTGCCCAAGCCGCTGCTGCTGCCCGCGGCCCCGGGGCGGCCCTGAGCCCCTCCCGGGACACCCCGAGTGCGGCTGGGGGACCCCGGGGTGCAGGGTCCCCCACTGCCCCAGCCGTGTCACCAGGACAGCCCCCAGAGGTGACGGGGCTCCCCGTGTCCCCACACTGCAGTGACAAGGTCTCCGTGTCTCCCGGCCCCCCCCGGTTTTGCTTTTTTTTATTCTTTCTAATTTATTTTCTGTTCGGGAGGGGTGGGAGTTGCTGTCACCCCCCTTGGGGACACCAGGAAGGGGGACACGTGGCCCAGCCCATCCTACTGTGTAGGAGCGGGGCTGGGCCAGGGCACCGCACCAGTGGCGCAGGGTTTTAATAAAAAATACACAGCAGAAAGTGAGCCTGAATGTTGAAATCTCTGCAGTCCAAAGAATTTTCCCTCGGTAGAAAAGGGGGGGTTACCCGAGCCCTTGTGTTCTTGTCCCAGAACTCAGGGAATTTGATCGAACAGTGCAGTAAAAGTCCAGATGAATCAAACAGAGCAGCCCCAAGAGGGGATGGGGTGGAAGGGAGGGGACCCCGGATCTCTGTCCCCCTCCTGGGTGTCTGCAGAGGATGGGCTTGGGGTCCCCGTGGCCCGCTCTGCTCATCCCGGCAGGATTTGCTCTGCTTTGGGATGAGGGAAGCTGCCGGCAGGAGGGAAACACGTCTAATTAGCCCCAAGGGGTGTTCATTAGCCCCAGAGGGTGTTCATTAGCCCCAAGGGGTGTTCATTAGCCCCAGAGGGTGTTCATTAGCCCCAAGGGATGTTCATTAGCCCCAAGGGGTGTTCATTAGCCCCAAGGGGTGTTCATTAGCCCCAAGGGGTGTTCATTAGCCCCAGAGGGTGTTCATTAGCCCCAAGGGGTGTTCATTAGCCCCAGAGGGTGTTCATTAGCCCCAAGGGGTGTTCATTAGCCCCAAGGGGTGTTCATTAGCCCCAAAGGGTGTTCATTAGCCCCAAGGGGTGTTCATTAGCCCCAGAGGGTGTTCATTAGCCCCAAGGGGTGTTCATTAGCCCCAGAGGGTGTTCATTAGCCCCAAGGGGTGTTCATTAGCCCCAGAGGGTGTTCATTAGCCCCAGAGGGTGTTCATTAGCCCCAGAGGGTGTTCATTAGCCCCAAGGGGTGTTCATTAGCCCCAGAGGGTGTTCATTAGCCCAAAGGGGCTCGCTGGGCTCTCTGGCCCACGCCGGCACGGACGCGCTCCCGGGACGGGCGCGAGGCCGGAGGAGGCGCGGGCAGGAAAAGCCCTGACGCGGCACAGCCCGGCCTGGGCTCCCGTGGGAGGGAATTCACTGGCCAGAAAAATGCTGCTTTTGGCTAAAAAAGCTGCTGGTGGTTTTCTGTGGAAGAGCTGGGGGCGCAGCCGGGTCTGAATTCCAGGCAAAGATAAATCCGCCTCGGTTTTGGTCGGCTTTGAGACACGGATGCTTCCAGAAATGAAATCGGGGATTCCCCTCCAAAAGGTGACAACATCCTCGGCTTTATGTCCTCCAGAAATAACCCAAACCAGTTCCCATGAGCCCCACGGACTTTTTATTTTTAATTTCCCCTTCCAAAGGGGAAGTTCTTTTCCCAGCTGAAAGGATTTTTTGGCAAAATCACCTGTTTTGGGGAGAAGGATGGCAATAACTGAGGGTGGCGCTGGGGAAGGCACAGTACAGATCAGCTGCATGTTAAAAAAAGGGTTTTAGTTCTTTAAAAAGAGACATTTTAGTTTTAAAAAGTGACATTTGTATCTCCAAAGATGACCAGACTTCCAGGCTGTCACGTCTGGATTTCCATGTGCCGCCAGTTTACAGCCCTGGCCGGTGTGGGAAGTAGAATATCTGCCTAAATATTGTAAAACCCTGGAATTTTTTATTTTGGGTGTTTTGATTAAAAACTCCCTCAAATTCTTCCTGAAGCAAACAGGTGAAGGATGGTTTTCCCAGAGAGTGTCACGGGACAAACATTCAACGTTGCCTGAATCCAAAAATTAACAATTTTGGGAGAAGAAAATCATGGAAAAAAGGGAAAAATCCCTTCCACACCTCTGCAAATGTTTAAAGCAAGATACCAAGAGAATATTTTTGTTGCCATTGCAGATCTGGTCCCCGGGATTTGCACAAGGTCTGTGCTCAGGCTGGAATTCCCAGGCAGCTCAGCACTAATCCAGCTGCTTTCACCAGTGGGATTTGTTCCCATTCCCAACAATGCAGGTATTGACATCCCAGAATATCTGTCAGATCACCTGGCTGGGGAGAATTCTGTGGAAAAGCTCCGGATCTCTGCAGGTTTCAAAGCACTTTTTGGCACGGGAGGTGGAGGCTGGAGGGGGCAGCTCTTGGAACCGCGGGAACAGCCCCGGATTTAACCAAAAAGAGAGGAAAAAAGAGCAATTTTCCTTTACAAGTGCCAGGATTAGGAGGTGACAGCGTCTTTAGGCAGATCCAGGCTGGTGGGCATTCCCTCAGCACCTAGGGAAATGTGGGAAGGTAGGTGAGATCCCACCCGGGTGAATTTCAAAGGTTGGAAGGAGGTGGAACCAAGGTGGAAGGAAAATAAAAGCGTTACCAGTGATGAAAAGTTGGGAGGGAAACGAGGAAAAACATTTTTCCTCCTGAAAAAGGGATGAGGAGCCATTCCTGCTTTATTGCTGAGGCCTGGATTGTGCCCAGCTCCCAGGGGGAATCCCAAATGGTGCCAGTAAAACCCCTGAGCTCCAGGTGTGTGACAGAGAGACCCCCGGGCTCAGCTCTGCTCCGAGGAGTGTCCACCTTGTGTTCCCTGCAGTCACCCACTCTTCCTTCCACTCCTTGCCTCTCAGGACACAATTCCAAGTCTGGAAAACCCAAGTGTTTCACCCCAATGCGGCTGACAGAATCCAAAGCCAAAAGTTTTCATCCTAAAAAGAACCACATGAGGAAAGAAATGTATTTTGACGCCTCGGTAGTGGAGCTTCCAGCCCAGACAGGGAGAAGGAAAGGAATAGAAAGCTCTCCTGGATAATTCCTGTCTCTAAGCTCCCAAGCAGCTTTAAGCACATGCAAGAGCTGCAAATGTCCAGAGAATAAATATTTTAAATCTATAAACATGAGTTTTTGCTTTGGGAAGGCAGAATTTGGCCAAGCAGGGAGGAGAAAGCTCATGTGAGTGACTGAAGGTAGCGCCACCTAAACAGTTCTCCCTTTGTCTTCCTGGTGGGTCCCAAGCCAGGAATGATTTGTAGTAATTTGGCAAATAATTCAGAATAATTAACAGCTTTAGAAAATTGTTTTTCAGCAGGGCAAGTCTGTAAACAGACAGAACTGATGTAACCCGTCTCCGTGCGCGCATTAAAGAGCAGCTCTGCTTCCTAATCCTCTTTTCCTGCCCCGAAGTTAATCCAAATAATCGAGTATCCCTGGGACACGCTGGAAGAATTGGCGGTAGTAGGCAAGGCTGGGGAATGACATCCCCTGAGGAAACAAACGGAGCTCTGGAGCTGTGCCCTGCTTTACTGAGCACCATTTGTATCTGTCTCATAAAATAACGAGATTACAGTGCCCCGGCAGTTTAACGGGAGAACAAGGTGGGCTGATATTAACGGCACAGTACGAAGTTTTAGATAAACATGGAGTAACAGGTTGGAGTTTCATCGCTTGGGTGATTTTCTCCCAGACTGGGACGTTCCCCACGGGATAAGGGAATGGTCTCTACCAACAGCTTGGCATCTCTCCTCCTGAGGGCACTGGGTTTCCAGGAAAAACCCCAAATATTCCAGGGAATTGCTGGTGCCGACAGAAGCCCCAGAGACGCTCGGCTCTCCCGAGCCCACGGTGCCCACGAGCTCCGCAGGCTCCCAGGAGCTGGAACGTTTTCCCTTTGGCACTGAACCCTCACCTTGCCCGAGGGGCACGAGGGGCAGGGGGCTCTGGGGACAGTGGCACTCGGTGGCACAATCCACAGCCTCTGCTTCCACCGCTTCCTCCCTCCTACCCTGGGAAATAAAGCAAACACCAGAGAAAAGAGTCAGGGTTTCCTTCTCTCTTCCTTGAATAGAAACTGAAGGGGAAAGGCTCGAGTGTGCGGCTTGAAACTCCTGGGATTATGGAAAACAATGTGGGAATTAGGAGGTTTTAGCAGGAGGAAGAAAATAACGCCACTGCAGCTCAGGAAAACAAAGTTTTCAAGGTAAGCCCAGCGTAGCTGGAAGGTTCAAACAACCTCCAAGATCATCACGTCCATTTGAGGGTTGGATTGATGATCTTGGAGGTCTTCTCCAGCCGTAATAATTTTATTTTGAGCACATTAATAAGGACCAGCACACATATGAAAAGCCCTGGAAGTGGAGGCAGCAGTTCAGCAGCCCTGGCTCGGCAAAGCTTCCTTCCCTGCCCCTTCCCTTGGCTGCATCCTGCTCCCAGGGCAGGAAACTGGGACCTGACCTGTGCTGGGTGCCAGACAGGAAAACACTTGGGTCAAGGAACCACTGCTGTGGCATCAGCAGCTTCAAGAATTTAAATTACTTGTCTCTAGACTCTAGAAAAAAAATGCTTAGCTTTGGGGAAGAGAACGGAATTGAGAAGTGAGGGGATTAGATAAACTTCCACTTTATCAAATTCCTAAATCCACAGTTAATTAAAGGTCAAACAGCATAAAAAAGATGATTAAAAAAACAACACAAACCTTTCTGTAATTAGGAGTTATCAGAGCCTCAGCATGGGGACAGGAAACATTTGAGACAATTTCACCCTGAACTATTTATCCATGTGTGCGTGTTACAGACATCCATTTCTGCTGCGGTGGGTTTCCAGTTTTATTATTTATTTTTTAAATAACTGTTAAAGCACATCAAGGGCTGCGTATGGCAACATCAGGCATGGTGGTTCATTTAAAATTCAGTAAGAATGAAGTTGTTTCTATTGGTATCCATCACTGTTTCTTTAACCGAGTTTGAACTGGGATTAAATCAATAAATCTCCCAAAAAGCGTGCTCACTGCAATGGGATATTGACTGAAATGAGATAAACAAACCTTCTCAGCCCAGAAACAATGTTTCTTCCTGCAATTGACCATAGTAGCTCCTATTCAATGTAGACTCTGTAAGAATGGGACAGGAAATTACCTAAATGGGCGCAAACTCAGTGCAGAGAACCCACAATTCCTCTTTGAAAAGGAAAAAAAGAGATCCTGTTCCTCAGCACCGACGTAGATCAACAGATTATAAGCACACAGAGGGAAGTTCACCTAAAGTTCTCATTTAACCCTTGCAATCTGTTTTTTCTCTCTGTTTTTACCTGATTTAACGAGTTCATTGGGTTTGTTTCCTACAATATTTGGGTTGGCAGGTGAGAACAGCCCAAGCCTGGAGTTTCCAGCACCTTGTACCCAGATTCCCCCAGCCCAGCTAAAGATCCTTGTTCCCATTTAAAAACAGGAGACAAGAAAAATCTTTATGTGGAAGTGTTAAATCAGATGTTTTTGTTAAAATTGAAGTGGTTGCTGATGCCATCTCGTGGGAAATCCCAAATTCACCTTCCAGAGCAGCAGCTGCGGCTGTTCCTGAGCCCTTCCTGACACTGGAAGTGTCGAGGAGGGAAAATCCTGGGGTTTTTTAGGGCAGTCCCATGTGGAGAGCGGTGTGTGGGGCATTGGCAGAGCATTGCTGGGCATTAGAAAATACGGGATTACTCAAAAAGAATTTGCACTTAGAAACAAGCTAAATGGGTTTTCCCTGTCACAATAAGGCTCAAGAACAACGGGAAACCTATTTATAACCTATTTATTTCCATCTAACATGGGACAGAATAAATAAGGAGTAATCTACACATCCCTTAGACCTGCTTGCTCAATGTTTACACAAAGCAAAACACTCAACACTGGCAGTAAAGAGCAAAGCAAACTATTCCGCTCTCAGGCACAGTCACAGGCAGGAATTCCCATTATTCCTGTTCCATCAGCCGAATCAATTTTCCCCAGAGCTGGCGCAGGCCCACGGCCGAGCTGAGCACAGAGAGGAGCCACAAACTAGAACCACCTTTATTTACACCAGTTGTACGATCCTCCTCCCTCACCTCGACTGGTGAAAACATTCCGGGGCAGGAAGCAGCACTTGGGCGTGTTTGGCTACATTTCAGCACTTTTCCTTTCCTAAATACCCATCTGCCCTCTACTGGAGAGCAATCCTAGGGTCGCACTCGCCCTAAGACCTTACCCAAGGTGGTTTTGGCGTTTGCTTAAGGGAAGAGATTGAGAACTTGCCCCGGTGTAAGAATGAAGGGCGAGATTAGACCTTTGTGACGGGATTTGCTCTCTGGCTGAGCGTCCACCACACGGGGGTCCCCCCTCCTCAGAGCCCAAAGATCGCCCCTCTCAGAGGGTCCCCCAGCCCCCTCCCTCACCGGGAGTCCTCTGAACGCCTCACGGGGGTCCTCCCTCCTCATACCCCCCAAGATCGCAGCCCTTCCCCTCACCAGGGTCCCCGAAGCCCCTCACGGCAGTCCCGCCTCGCCCCAGCGGCCCCGTCCCCCTCACGGCGCTCCGCCCCTCCCGGGCCCGCCCGCGCCGCGCCTCCCGGGCCCGCCCCTCCCGGGCCCGCCCCTCCCGGGCCCGCCCCTCCCGGGCCCGCCCCTCCCCGGCCCGCCCCTCCCGGGCCCGCCCCTCCCCGGCCCGCCCCTCCCGGGCCCGCCCCTCCCGGGCCCGCCCCTCCCGGGCCCGCCCCTCCCGGGCCCGCCCCTCCCGGGCCCGCCCCTCCCGGGCCCGCCCCTCCCGGGCCCGCCCCTCCCGGGCCCGCCCCTCCCGCCGCGGCCTCACAAAATGGCGGCTCCGGGAGGGGGCGGAAGGATATAGGACGTGCAACAAAAGAGTCCTCCGAGGCGGCGGAGAAAAATCGGGCTGGTCCCGCGCTCGCTCCGCCGCAGCGGGAGCTGTGGGAAATGTGGGAATTTCTCCTTCTTTTTCCCGTCCTTCTCCCGCCCCGGGGCCGTCGGGAGAGGCCTGGCAGGGGAGCGTTCTCCTCTGGCGGAAGGATATCAATCGGTAGGGTGCCGTGACGCGTCCCTGGGGTTAGATTCGGCGGAGGCGGTTTTGCGCCAAGTATAAAATGGCGGCGGCGCCTCACTGAGGCGGGCTGGCTTGGCTGTCTTTTGGGACTTTGAAAATTAGGGTTTGTGAACATGTATCTATTTATATGTGTGTATTTTAGTAGTTCGAGCATACCCGTCTCCTCTGTGTGCCTTCCAGTTCAGGATTTAGCCTCTCTCAGGCTGCTAATCCCCCCACTTGAAGGTTGTTACCCGCTTGGGTGCCCCTGACTTGCCCAAAATGCCCTTTTTTGAGGTAAAATTTGAGCTCTGGGGCCTATTTCTTCTCTGGGGTGTTTTCCTGTGGGGCTTGGAAAAGCTGAAGTGTAATTAATATCCTTAATGTGCTTATGATAATCCTTTAGGCTTAATTTTTCCACGCTTAAGTCTTCTGCAGCATGTGCAAAGACATAGAGGTGAGTTCTCAGTTCACCGTAAAGAGATGTGAGACATTTTAATGCTAAAGAACTTTATGTTAGTCTATGTGTCCACAGGAATGTGTTTGTTTTTAACTGATTTATTTAAAGTTTCATAATAAATACTTCTCCTGCAGGTTTTCCTAGGTGGGAACACAGAAGTCAAACAGCTCTGCAGAGGAGAGTTTACATTTTTCACCTCTGGTTTTACACAGATGGTTCAAAATCAGCACACTGGATTATTTCTGGAGATTACAGGAGAGCTGCATCCAATTTTCATAGTAGAATGCAGATTTTTTTTTCTGATTTTTGCACATTTCTGGCACTTTTTAAGTGCTGTCTCAGCCTGCCCCCAGCCACATACCCCTCAACTCTCAGGATGATTTTGGGATGCTCTACATCACTTCATCCCAATCAAACCCAAAAAAAGCACATTCAATAAGACAAACCAATCCCAGAAAACAATCTTGGGGAGGGAAAAAAACCTGATTGAAAGCCAAAAATTATTCCAGGTTGGGTTTTCCCCCCCCCCCCATTTTGAGATGATGCTCAGGAATAAGTCTCAGCAGGTGAAAATCTCCCCAGAGAAAACTCAAGGCTTCCACTTGAATGAATGCAGCATTGTTTGTTGTTGTTTTTAAAGGGATTGATTAAGTGGGTGGAAAACCTGAAATATTTTCATTTGGGGGTAAGATCAAACTAAATTCTCCATCTTTCAGCTCCATCCCATCACCCTTCCAGACCCTGCAATGTACCCAGCGTCTGTCCCAGTCAGGAGCTGCACCGGGAGTAAACCACGTGGGACATAAAGGATGAAAAAAATCAAATTTGGGGCAGTAAACACCCAGCCTTGACCCCACCAAGCAAGGTCAGAGCACTTCCATGTCTATTTACCCTCCTGGATATAATTTTTCCTGCTTGGGCTCACAGCACAAGGCTCAAAGTGATTATTTTTTTGTAAGAAGGAGGTTTGTGCTGATATCTTGGGCGCATCCCTGCCCCTTCCACCTCACATTCCCGAGGGGAAGGTTGAGGGACAAAGCGGATTTTTGAGGAATTGGGCCAGGGGAGTGCAGAGGGTCTCTGCTTCCTGCGAAACCAGGGCGATTCCCATTGCGCCTCCGCGCCCCGTTTGCACAAATGAGTTTCTTAAAAAAGCAGATGAGAAATGAGCTGAGGAATTGTCACACAGGGAGGGGACAGCCGTGGTCACACTGACACGGGGTGGGGGTGGCACCGAACAGAGAGGGGCAATGGGGGGGCTGTTTCTGCCCCCTCCCCTGGTGTTTGCCCCTGGTGCTGTTGCCCCCCCTTGCACCCTTGTGATTCCAGGAGGAAAAAGGGGAGAGGGGTCGGAGATTTTTGGGGAGCCCATCACCGTCAAGGCCGCGGTGAACTGCTGAGTGAATTAGCGATGGCAAAACTGCCCAGAAACCAAAAATAAAACAACCCAACAGCCTCCAAAGTGACAACAAAACCAAACCCTGGCATGCCTGGCGGGAAGAGAGAGCGGGGTGGTGAGGAGGGGCGGGAAGGGCTTCAAATTAAATCGAAATCTAAGGAGCTGATGCTGGCAATGGGAGCTCGCCAGAAGTTAAAGCTGTTGAACTGCAGCAGACTGTCCTCTTCCTGGGAGACGTCCTGGCTGCCCCGGTCCCCGAGCTTGCCCAGCCCTCCCTTGGGCTTGTAGAGGGCCATGTCTGCGAGCCCCAGCCCCTCCAGCTCGGCCATGTCCAGCCGCGGGATCGGCATCCTCCAGTAGATGAAGGAGTCGTACTGGCTGCTGATGGTGTCCAGCATTTTCAGGCTGTGAAGGGCGTGAGGGGAAAGAAGAGGAAGAGAAAAGCTCTACCAGAGACACGGGAGTTGCCCCAAAGTGGCCAGAAATCTGCGGTGTTGCCGTGCTGACCCTGTCCCGTAGGATGATCCCCCGGGAGGAGCTGACGGTGGAGGAGAGCGTGGGGTCGTGCAGGTTTGACTCTAGGCTGGGTCTAGCTGTAGGCTCGAGCTCTGACAGAGTTTTATCCACAGCCTTGGGCACAGCCCTTCTCTGTGCTGTGATTTGGAGGGGGCCTAAGGGACTTGTCATGCCGTGCCTCAGTTTCCCCTATCCAAACAGCCCGGGAGGGGAGGGCAGGGTGGGGATATTCCCCTTCCCAGCTGCTCTGGGGAGCTGAGGTGGGAGAGCAGCAGCCAAAGGAACTCTTTTTCCACCACCTGCACACCGGTGTCTCCCTCTCCCTGTGCTGAATCCCCATGGAGTGGGTAGAGAGGGGGGGTCCCTGTGCAGCCCCCTCCCCCCCGACCCCACCCCATCCCTCCCTCCCAGGACCGAACCCTCTGGAAAGGGCTGGAAGGAGCCTCGCCCAGCATTCCCACCACACCCCACCCATCCCTGCCGAGCCCTCCATCCATCCCCGCTGCAGAATTCCCCCTGCAGCCCCACCCCGGTCCACCAAAAACTGGGAAAGAGCAGGACAAGACATGGATCAGCTTCTTCCGCGGCAGGAGCTGAGTCACTGCCTGGCAGGATTATGTCATTCACCTCCTCGACTGGCATCGGAGGTGGGGAAAAAGCAGACTAACCCAAAACATCCTAATTTTCCTGCTGATTCCCTGTCTTGAATCTCGGAATTCAGAGTTCTCAAGGATGATTCAGGCATACTTTGGATCGTGCCCTGTCTGTGCCATGAGGGCTGATCAGCTGCTAAATTTAAGGTTCTGGATGTCACTCAGAATCTATGAAAGGCTCCTGTGTCACCCCCTCCGGGTAAACTGAGCCACAGGACTTTAAAATAGTCTCTTCCCTGGGAATTTTTCCCTGGGGGTCCATCCCTAGGGATCTGTCCGTGAGTTTCTTGCAGCACAACAGCAGAGAATTATTAATGGTGAGGGGTGTTGCAGACATGGATTTTTAAGCTTCAAAGGGTCAAAAATTGGAGTTTAGCGACAAGAGAGGGGGCAAAAGAGTTTAGTGACAAGCAAAATAATCAAATACCCAGTAAGGGGGAAAACCCCTCTTGTGTCGCGTGTCACCCCTAAAAAAGAGCATTTCCCATGGGATCAGTGTGGTCTGCTCATCCCATGGAAGCAAAACCACCTTTATCCACTCAATCCCCACGGGCTGTGGCTTATTTCCCCCCTCAAAAAAATCCCGACACCCCCCCCCCCCCACCTGCACCCAAATCCTTTCCAGAACGAAAATCGTCCTCTCGCCGAGCATCCTCCCCGGCTCGCAGCCCTTACCTGCGGTGGGCTCACGGGTGGGCTCGGTGCCGGCCGGGCTCTTTGTGCCGGGGAGCCGCGGGAGGTGCAGCGTCGCTTTTGTCTGCGGGCGAGGCTGGGTCTGCAATGCAGCCCCTCGGATTGCCCTTCCTCGTGGGGGGAGGATGATGATGATGATGGCAGATGAGTCAGCGGCTCCCACCCGCGCCAGGGAGGGGGAGGACGGCAGGGGCGGAGGCGCGGGGAGGGGGGGGATCCTGCGCGCTGGACCCCCAAGACGAGGGTATAAAAAACCTGCAGCAATTCCCAGTTCGCTCCTGAAGCCTTCAGATCCGTTTTGGGGGGAATAGCGAGGAATTTTAAGTCTGCAAGGAGCTGGGAAATATTTATTTTACCTGCATGTGAAGATGTGGGGTGGTGTGGTACCCCCAAACCTTGGGAGGGCACTGTGCAGATCAAACACAGGGAAATTTGGCTCAAAGGAACACAAAAAATGTTGGATTTTTTTTTAAATCTGAGACTGGGGGTGTTTGGTCCTAAGGCCACACAGCAAAAATATCCCAAAAATATCCCAGCTTTGTGGCCGTAGCCAGACGTGGAAATAGAAATAGAGGGAGACACCCAAAACTGGCATCACTGCCAGGGCTGAGGGGGGGCTCGCCCAGGGTGGGGGCACCTCACACCCCACTTCCCCACAGCTGATGCTCAGTGTCAGAGGGGCAACAAAGAAAACCCCCGAGGCAACCCCTCAGACCAGGGAATCCCCCTGCCCAAGCACAACTGAGACCCCAAAGAGCCTTTTTTGGGGGCACAGACCAGATCTGTACACCTGACAGGCTGAGGGCAGCCCTTGCCCTCCTCTCCCTGGGCTTTGCCTGAGATCAACATTCCTTTGGTGCTTTAGGGTTTTTTTCTCCCTTTTCCTCCCCATTCCCTGTGTGCAGCTCATTTCTGATGGTGCCAAGCAGTTCTGCCAGTGCTCGGCTTTCAGCCAGACTATTTCTGCCTCCTCCTCTCTTCCTCCTCCTCCTCCTCCTCCTCCCAGCGCTGTCATGGGCAAAGAGGATCCCATGTTCCTGCTCCAGGATGGTCTCAGCTCAGCCCCTCCAGCACTCAGCACAGGGAGAATTCTAGCTGGGAGCCCTTTGGAGGAGGATGCTGATCCCTCCAAGGGGTTGAGCTGCTGTGTTTTTGGGGTCCCCCAGGCCATGGGGCGCAGCTTTGCTGAGCAGCTTCATAAGAAGCTGGATGTCACCTGTGCCCTTCTCTGTCACCTCTCACATGTGACAGCCCAAATGTCCCTCTCTGAGAAGGGGCTGAACCCCCAAGGAGATGGAGCAATGAGGGCACTGCTCTGGGCTCTGGGCTCCACGGTTTTGGGAGGGCTGCAAGGGGGACAATGTCCCCTGGCAGCACAAACACCAAAAAAAGAAGAAAAAAAAAAAAAGGGCTCTTCAGCTGAAATGAGGTCACAAACACTTGGGGTATTATCAGCGAGGGCCAGCCGATGGCTGGGGACAGGCGTGGGACAGAGACCCGGCTGGGTGGGGACAGTGCTGCCTTGTTCAGGATTCCTGGAGTGGGAGCAGTGGGGATGGCTGGGATTTGGGGGCTCACACAGGAAGGGACACTCTGGGGCTCACAGCAGGCGTGTCTCCTGTGTGGGACCCTCCAGCTGGGCTGGGGACCTGCAGGAGGGGACACCCCAGAGGTCACAGTCCAGTTGGGCCAGTGTCGGGAGCCATGGCATTGTGTCAGCAAGCAGGACAGTGGCAGTGGCAGTGGCAGGACCGTGGTGGTGACAACAGCCCAGCAGATGTTGTGCAAGCAGAAAGGCACCGAGCTGGAAATGGTGAAAGCATTCAGCACCGGCTGCAGGGTGTTCCGGGGGTTCCCACGCCTTTGGGTGCCCCACGGGCCCTGGTGTTTCCATGGGAAAAGCGGGCATAAGGCTCAAAGGGGGAAAATGGGAGCAAAACCGGGACTTGCTGGGGACCCCAGTCTTGCCAGGCACCCCCTGGGATTCCCCCAGCATTCCTGGAAACCCCAAGCTTGGGACCCCCAGCCTTAACAGGACCTCAAGAACCCCCAGTCCTTATGGGACCCTGGAGATTCCCGTTCCTATCGGGATTCCCCAGCCCTTCTGGGGCACCGGGAATCTCCAGCTCTACAGACCCCCTCTGACCCCGGGCCCCCCGTTCCCACCGGGACCCCCGTTCCCACCGGGACCCCGGGTCCGGCCCCGCCGCCCCCTGCAGTACCGGCGGTGTCCCGGGAGGGCGCTGTGCCGGGGCCGGGCCGGGCCGGGCGGCGGGAGCTGCGCCGCGTCCGCACCGGGCCACGCCTGGGCTGCGAGCGGGGCACCGCCACCGGCACCGGCACCGGCACCTCCCGGCCACGCCTGGGTTGCGAGCGGGGCACCGGGACCGGGATTCGTACAGGGATCGTGACCTGCACTCCTAAGCCACGCTTGGGGCCGCTGCGAGCCGGACACCGGGACCGGGACCGGGACCTGGACTTCCGAGCCACGTCCGGGGCTGCGAGCCGGATTCCGGCACCGGGACCCGCTCCCGCGCCGGGACAGGTAATGGCGCCGCCACCGGGACGGGAACCGGCCCCCGCCGTGGGGTGCGACCCCGCGGAAGGAGCCCCGGAACCGCCGTAGGGAGGCGGAGAGGACACCGGGATCGGCACCGGAACGGGAGCGGGGCGGCGGGACGACCCCCCTTGCAGCTCCATGGTGCAACCGGGGAATCCTCCCGGGATCCCCGGGACCACCGGGTCCCACCAACCCTACCGGGACCCCCGGGGTCCCAAACCCTGCCGGGACCCCCTAACTCCACGGAGCCCCGCGGGTCCCACCGTGTCGCCGTTGCCCCGGGGGTCGCAGCCGGGACGGTCCCTCCCAAAGGAAGCTCAGCTCCCACTTTGCCGCCCCACGCCGGGGGTCCCGGGCCCGCAGCCGGGGCACCCCCGGACTCTCACCCCTGTCCCCACACAGCGGGTACCCCGGGAGTGGGTGTCCCCGGTACTGGGGGGCTCGGAGCGCGCCCCCCTGCCCGGAGCCCGCCGGTGACGCAGAGCCGAGCGGTGGTTTCCCAACCGGGAAGTCATTCTGCCTGTGCCGGCACGGGCCGGGCCCAAAGCCGCCCTGCCCGGGGCCACCGAGCTGCCCAGGGGGCTGAGCGCGGACACGGCTCATCGCAGGGGTGGGCTGAGGGCGTGCGGGGGGATCGGGGCTCCTGCGGCCCGTGGCAGCCGAGAAGACCCGCCCGGAGCCGAGGCAGCAGCCGGAGCCGGGCCCGCCGTCGCCCTTTGCGAGGACGTGAGGCCCTGGCGGGTGCCGGGGGGGATTTGGGGGCCGGAGGGGCGCGGGCGGGGGGTCGTGGCCGTGCGAACGCCTGGAGGTTCCCGCGGGGAGCCCCTGGTGGCTCGTACTTGGCTGAGCTCGCTCTCGGGGCTCCCCCGAGGCTCTCGCAGCGCCCCGGGAGCGGTGGCAGGGCTGAGGTCGGGGGGTGCCTCCCCGGCAAGGCCCTTCCGCTGCAGCGCCGGATCCCGGCGCTATGGCGGGGCCGCTCCGGCTGCCGCGTTTCCTTAGGAAATGGGGCTGGGAAGGAAAGGCAGCCCCCTCCTCACCTGCCCCGCAGCCGGGGGGAGAGGCCGGGAATGGCAGGGGGTGCCGGGCACGGCGTGGGCACGGAGCCGGTGTGCGCCAGCCGGGACGAGTCCCAGCCCGCCCGTTCTCGGCGTCCGCGCTCGGAAGGGTCGCGGGGGGACGGGGACGGGCGGGGGGCACGGGGGGCTCCTCTGGTTGTGCCAGGCTGGCAGTGCGGGGAGCGGCACCCTGGGCTCCCACCCCACGGGCCCCGGGGCCTCGGGAATGCCCGGCTGCGGGGTCATTCCGTGGGGTCCCTGCGGCCAGATCCTGCCCGGGGCCGTGGACGGGGCCGTGCTGAAGCTGGGCTCGGAGCCCCCCGTTTTGGGGGGCTGCCCCTGGCCCCTCTCCTCCCTGCCAGGAGCAGGAAGTGCGGGCCGGACTTTGGTCCATCCGGCGTCGCCGGAGCAGGGACAGAGGAAGGAACTTTTCCTGTTTGCCCGAGTGGTGGGTCCGGCACCCACCGGCCGTGCCGCGGGGGACTCTCCCGTGGCTGGAACACGGCTGTGCTCGGGCCACGGCCCCTCGTGGGCGGTGAGTTCCCTGCGTGCCACCGGCTGCTTTTGTAGCAAAGGACTCGTCTTTCCTTGGCGTGAGGGGAAGCCCCGTTTTGGGGGTGAGCCCCCTTTTCCACACACCCTTGCCTTCCCCAGGGAGCGCCATGGACGTTTGGGATAAAATCCCAGCAGTCCCCGTTTATTTCTCCCCCGTCTGCTCTTCAAAAGCTGGAGCGGAAGAGCTCAGCCTCCGGCTCCTTTTCGGAAAGGCCGGGATATTTATAGCTGCCTGGCTCAGGGAGTTGGGATTTGCCATGGCTGCCTCCATCCCCCCATCCTGCCGCAGCATCCTTCAGCTGTGTCCTGCCCCATCCAGCCCTGGCCATGGGGACAATTCTGGTGCTCTCTGTGTGATGTCCAGGGTCCCTGGTCTGATCCCTGGGACTCCCTAGGGATTTCCTTGCAATGACAGGTATCCCTTGGGTGGTCCCCAGGGGTCTGATCTGGCTTTTGTTGGTTGATGGGAATTGTTGGTCGGGTAATTTGGGGAGGTCAGGCCTGGAAGCATCACCCTCCCTTCCCCCTCACAGCCAGCTGCTCCTCTCCACGCTGTGCCACCCCGACCAGGTGTCCCCATGGAGTGAGCCCGCACGGGGGTCCCGGCAGCTGTGCCAGCACGGGGGGACGCTGGCTGCCAGCACCGCCAGCATGAGCGACTTTTGGCACAAGCTGGGCTGCTGCGTGGTGGAGAAGCCCCAGCCCGTGAGTACCTGCTGTGCAGCCATTTCGGGGAGGGGCGTGGGGCCAGCAGGGGCTGATGGCCTTCATCCCCTTGCAGAAGAAAAGGAGGAGACGGATCGACCGCTCCATGATTGGGGAGCCCATGAACTTCGTCCACCTGACACACATCGGCTCCGGAGACATGGCTGCAGGAGAGGGGCTGCCCATGGTACCCCCACGCTGCGGGCGGGCTGGGGGCTCGGCTGGGGGCTGGGGCTCAGGGCTGGCTGACAGGTGGTAGTTTTGGGGTGGTCAGTGTTGGTTTTGGGGTGGTCAGTGTTGGTTTTGGGGTGGTCAGTGTTGGTTTTGGGGTGGTCAGTGTTGGTTTTGGGGTGGTGGGTGTTGGGTTTGGGGTGGTGGGTGTTGTTTTGGGGTGGTGGGTGTTGGTTTTGGGGTGGTGGGTGTTGTTTTGGGGTGGTAGGTGTTGGTTTTGGGGTGCTGGGTGTTGTTTTGGGCTGCTGGGTGTTGTTTTGGGGTGCTGGGGCTCCTGGCACAGGTGGGTGACGGGTCCTTTCCTGCAGACTGGTGCTGTCCAGGAGATGAGGTCCAAGGGCGGCCGGGAGCGACAGTGGAGCAACTCCCGTGTGTTGTAGCGTGTGAGTAGCAGGCCATGGCACCCCCAGCGTCCCCTCGGAGCCACCACTTGGGCACTCCCATAACCCATCCTCTTGGATTTTGCAGATTCCTGGCTTTTTCAGCCCAAACTTGAACTGCCTGATCCCCCCGCTGGAGGAGAAGCCCACCTTGAGTGCTTTAACCCCGCGGTATTTATGCAGCACCATCCTCACCCAGATCCCGGTGACTTTGGGTCATCGTCCCTCTGGAAAATCCCTCCTTCCCAGAGGCACTGGCCGGTGACGTGGGGGGGGAGTGGGGACAGCAGCCCCCATCTCCTGCCCCGCCTGGAAAGGACACAGCCGCCCCCCTGAGACGTGCCAGGAGCTGCCAGGCGCAGCCCACGTGTGCCAAATCCTCCCAGTTTTCCCTTTTCCCACTCCCGTGTCTCCCATGGGCTGCATGGTGGTGCCTCAGTTTCCCCAGGGAATCAGTTATGGTGCAGAGGCAGATTTGGTGCCTCCCAGAACATCACAGAGGAGCAAAACCAGGATTAAGCCCTGATATTCTGGTGCCAAACCAGAATTAATCCCAAGATGTTCTGGTGTCAAACCAGGATTTGATGTCAAACTGGGATTAAACCCCAATTCTTTGGAGCAAAACTGGGATTAAACCCCGATGCTTTGGTGCCAAACCCGGATCAAACCCCAGTGCTCCGGTGTCTCAGCGTCACCGAGCCCACAGTGCCTCCAGCCGGCATTCCCACCGCCGCCAAACTCCCACCTCCCTCCTTTTTTTAGGATATGTTCTTATTTTTAAGCTCCCAAACCCACCTGAGCAGCCTGGGCAGAACCGTGGTGGGGTCCCCTCCACCCGGGATTGTCCCCGGCCGAGGCCGGACAGGGCCTGACCCGAGAAGGGCTCCGGAATTCAGGCGCGGGTGTACATAGTTTAATTAGCGCCAGGATTAAATATTAAATAGCACGTGCTGGGTGACAGAGCCTTTCCCCTGCCCTGTGCTCCGCAGGGAGCCGGGCTTTTCCAGCCCCGTGTCATGCTTGGGTCAGGGGTTTTTGGGACAAACATTCCACTCTGGAGATAAATGCCTTGTGCTGGCCCAAGGGGTGGGTGCACAGGCTGCCTCAGGCTCCTCGCTCCCTCCTCTGCTCCTGGAGCAGCCAAATCCCCTGGGGAAAGCCGAGCCCGCTGACATCCACAGCAGGCAGAGGTCACGACTTTCTATGGCACAACCAGTTTCCTCCTGGCTGGGCTGGACTGGGGAGCGTGGCTGCACTGACACCCCCTCCTTGGACACCCCAAAACGTTCCTGTGACCCACTGTAGAGGGGATTGCACCCCAGGGAAAGAGGGGCTGCACCCTCAGCTCGAGTGGGGCAGCACCAGACCCATCCCAGAATAAAAGCCAAGAGCCAAAACTGGAAGAAAAGGAAAATTTAATCCTTGGACCACTGACAATCCTGGACAGCTGCAAGTCCATACCCACCCTCTGGGGCCCCCCACTGCCCCCCAAGGATGGAAGATCGTCAAGAACTCATTAACTCCCACACCCCAATGCCTTCATTAAGGGGGTGCAACTGCTGCCCATGGCATCCCCAGAAACCCACGCTGGGTTCCACTGGGGCACAGGGAGCCACCGGGGGGGACAAACCACGACGAGGACCAGGAGCTGAGCACAAAGGTGGCTGCGACCCCCCCCCCCCACCCAGGCACCCCTCCGGGCCCTGCTCAGGGACCCCAACTTCTCATCCAGACCTTAAAAAGCCACGGGGTGTCCGCTGCTATTTGGGGGAGCCGGGGGGCTGCCCCACGGCGATGCGGCTGACCCGCTCCAGGACATCCTGGGGACACAGCGGGGGCACGGCCTGTGCCAGGGGACACTCCTCCACCAGGCTGTTCATGGGGGTGGGTGGGGGCACTGCCTCCTCCTCGGGACCCCCGGCGGCCCCCGGGCCCCCCAGCGCTGCCCGCAGGATGGGCAGCACCTTCTTGCGAGCGGCCACGCTGTTGCCCTGGGCGTAGGCGACCACGCCGGGCCAGGGGCTCGGCAGCGGCTGCAGGAGCAGGGACGGCGTCGTCGCCTCCTCCAGCGCCCGGCACAGCTGCAGGGGAGCGAGCGTGGGGCTGGGACCTCCCCGGCACCCCCAAAACCGGGAGCTTCTGGGGCGAACCGCAGCTGGGCACTGCCCAGAGATGCCCGAGCCTGGTCCCCTAACTCACCGTGCTGCGGAGGGGCTCCTGCCGGCTGTACACCGCCAGCTTCCGGGTGGGCTCGTGGCGCTCGTTAAAGGACACGGTCATGGCCACCAGCCCCGCGTAGCCACGGCCCTGGCAGAAAGCCTCCAGCTCCTGCAGCAAGCCGGGCCGGAGCAGGAATGTCTGCACGGAGGGGAGGGGCCTCGGCATCACCGGGATGTCCCCACAGCGTGCCGCTCCCTGCCTCAGTTTCCCCCTCAGCCCCAAGCCTCACTTCCAGGTCCTCGAAGATGCCACTGATGGCAACGACCACCTCGTCACTGGAGACGACTTTGAGGTCCTTCCGCAGCATCTGCTCCATCGTCAGCCCTGGGAGGTGGCCGGGGATGAGGCCCAGGGCACCTTCGTGTCCCCAAGGAGGGGCGGACACACCTGGGTGCCGCTGCCCTGGCACACACACCTGTGACATCAAACTTGGCCGCCTGCAGGGCTCCGAACACGGCGTCACGGGCCGGCAGCTCCGGGAACCTCTCCTCGAGCAGGGACACGCAGGTGACGTCCCTGGGTGTCACCTTGCCCGCGGCCGGGCTCAGGTTGATGCAGTCCAGCAGGATGGTGCCTGCGGGGACGAGCGGGGCCGTGTTGTCACCGTGCCGCGGGGCCGGGGCTCGGCCAGGACCCCCGTGCTCACCGTGCAGCAGCGCGGCCGTGGTTCTGTCCAGCACGCCCGGGGGGCCCTGGAGGATGCGCTCGGTCACCAGCGTGGCGCAGGAACCCACCGGCTCCACCGTCACCTGGCACGGGGGACCGCGCTCCCGCTCCAGCGGCCGGTGGTCCAGGACCTCCACCACAGCCTCTTCCAGGGCAGCATCAGCACTGGGGGGAAAACGGGAATGGTCACCCTGGCAGAGCCTGGGAAACCCCCGTGTTCCTTTTCTTCCCTAAAATCACCCCAGACCTGGATCGATTTGACCCACCCTGGGCGGCAAAATCAACTGAAGCTCCGGGTGGGTGGCCCTGGCCGTCCCCACCGTGCCACCCCCGGCTCACCCGGGCAGGACGTGGTGATCCACCAGCGTCAGGGAGAGCAGCCCAGCGTGGTGCAGCCCCCCCAGGTCGATCTCATCCCGAAAGATCAGGGAGGCGGCCGGGATTCCCCGGTCCCGCAGCAGGAACGTCGTCTCGGTCCGGAGCGCGAAGTCGGCGCGGGGGATGTTCAGCACCGGCACGAAGGCGGCTTTGGGAGCCGGGGAGGTCTGCGGCAGGGGTGACACCCGGTGAGGCGTCCCCCGGGCCACCGGCAGTCCCCAGGCACTGGCCGAGCCTCACCTGGGCCAGGAAATAGGCCAGGGCCAGCGCCGAGACGGTGGAGTCCAGGTCACAGGCCTCGTTGCCCATCACCACGTGGATCTCCTGGTGCTGCCGGATGTGATCCTGCGGGGATGGGAGGCATCAGGCACAGCAACAATGCGACCCCGTCCTCCAGAATCCCCCAAACTGCTCCCTTGGCCTCATCTCGGTGTCCCTGGAGCCACCCATCACACGTGTCACCCTCCCTCCAGACGAGCTCTGGCATCCCATCCTGGCTGGGATCCACTTGGAACCTCAGGGCTCAGTGAAGTCGGGGTTCCAGGAAAAGTCACCTTGGCCACCGTGGGGACAGGGACCAGCCCAGCCCCGAGCCCTGCCAGCACTCAGTGCTTTAACCCATTTGTTCTAGAAATGCTGTTTGGGGCTGGTTGTCACCCCCAAAAAAGGTGTTTCACTCTCTTTTGCTTGCCTGCAGCAGCAGGAAGAACACGTCACTGTCCCGGGCCCCGTTCCCCACCCCGTCACACCCGCGGGAGCCGCCCCATCCCCTGATTTTTGGGACAAATCTCTGGTGCAATAACCCAGATCCGCTCATTTTTGGTAGAAGCTGAGGAAAAAAACCCGAGAGCAGCTGCAGCCCAAACCCCTGGGCAGGTCGGGAGGCAGGGCCGGGATGGGGCTGCAGCAGGGGGTGCGGAACATTTCGGGGTGTCCCTGGCGTGGCTGTGCCACCTCGGCCGGGGCAGCACGCCTGGGGCTACGGGCCCATTCCCCGGGCACCCCCGGGCACCCAGCCCCGCTCTTCCTGCTGAACCCCAGCGCCGTGGGCACCCCGCTTTCCCTGCACCCCCTTTTCCTGCACCCCGCTTTCCCTGCACCCCGCTTTCCCTCACACCCCCTTCCCTCCCACCCCGCTTTGCCTGCACCCCCTTTTCCTGCACCCCGCTTTCCCTGCACCCCGCTTTCCCTCACACCCCGCTTTCCCTCACACCCCCTTCCCTCACACCCCGCTTTCCCTCACACCCCCTTCCCTCACACCCCTTTCCCTCACACCCCCTTCCCTCACACTCCCTTCCCTCACACCCCGCTTTCCCTCACACCCCCTTCCCTCACACCCCGCTTTCCCTCACACCCCGCTTTCCCTCACACCCCCTTCCCTCACACCCCGCTTTCCCTCACACCCACTTCCCTCACACCCCCTTCCCTCACACCCCCCTTTCCCTCACACCCCCCTTTCCCTCACACCCCCTTCCCTCACACCCCCTTTCCCTCACACCCCGCTTTCCCTCACACCCCCTTCCCTCACCCCCCAATCCCCCGAGCCCCCCCGTACCTGCAGAGCCGCCCGGCTCCCCGTCACGAACCGCTCCATGACGGCGCCGATCCGCGCCCCGAGCCGCCAGCACGGCCCCAGTGCAGCCCAGTATGATCCCAGTACAGCCCAGTATGATCCCAGTACAGCCCAGTATGATCCCAGTGCAGCCCAGTACAACCCAGAACAACCCACTATAACCCGGCAGGGCCCAGTCAAGCCCAGTACAACCCCACTGTATGTGGGGCCCAGTATGACCCCAAAATATCCCAGTACAGCCCGGGAAAATCCGGCACGGCCAGCCCAGTACAACCCCAGTACACCTCAGAACCCCCCAGTACACCCCAGTCCATCCCAGTCCCTCCCAGTCCAGCCCAGCTCGCCCCGCCCCTCGGGCCGCAGGGGCCGCTGGGAAGGGGCGGGGCCGTTCCCGACATCCCCCGCGGCGGGGGGGGCTCGGGGGGGGACCCCAAATTCTCTTTTTTCACCCCAAAACTCTCCCGGAACCCCCTCAACACCCCCGCATCCCCCCCCGGTCCCTCAACACCCCCGGATCCCCCCCCGGTCCCTCAACACCCCCGGATCCCCCCCGGTCCCTCAACACCCCCGCATCCCCCCCCGGTCCCTCAACACCCCCGGATCCCCCCCGGTCCCTCAGATCCCCCCGGCACCCCCGAGCTCTGCTGCCACCCCAAAACCGCGGGCCTCAAACCCAGCCGAGGGGAGCCCCCCCAGATTTTACTGCACCCCCAAAATTACACCTTTAATCCTTTTCCTCCTCCTCCCCCCGCCCTCAATCCGCCTGCCCACAGAAAGCCGGAGCCGGCTGGAGGTGGAAAACAGGCCCGTGCGAGGCTGGGAAAACGGGGAAAAACAGGGAAAAAAGAACAAAAAAAAGGGACAAAGTAATAAGGGAGAGAGGATAAAAGGAAGGTCAGATTAAAAAAAAGAAGAAAAAGGGAAAAGGAAGACGAGAGAAGCAAAGGAGGAGCGCGAAGGAATAAAAAAGGATTAAAGAAGGGGAACGGAGGGAAAAGCAGGAAAAAAAAGAAGAAACAGAAAGAAAGAAAAGGGAATAAAGGAGGAAAGAAGAAGGAAAAAAGCAGGAGAAAAGGTAAAAGGAGGTTCAAAGGGTTAAAAAGGCGGGATAAAGTGGAAAAAGAAGGGGAGAAGGAGGAAAAAAGGGAAAACAAGGGGAAGGTAATAAAGAAAAGGAGGGGAAAAAGAAGGAAGAGCAAGGGAAAAGGAGCGAAAAGAAGGAAAAAGGAAGGAAAAGCAGGAAGGGACGGCAGGGCGGGATCCGAGCGGGGCCGCGAGTGGGAGTTCAAATGCATCGAGTTCCCTTGGGTCTGCTGAACTGCTCTGCATTTTATTTTATTTTATTTTATTTTATTTTATTTTATTTTATTTTATTTTATTTTATTTTATTTTTTGTAGTTTATTTTCTCTTTTATTTTATTTTACTTTACTTTACTTTATTTTGTTTTATATCACTCCCTCGTTTTACGTCTCCGTTCGTGTAATTTCGTTTCAGTTCACGCCGATTTCTGTTCTATTTGTTTGTTATTTAGTGTCAGTTGATAGCAAATGAGCCTGTATGTCTGTAGTTAATTACTTAATTACCCACGCTGTTCATTTATCTGTCTGCTCACCTGTCAAAAGGTTTTCCTGGCATTTATTTAATCAATAAAACTCCTTATTTATCAGCTCAACCCCCTGTCTGTCAGGACTGTTTGTTATCTAGATTATTTTATTTACCCATGCCTATTTATTTATTTACTTAATTTTTAAAATATTTATTTCTGTTATTTAATAGGTGTTTGTTTGTTTGTTTGCAGGGGTTTCCAGAGGGCCCAAGACCAAGATTAGGGGCTCAGAAGATTGCTGGTGAGCTGGGGGGACTGGGGTAGCCAGGGGCAGGAATCCCAGGGTTTGAGAGTGGAATTGGACAATTTTCTTGATTGTCCAAATCTCTTGCCTTTTTCAAAGCCAAAATCTTGAACTCATTTGTCTGTTTAAAAGCCAAATTTCCAATTTTCTTGGCTGTTTAAACCCCAAATCTTCCAAATCTCCCCATAACTTCAAAGCCAATGTAAAGAAATATGGGAGAAAAAACCAGAAATCTCAGCTAGACGGGGCCGACTGGGCTATGATATAAATATATCTATTTCTGAGTTTCCCTCAAATTCCCCAACTTTCCCTCCCAGGGCTCAGATTTGGGATGTGGCTGCTCCTGGACAGACCCCGAGCGTTCCCAGGAGCCTGATCCAGAAGGTCCCATGGAGCAGCAGGGGACAATTCCAGCCTCTCCCAGCAGCGAGGGGACCCCCCAGCCCCCCGAGGGTGGGGACGGAATTCCCGGTGTTGGGGACACAATTCCCGGTGTTGGGGACACAGTTCCCGGTGTTGGGGACACAGTTCCCGGTGTTGGGGACACAGTTCCAGATGTTGGGGACACAGTTCCCGGTGTTGGGGACACAGTTCCCGGTGTTGGGGACACAGTTCCCGGTGTTGGGGACACAATTCCCAATGTCAGCCGGGAGAGCCCCGCTCCGGCCGGGGAAGGTGTCGGGGCTGGATCTGGGCAGCGGGAGGGGGTGTCCGGCCCCGAGGGACCCCCGGGGGGCTCCCCCGAGGGGCCACGGGTGGAGCAGCCCCTGCAGGAGGGGGGGTCCCCGCTCGGGGGGTCCCCGGGAGCCGCGGCCGAGCCCCCCCGGGCCCGGCGCCCCGGGCGGGACGAGGATTTTTACTGCGTCAAGTGGATCAGCTGGAAAGGGCAGCGCACACCGGTGGTCACCCAGAGCGAGAACGGGCCCTGCCCGCTCCTGGCCATCATCAACATCCTCCTGCTGCAGTGGAAGGCAAGAGGGCTCTGGGGGGGCTCTGGGGGGGCTCTGGGGGCTCTCCCCAAATCCCAAGGGGAAGGATCCCCACCCTCCTCTGGTTCTCCCAGGTGAAGCTGCCCCCGCAGAAGGAGGTGATCACGGCCGAGGAGCTGATGGCACATCTGGGTGAGTGGGGGAATGGGGTGGGGGCTGCACTGGGACCCCCACGTTCCCAGCGCCGGGACTGGGCTGACCCCGCTGCCTCGCAGGGAATTGCATCCTGGCCACTCAACCCCGCGACACCTCGGAGGGGCTGCAGCTGAATTTCCAGCAGGTGAGGAGCAGCCCCAGAACATCCAACCCCGCTGTCCGGGGAGCTCGGCTGGCCGCAGGATTTGGGGTGGCACCTTCTGGAGCAGCCCCCCCGTGTTCCTCCCGCCCACCAGAACATCAGTGACAGCATGACGGTCCTGCCAAAGCTCTCGACGGGGCTGGACGTCAACGTGAGGTTCACGGGGGTCTCAGACTTCGAGTACACCCCCGAGTGCATCGTCTTCGACCTCCTCAACATCCCGCTCTACCACGGCTGGCTGGTGGACCCCCAGGTGAGTCCCCCCGGCTGGCCGGTGGCTTCCCCGGGGCCACAGAAGTGATGCCAGGGCTGGAGACCTGTGAGGAGCTGGGGCTCGTCCCGGGCAGGGTGAGCAAGCCGAGGATGGATGTCCCATCCCTGGGAGTGCTCAGGGCTGGGTTGGACAGGGCTTGGAACAAGCTGGTCTACAGGAGGTGTCCCCACCTGTGGTTTGGGGTGTCCAGATGATCCCAGAGAGTCCCAACCCAAAGCCCTCGGTGATGTTTTGAACCTGAGCCGGTGGATGACTCCTCTGGCCGTGGCAGGAGGTTGCACTGGGTTGTGTTTGCAGGTCCCTCCCAGACCCCTCTGCTCTGGCTCCATCCCCAGCAGGAGCTCACCCCCTTTCCCTGCCCTTTTCCCGCAGAGCCCGGAGCAGGTCCAGGCCGTGGGCAAGCTCAGCTACAACCAGCTGGTGGAGAAGATCATCACCTGCAAACAGGCCAGCGACTCCAGCCTGGTGAGCGAAGGTAACGCCCCCGTCCCTCCCCGCGGTCCTGGGGGGCTCGCTGGGCGCCCCCGGCCCCGCCACGGCCCCGCTGTCCCCGCAGGGCTGGTGGCCGAGCAGTTCCTGGAGTCCACGGCGTCGCAGCTGACGTTCCACGGGCTGTGCGAGCTCACGGCCCGGGCCCGCGAGGGCGAGCTCGGCGTCTTCTTCCGCAACAACCACTTCAGCACCATGATCAAGCACAAGGTGTGCCCCTGACCCCCTCGGGCCCCCCAGAACGCCCACCCGGGCTGAGCGTGCCCTGTCCCTTCTCGCCAGGGTCACCTTTACCTGCTGGTGACGGACCAGGGCTTCCTGCAGGAGGAGGGGGTGGTGTGGGAGAGCCTGCACAGCGTGGATGGGGACAGCTGCTTCTGTGACACCGAGTTCCACCTCAGCCATGCCCCGGGCAAGGACGGGGCCACCGCGGGCCCCCCGGAGCACCGGCTGCAGCAGAGACAAGTGGACCAGGTAGGGGACAAGGGGTGGCAGTGAGGGACACCCGAGTCCCATCCCGGCTCCGCGGGGGGCCCGGCAGGGTTCGGGCTCGCGGTGCTGACCCCCCGTCTTTGTGCTCCTCAGGATTTCATGGTGGCCCTGTCCCTGCAGCAGGACCCTGCCTCGGCGCTCAGCGACCTGGAGCTGGCGCGGCAGCTGCAGCACGAGGAGTACCAGCAGCACCATCCTCATCCTCACCCCGCTCCTCCTCAGCCGGCGCAGGTAGCCAGGCGCCCCCGGGGTGTGTGGGGGTCTCTGCGGGTCCCCCCACACCCCAGCACTGTCCCTGTCCCCGCAGGCGAGCGGGCGTCCGGCCGGAGAGCGGCGGCAGCGGCCGAGGCCGGATTTGGACTGTGCCCTGCTGTAGCACCTGGTGTCCGGGGTCCCCACGCCCGCAGCCCCCCGAGCGCCCACCCTGCATCCTCCAGGGAGCTCTGTGGGGTCCCTGCAGGCCGGAGTGGACACAACGATGAGGGGTGACCGTCTGAGGCCACCCCAGGACCACCCCAAACTTCCCAGTGGCCTTAACACAGGGGGGTCCCGCTCAGGGTGAGCCCCCTCAGGGGGTCCCACACCTCAGTCCATGCTCTGGGACATGGGTGGGTGTGGGGCTGGGGGCACATGTGCACCCCCCTGTTCAAAATGTGGCCTTAGCCCTTGGCAAGTAAAGGACTTGTTCCCCTGCACACGGATCTGGCACCCTGACACCACTGGGGGCTTCTGCGCGCCACGGACCCGCGGCTTGGGGGCATTTGGGGGGGATCCGGGGGGATTTGGGGTCACGGTTTGGGGTCCCCTCTGTGGGGTGCAGTGGTGCGGCGCGGCCGCCAGGCGGAGACAGGCGCGAGTGGGATCTATGGGGCAGAGATGGGGCGCTGGGGGGATTTGGGGGGCACACGGGGCTGGACAGGGGCGTGTGGGGGTGTAGGGCCTGCACAGGGGGGTGCAGAGGGACACAAGGGGTTCACATGGGGTGTGCAGGGATGGGCGCAGGGCACCCATACAGCTGGGTATAGGGCTGTGTATATGGGGCGCACAGGGCTGTCTATAGGGGTTGTAGCTCGGGTGTATTTGGGGTGTAGCTCGGGTGTATTTGGGGTGTAGCTCGGGTGTATTTGGGGTGTATGTGTGGGGCACCCCGGGGCCCATAGGGTGTGCACAGATCCCCTCTCGGCCGTTGATTGCTCATGCCTGGGCCCGCCCCGCTCCGCCCCACGGCGGGCGCCGCTCCCCGCGGCGTTGCGGTGACGTCACTCCCGGGTTGCGGTGACGTCAGTGCCGCCGCTGCCTGGCGCGGGGCGCGCGCGGGACGGAGGGGGCGAGCGGCGGCTCCGTGAGGGCTCCGGGCGGCGGCTCCGTGAGGGCTCCGGCGGCGGCGGCGGGTGAGTGCGGCCGGGGGGCAGCGGGGGCACGCGGGGCCCCCCCCGGCTCGGGAGGCGCCGCCCGGGGGGGGCCGCGGGATGGTTCCCGCCCGCCCCCCCCGCGCCAGGGCCGCGGCCGGGCCTTTCTGCGGGCGGTGGGCGCGCACCGGAGCCATCCCCGGCCTCCGTCACGGTCCGGCAGGGCCCCCGGGGCTGCTCGGGCGGGGCCGGGCGGAGCCGGGGCCCCCCGGGGCCGCAGCGAAGGCTCGGAGCGGCCTCGGGCCCCGCCGGGGCCGCTGCCCCCAGACCCGCAGCCCCCGGGCCCGGCTCCCTCTCCGTCCCGTTTCTCTGTCCGCGACTTCCTAAAAACGTCGGGATTTCGTCCGTTTCCAGCAGGATCGCTCCTGAAATCAGCTCTAGGGGAGGGGTCCGGCCTGTCGGTGACCCCCTCCTCCGCCGGTGTCCCCGGTGCCGGGACATCGCGCTGTGCTGCCGGTGCTCCGGGGCAGGAGGAGCTGCCGGCCCTGACCGGGGCCTCACCCCGTCCTCCCACGCTCCCCTCCCGTTACCTGCCCGCGGCACAGCCCCGGGAGTCGGGAATTGCGGCACCTCCCTCCCGCCTGCCCTTGCGAAACCGGCCACGGTGGTTCCTCTTCCTCCCCCGGCGGAGCGGAGCCGCCCCGAGCCTCGCCGCGATCCCCGCGCCGCGCTGGGGATTCGCTTCCCGGGGCTGGGATCCCGTCCCGACCCCGCGGGGTTCCCCAAAACCGGGAGCGACGGAGAGCCGGGATGCGCTGACCCCGCGGCGAGGGGCGGCTCCCCCGCTCCCCCCGGCCGGAGCCTTTTTAAGGCACAAAGGTGCTCATTGTGCCGCCGGCAAATCCCTAATCCCGCGCTGCTGCTGCGCTGGGCCTCGGCAGGGTGCCGGTGGGCTCCGTGCCTCCTTTTCCCACCGGGAACTGGGTTTGGATCGGCCGCGGGATGCGCACACGGCTCTCGGGAGGGAAAACAGCGTCGGGGGCTTCTCCTGCTCCTCCTGCGCTGCAGAGCCGGGGTTGCCGTCCCGGAGCGGAGTCCCGGCTCTTCCCTCGGGCTGGTGGCCGGGACCCGAGCTGCCTGGTCCCTGTTAATGATCACCCTCCGACCTCTGGGCTGCAGGGGCAAAGTCCCTCGGTGCCCGAGCCCAGCGCCGGCCGCTCCGACGGGGATTTCACCGGGGCCTCCCCGGGAGCCGAGGTGGAAATTGGGGTGGCTGGTGCAGCGGGAGACAGGCCGGGGTGGGATCAGCCGTCTCCTCAGAGATGTCCCCCTCACTTCTCCCCCTTTCGCTCCCCCCAGCATGTTTCAGACCTTGTACAACTATTTTTGGTGGGAACGGCTCTGGCTCCCGGCAAACCTCACCTGGGCTGACCTGGAGGACCGGGATGGGCGAGTCTATGCCAAAGCCTCTGACCTGTACATCACCCTCCCCTTGGCCTTCCTCTTCCTCGTTGTCCGGCACCTCTTTGAGACGTGAGTCCCTTCCCTGGGGGTGGGGACGGATCCTGAGCCCCTGCTCCGGCTCTCCCCGTGCCCTGGGGGCTGTGGCCGAGCCCTGGGATGTGGCACCCTGTGCTCAGCCTGGCTGGGGGGTCCTGATCCCCCCTCCCCAAACGCACGTGCTCCCCCTGCCCCACACAAACACGGCTTTGTGCATCCCCCGCTCTCACCGGGCGTTTAGGGAGCGATTTGTTGGGCAAACAATGGGAACAGACCCGGCATTGTTGGGGTGGCAGGAGAAGGGGGGACTGCCCTTCAGCAGAGTGGGGACAGCCCGTGACAGAGGGCGTCGGGGGGCTCCCCTGTGGCACACACGGGTTTGGGGGATCCGGGGGGATTTGGGGTCACGGTTTGGGGTCCCCTCCGTGGGGTGCAGTGGCGCGGCGCGGCCGCCAGGCGGAGACAGGCGCGAGTGGGATCTATGGGGCAGAGATGGGGCGCTGGGGGGATTTGGGGGGCACACGGGGCTGGACAGGGGCGTGTGGGGGTGTAGGGCCTGCACAGGGGGGTGCAGAGGGACGGATAAGGGACATCCCCCCACCCTGGGGAAGGTGCAGCAGGATGGGGTGACCGAGGCACTGAGTGGTTGTGGATCCCTGGGTGGCTTTGATGGGGCCAAATCATCCAGGTGACAGAAATGGGGACATTTATGTCCCCAACTCCTTCCCCAGGTACGTGGCCACCCCCCTGGCCGGGCTCCTGAATGTCAAGGAGAAGGTCCGGTTAAAAGCCACCCCCAATGCGGTGCTGGAGAAGTTTTATGCTGCCACCAGCAAACACCCTAAGCAGGTGAGGCCTGGGGGGTCCCCAGAGGTGCCTGGGGGGGTGGGGGTGGCGGAGGCAGGGCTGTGTGACACAGGGGGGCTGTCCTGGTGTCCTCAGGCTGACGTGGAGATGCTCTCAAAGAAGAGCGGCTGCACCGTGCGCCAGGTCGAGCGCTGGTTCCGCCGCCGCCGCAACCAGGACCGGCCCAGCCTGCTGAAGAAGTTCCGGGAGGCCAGGTGAGACCCCCCTTCCTGCCTGAGGTCGCTGTCCCTCCACCCCGGGGGGCTCTGGGAGCCTCAGCTTGGCCGGGAGCTGCCTGGGAGGGTGGGAGACGCGGGATCCGGGGCCGGTGGGTCCGTCCTCTTCCCTCCTGCTCCCCGGTGCCCGGTCTGAGGACCGTCTGCTTCCTTTTTCCAGTTGGAGATTCACCTTTTACCTTATTGCTTTCATTGCTGGCATGGCTGTCATAGTGGATGTGAGTATTGCCCCCCTCCCGTGCTCCCCTGGCCCCCTCAGCCCCTCTGACTGCTCTGTCTCCCCCTCCCCATCCCACAGAAACCCTGGTTCTACGACCTCCGGGAGGTGTGGAAGGGATATCCCATCCAGGTGAGCACCGACCCGTCCTGGCTGCCAGCCCGCGGCTTCTCCCGGGCACCAGGATCAGCAGAGGCAGCTGGGGGTGCAGGAGGGTCTCTTGGTCCCCCTGGAGGTTTGGGGGTCCCCAGGACACCCGGATGGTGCCCACAGAAGGGGACCAAACCCCTGTGGGGGCACAGAGGACGCCCCCCAACCTGTCCCTTGTCCCCAGAGCGTGCTGCCCTCCCAGTACTGGTACTACATGATCGAGCTCTCCTTCTACTGGTCCCTGCTCTTCAGCATCGCCTCCGACGTCAAGCGCAAGGTGGGGGCTCTGGGAGGGGTGGGAGTCGCTGGGACACCTTGGCAGGGTTTTCCTCACGCTGGTGGTGGGCAGGAGGATGTGGGGACACGCAGGTGGGATCCGGGCTGCCGTAACCCCCCCAGCGCTGGGCTCCCCTCTGCTTTGGGCACAGGATTTCAAAGAGCAAATCATCCACCACGTCGCCACCATCATCCTCATCAGCTTCTCCTGGTTCGCCAACTACGTCCGTGCAGGGACGCTCATCATGGCCCTGCACGACTCCTCGGATTACCTGCTGGAGGTTGGTGTGTCCCCCTCCCCTCTGTCACCGCGTCCCCCGTCCTGCGCCCCCCGCCCGGCTCACCCCCGCTGCCCCCCCAGTCTGCCAAGATGTTCAACTACGCCGGGTGGAGAAACACCTGCAACAACATCTTCATCGTCTTCGCAGTCGTCTTCATCATCACCCGCGTGGTCATCCTGCCCTTCTGGTGAGCTCCGGGGGGAACGGGGGGAAACGAGGCAGGGTTTGGGGGGTGTCAGGGGGGTGGGATGCTGGTTCTGCCCCGCGACTGGAGCGGCTTTTCCTGGCAGGATCATGCACTGCACCATGTTCTATCCGCTGGATCTCTACCCCGCCTTCTTCGGCTACTACTTCTTCAACTTCATGATGGTGGTGCTGCAGTCGCTGCACATCTTCTGGGCCTACCTCATCATCCGCATGGCCCACAAGTTCGTAACTGGAAAGGTCAGAGGGGACCTGGGCCCACGGGGACGCCACGGGGGTGGACGGAGGATGGGGCTCGGCAGGGGGAGACCCCCAGATCCCGAATCCCGACTGTGGTCGCAATGGGGAAACTGAGGCACGGCAGGAAGATGGGGGGCGGCTGACCGAACCCCCTCTGCCCGCAGGTGGTGGAGGATGAGCGGAGTGACCGCGAGGAGACGGACAACTCTGAGGAGGAGGAGGAGGTGGCCAAGAACGGGCCCCTCTCCAATGGCCACCCTGTCCTCAACAACAACCACCGCAAAACCGACTGAGTGCCCCGGACCCGAGAGCTGCCACCTCGTGCCACCGGCCCGGCCCCTCCGGCCGCTCCACGCCGGGACCCCGGAGCGCCTGCCGGGCCCCTCCGGAGCGGGGCCGCAGCTCTGCCTCACTCTCACCGCTGGTGCCCTTCCACCTCTCACCTGCTGCCTTAATCCACTGCGGTTCCCGGGGCTGGCGGGGACCCCGCCGGGAGGGCTCCCGTCCCACCGGGGCGGCTCCTGCCCACCCCGCAGCCCCTCGGGTTGCTCTGGCCAAAGAGCTCGGCCCCAGCCCCTCGCTGGGCTCTGTGTTATTCCTGATTTCCCAACCATTCCTTCACCGGGGGAGGGGAAAAGCCCCTTTCTCTGAGCTGTGTCCGGCTGGAACAGCCGGCTCAACCCCTGCTCCGCCCAACCGGGAGGGAGGAGCGGGGAATCCCTGGGTGTTCAGTGCCTGAATGATGGGATGACACTATGGAAGTGCTTGGGGGAAGGAAGCTCTGGGGCTGAGTCACTCGTTGTGTCTCACAGAGTTTAATCCTCTCATTTCGGTAAATGGATTTTGAGTTTCTCCCTCTCTGGCCTCTCCCAGCTGTAACAGGACAAATTTCCAACTGATTTTTCCTTATTTCTTCTTTTTTTTTCTTTCTATTTATTTGGAAGACAGAAGGAGCCGGGCTTGGCTCTGTCTCCTGCATCCCTCGGGATGCTGCGAGACCTCCCAGCACAGAGGGGTGGGGGGGAAAAAGGACCATTAACCAATGCCAGACCAAAATGTGTTTTGTTGTTCTCGTTTTTTAAAAAAAAAAATAAAAAAAAAATAAAAGGTTAAATATATTAAAAGTTAAAAGAACTAATAAACTTGGGTAAAAAAAATACAGGATTTGGGCATATTCTGTGAGTGGCACAATGGCCCTGGGGTGGAGGCATTAGATGGGTTTGGCACAGATCCTTTAGGCAGAGCTAAAAATGGGCAGTGTTGAGGATTTTGATGTTTTTTATATATTTTTTTTTCTCCTTAAAGTTCTCCAAGTCTTCAAGCCCAGGCTGGAGCGTGGGTTTGGGTTCTCTGAGGAGCTGCGGCCCCGCTGGGATGACAAAGCCTCCATTCAGGTGGACGCTCGGGATGGAACTGGAGCTCCAGGAGGCCCCAGAAAGGTTTTATTTTACAAAGGAAAACCAAGGTTATTTAGCAGGAAGGAATCCAACAAGGCTCCCTTGTGCAGGGCTGCCTCGAGCGGGGCTGGTGTTGGTTACGGGGCTGGGATGTTGGAACTGATCCACCACCCCCAGGCTGGGCTTTCCCATCTCGGTCAGGTCAGGTTTGATCCCCGGCTGAACAACTTCACCTCTTCCATCCATTCTCAGGGTGGCTTTTTGAACTTCTGGATGTGCCCCAGTGCCTTCCCTCCTTCCCCCCAAACCAACACGAACCCCAAGCCCCACAGCTGGCACCGTGAGGCTCCAGACCCTGCTGATTTTCCGTGTGGATCCGTGTCCAGCGGGGCTGTCCCGGCTCACTGCAGGAGCTCGGGGGCTCCCAGTGACGTCCTGGGAGGGCTGTGGGTGGGGAGAGGCACCAAATCTGCTTCCTCAAGAAAATCCCAACCTGTTCCTCTGCAATTTTCCCAGGTGGAGGGTTTAAGGAGTGTTTGTTTGGAGGAAAGGTGAAGGAAAGGTGAAAATGTGGGAGCTCCTTATCCCTTTGCCTGGGCCCATCCACCTCTGGCATTTTTCCTGCAAACCCCACAGAAACAAGGATGATGGCAGTGGTTCAACCCTTCTTTTTCAGGGCTCTTTGCTGTGTCTCAAGATCAGGGTAGGTTGTTTTGATAGAAAAAGACACTTTTACTGATTTTTAGCAACTAAAAGATTCTTTACAATGGCTCACAGGCAAAGACAGGTACTTACTTTTTGTCTTTTTTCACTTGAATTCTATAAATCCCAATTGGTCCAGTTCTTCCAGGGATTCTTTCCACCACCCTCCCTCCTACTTTCAAGGCCTCTGTGCCAATTAGAAAGCACTTGCTGGGAACACTGGACAAGTGCTTGCTGCTGGAAAAAATTACTTTGTGCCTTAAATTTGGTGGAAAACTGGAGCAGAGCAGGAAAAGCTCCTTCCTCGAGGGAGCCCAAGGTGGGAGAAGCCCAGGGGCTGGGAATCGCCGCCCAGCACAGCCCGAGTCCGTTCCTGCTCCATGTCCATCTGTGATTTTCCAGGTGAGTGGCAGAACTGAGAACCTCTTGAGAAGGAACTTTACCCTCGCTGAGGGAAAGCGAGCAGCAGGCCTCTGGAGGAGCGGGATCCGCTGGGAGCAGCGGGCTCAGAGCAGCCGGCCCCGGCAGTCGATGGCCCCGCAGCAGCACAGCAGCTCCTTGCCCTCCACGCTGCCGACCTCGTAGTTGTAATCCCAGGTCAGCTCCGTGCCGGCTCGGATCCGCCTGGGAAGGAAAGAACCAGACGGGATGGGTGAGGAGACTGTGCCAGGAAAGAGGAGAAACTGGGTGATAAAAGGGAGACACGCTTCCGTGTGGGTGCTCCAGGATGAGGCTGGGACAGCCAGGGAGGAAGGGACAAAGTTCCCTGGTGAATCATTCCCGTGAGGATTCCTGGAGGAGCAGAGAGGAACATGGCAGGGATTCACCACGACTCAAAGATTTGGGACTGAAACAACAACGGAGATTGGCTGCTGCATGCCTCACTCTGCCCTTTGGGAAGGTCTAAAACTGGTGGAAATGACAGCAGGATCTCCAGCACGAGAGGATTTCACCAACACCAAGGTTTCCTCTGCACAGGAATGATGGGAAACTGGGAATGGGGTTTCCAGGAGCAGGGAACAGCCAGCCCTGGCCATGGAGCCAGGTCCCACCAAAGCCCAGGAATCCTCAGCCCTTCCCAGCACTCCAGGACTCACTTGCTGGCGAAGAAGGCGACCCAGGGGAAGCGAAGGTCGTGGGTGTCCACGAAGACGTTCTGCACGAAGAGGTTTGGGGTGCAGCTGTGCTGTAACGGCAACGGGGACGAGCCTGAGCTGCTGCCCGGGCAGGGAGGCCGAGCTGCCAGCACCGAGCACAGCCTTTATAAACAAGCAGCATTCCTGGTGTGCCGCCGCATCCAGCGGAATCCTGCTGGAACAGGCTGCACGCCCGGGCCGAGTCACAAGATCCACACTCTAAAGGTACCGGGCTCTGGAAGGACTGACGGCGCTGCTCCTGCTCCCACCAGCCCGAGCAGCTGCTGCTCCACTGGGGAAGGCGCATCATCCTCTGAACCTGCTCTCCTCCCCACTTGTCCCGTTCTCAGCCAGTCCTGGGGAGGAGCAGCCCCCCGGGCAGCCCCGAGGTGTCCCTGTGCCCCACTCACGTTGAGGTAGCGGCCCAGGTTGCCCTCGAGCTTGGCGTCGATGATGTAGCAGTTCTCCTCCCCGTCGTAGAACTGCCGCGTGCTGCGGCGCACGGGCCCCGCGCTCTCGCCCTTGTCGGCCGCCGCCAGCGGCGTGGATTTGATGGCGATGCCGTGGGTGGACTTGAGGGCGAAGCCTCGGGTGGATTTCACAGCCACCTGTCTCTTCACAGGACCTGCCACGAGACGGGGCCTTCAGCAGAGGAACCGGGCAGTGCTGTCCCTGCTGCTCCGCTCGGAGGTGACAAACCCCTCAGAGCCAGAGCAGCGCTCCAGGACGGCCCCTGGAATCGCCCCAGCCCAGCCTGCAGACCCACTGCAAAGCCTCCCTGTTAAATATCTGCTTCTGAGGAGCGGGTTTTGCAGTTTTATCTTGCCAAACTCGTGGGGAAGGTTCCAACCTCAGCTGTGGGACACAGCAGGAGCAGCTGCTATGGCCTCACGAGCCCTTCCTGGTGCCTTCCAACCAAACCTTCTCAGCCTCAGCCCTTGTCTCCCTCCTCACCTGACCCAGATGATGGGTTTTTCTTGTCCTCCCCTTCCTCCTCCTCGGATCCTGAGGAAATGGTCTGGATGTCGTCGCTGTCGTTGGCGGTGCCCGGGGCCTGCCCTGCCCTGTGCTCCCCTTCGCTGTCGGTGCTGCTGGAGAGCGTCAGCACGTCCTGGGGACACAACAGCTCCTGCAGAGCATCCGAGCCTCCCTTCCCCAGGAATACGGAGCTCTCCTCCAGCTCACCCCTCTGCCCCAGGAACCCCCCCAGAAGGGGATCCCCCTCTGGGTGCCACAGCCCACAGGTCAGTGTTGGGAGCACCTGTGGGGTTCTGGGGGCTGCCGAGTTCTCCTTGAGATCCTGGAGCATTAGGTGCTCAAAAGGAAGGGAGAAGACCCCCAGAAACAAGGATTGTTCCCCAGGCTGGCCTCCCCCAGATGGCTCTGCCGAACAATGGGTCCTGGGTGTGCAAACCAAGGTGCCAAATCCAACCCAAATTCCACACTCTCCTTTTTTCGATGCTTCAGGTCCACGAAAAACCCCCAAAATCCAAAGGAAATCAACTGCCCTCCAGAAAACCACAGCTACAACCACAAACCCTGCGCTCACCTGGGAACCAAAGGCAGAAAACGCCCCAAAGAAGGCTCAAGGTCGCTATGGAAGCGGTTTGGGGAGGAACCTCGCAGCCCACTCACCTCTGATGGGGTTGGCAGGGCCAGGGATCGCCGGCGGCTCTGCAGCAGCAGCGTCCCGCTCACCGGCCTGCGGATCCCCTCCAGCTTGGGGGGACAGGGGTTGTAGCCGTACCTCCTGCCCAGGCTGCTCAGCCTGGGGGTCGGGACAAGAGCACGTCACGCCTGGATTTCCAGGGAAATTGTCCACAGGACAGGAAAACACGAGTTAAGGAATCTTACCCAGGAATTTTGGTTGATTCTTCAGGTTCCTGCGGAGGGGAGAAGCACAGAAGATTGCAGAAGACTGGAATCTCTCCCTCCTCGAGCGCTCTCCAGCCTTTCTATGGGATTGTTCCCCAAAATGCCAGCCCAGGAGAGAGATGCTGCCTGTCCCCACGCTCAGTGTGACACCCAGAATGGAGAGGCCCCTCCCTGGGGGACTCTCCCTGGAGCAGGGGTTGGACAGGGACCACCTCCATGTCCCTGCTGTCCCCAGCCGTGTCCCCCAGGTCCCCGGGCAGGAGGACGTTCAGCTCTGCTCACATCGAGCGACTTCTGTAGCCTCTTGTGCCACAAACTCCCTCCCTGGGAGGGGAAAGCACCTCCCCGTCCCACCAGAGAAGGAAGGGGAGCTGAGCACAGCGACACCCAACAGCCCCACGTTCCCCTGGATGGGGAGAAGGGGGAGAAAAGCCACTGGAGCAGGAGCACATCCCTGCCTTTAACTCTCCCATTCCCTCATCTCTCCCTCACCTCCTTCTTGGCTGCCTTCGCCTCTCCGTTCAGCTCTCCCGGCGTGGGAGCACAGCCCTTCTCCCTCTCCACAGAGATCTCCATTTTCACGGCCTTGGCTTCTCCCCCTTCGCCCATCCTCAGGGACGAGGCGCTGTCGCTGTCCTGGAAGCTCTCGGCCATGCTGTTGGAGCTCAGCCACGAGGCCACCTTGTTCTTGGAGGTCTCCTCAGACACGGGCAGCTTGCAGGGGGGGGCCGTGGCGGGCTCGTCGTGGCCGAGGGGCCGGGCGAGCCCCGAGTCCTTGGAGGCCGTCTCCGAGAGGCCGTGGTCGCGCTGGCCGCGCGTCTGCCGGCGCGTGGCGTAGCTGCGCAGCACCGAGCTCGTGCTGAAGTTCTCGTCCTTGCAGAAGTTGTCGTCGGAGCTGTCCTCGTTGGATTCCTCCAGCTCCTCCGAGCCCGTGTTCTCGTCGTCGTCGTCGTCCTTGAGGTCCACGCCGCTGTTGTCCGAGGAGCACTTGGCGTCGCTCTCGTAGCCCTCCTTGAAGTTCTCCACGCTCTCAATGTGGTCCAGGTTGGCAAAGTACTCGTCACCCATCTCCAGCCCCTCTTTGTCAGCAAAGTCGTCTGTGAGGATTTTCCCTGCGGGGGACAGAAAACAAAGGGTGAGTTTCCTGGGATGAGATTCGATTTTATCCTCTCCAAAGCTCGGAGAGGAGAAAACAGGGATGACATCACAGTATTCCAAAGCTGGGCTGGGAAAGGACAACAGCACCCTGTTTCTTGATGCAACAAAACCCTGAAGCTTGTGGTGGAGCTAAAACCAAGATTTTCAGCCCAGAAATCTCTACAGAGCAGCTCCAGCAGAGCCTTGGAAGGGCTGGCAGAGCTCTGGCAGTGCCTGTGGCTGGGCTCCGTTCCAGGGCCAGCGCAGCCCCGGCGCAGCCTCTGCCTCTCGTGGGCCGTGCCGGGCCCAGCCGGATCGCAGCGCGGGGGAAGCAGGGCTGGGGGTTGGGTCACCTCAAGGACAGCCCGGGGGACGTCTTGTGACACTGGCACTGCCACCACGAGGGTTCTGCAGCGTCTCGTGCCAGCGTTGCGCAAGTTCATCGGCTCAGCTCTCACCCTGCCGTCCCCAAAACAGGCAGGGCGAGAGCTTCACACCCCTTCTGCTTCTCTGGAACCACGGAATCACTGAGGCTGGGACAGCTGCCGAGTCCAACTGTTCCCCCCAGCACGGCCATTCCACCACTGAGCCATGTCCCCAGGTGCCACATCCACGTGCTTTTGAGCACTTGCAGGGACAGTGACTCTACCACCTCCCTGGGCAGCCTGTGCCAGAGCCTGACCACCCTTCCCAGGAAGAAATTTTCCTGAAAGTCCAACTTTAACCTCCCCAGGGGGATGAAGAGAGCCAAAAGGTCCCTCCTGAGCCTCCTTTTCTCCGGGATGAGCTCCCCTCGCTTCCTCAGGAGTTCTCCCTGTGCTCCAACCCCTTCCCCAGCTCCATTCCCATCTCTGCCTTCCCCTCTCTCCACAGAAGAGGTTTCCTCTGCGAGCTGAGCTCCCACCTGCGTAGATGCAGACAAAGGAGCCCTTGGCGATGTCGTCGAGGCAGCGAATGCCCCAGCCTTTGTTCTGGGTCTTGAAGAGCTGCAGCCGCACCTGGAGGCCGTGCTGGACCAGGCGGTTGGTGCACATGTTCACGTTGCACTTGCACCTCTTGTTGCACTCGTAAACGCTGGAAGAAAGGAGAAGGGTGACAACTTCCAGGATAAAGAAACATCCCAAAGTCTGGCTGCTGGTGGTGCTGGGGTTATGCACAGAGACCCCAGAGGACCCTGGGATCCCTGGAGCAGCCCTGTCTGACGGATGGTGCCTCTGCCCATGCTCTGGACGGTCCTCAAGGCCCCTTCCAACCCAAACCATTCCACAGCTGGCAGCAGAACCAAGAGCAGAGGCAGGTGGTCACATCTGCACTGGGATACCCAGATCAGTTCCCTCTCAGTGGATCTGGGGCTGGTGCTTGTGAGGGCTCTGCTCACCCTGTCGGGAGACACTCCTCCAGCCGCTTGTGCTGGTAGCCCGAGTTGGGGTTGATTTGCCCTCCGGGGGTGCAGCCGCTGGCCTGGATGGTCAGCTGGTGACAGGCACACCTGGATCTGCAGAGGCACAGGAAAACCCACGAGTTACACTTCTCACAGTCTGGAGACAGGAGAAGGAATCACGTCTTTAGGCAGAGATGGGCACAAAGGATTTGACTCGGAATCAAACCAAGAGAACTTGTGGATTTCTCATCCCTGCGAGTGTCCAAGGCCAGGCTGGACGGGGCTTGGAGCAACCTGGGACAGTAGAAGGTGTCCCTGCCCATGGCAGGAGTTGGGACAGGGTGATCTTTAATGTTCCTTCCAACCCAAACCATGAAACCTGCAGCGGACTGACCCGCATGGGTTTAAATCCCAGATCAGATCCACCTTGGGGCGTTCCCTGGGCTCCTCACACAGCCCCAGTGCCGTCCCCTTCCCCAGGGGCAGTCACCTACTTGTCTCTGCAGCCGTCCTTGCAGTCACAGCCCACGAGGAATTCCCAGCTGGTGTTGATGTAGACCCCTTTCCCGGGGATCCTCTCCTTGCTGTAGGCCACCTGCGGCGGCGGCGTGTTGTCGATCTCGTTGACGCAGGACAGGGGCACGTCCTCCTTGCCCTTGGTGATGTCGGCGATGTAGTAGTAGGGCTTGTAGGGCTGGAACTTGCGATCCACCAGCACGTAGGGATCCAGGCAGAACATCTCCAGGAACAGGAAGTCGCAGTCCGTCTCGAAGAGGTAGCGCTCGATCTCGTGCATGGAGCGCAGGCAGAGCCCGCAGGGCGTTTTGTACAGCACGTGGAAGCCCATCTTGCGGTTGACGCGGCGCCGCGCCGTCATGCGGCGGAAGTCGTAGAGCAGCGGGATGAGCAGCGGGTTGCGGCTGCGGTACTGGTCGCTGCGGATGGGCCGCACCCGCGACAGGCAGCTGTAGCTGCACACGTGGGGCAGGTAGAAGAGCTTCTCCAGCGGGGCCCGGTAGGACGGCTCGCTGGGAACGCGGTCCGTCATGCCGTGGAAGGGCTGGGAGGGGCCGCTGCTGGGGACGCTGCGGGGACAGAAGGGACGGGGCTAAGGAGGAGCCGTGCAGGTGGACAGGCACCTTTTTTTTCCAACCTCAGTGATTCCAGCACTGCACAATTTGAGCTGCTGAAGCCCCAGCAGAAAGCCAGCAGCACACACAGGCCCCACACACGCCCCAGCATCCAGGTGGGAGGACGTGTCCCCACCAGAGCTCTGCTCACCGGTGCTGCGGGGCCGGGAGGGCCCTCCCGGCTGCCGGGCTGTCCCCGAGGACGGGGGAGGATGGGGATGAGTGCCCAGAGCCCACGGAGCCAGGACGGAAGGAAGTGCTTTTCTTGGCCACCTGCTTTCTGCCCTGGGCCAGCTGGGTGTCGGAGCATCTGCAGGGGGGAAGAAGAAACTGATTTGGAACATGGAAAAGCAACTGGTGGGAATCAAAACAACACTGCCCTACGGAATTCAGGAACCAGGAGAATCCCAGCGGTGGCTTTTTTCCGAGTAAGTGTGAAAATCAGCCCATTTCTGGCTATTTCTGCTACAGCAATCCCACAACCGCTCCGAATTCCAGCACTCGGCTGCGGCTCCGAGTGACTCCCGATTCTGAAGTGAGGCAAGGGTAACAAGCATGCCCAAGGCCTTTATCCCACAAAGCTGGACACACCAGGCCATGAAGAAACCCCTGGATTAGCAGAAACCAGAGTTCCCAGAGGCTCAACCCGGCCTGAGTGGGAGGAACAAATCCAGAGGACCCTCTTGCAAGGACTGAGGAACAAGATAAGGTTGTGCAAGGGGATGTAATAACATCCCTGATGAAAGGGCTAGTAGGGGCTCCAAAAAACAGGTTTTCAACCCATTTCAGGAGTTTTCAATCAACTGCAGGCTTCCAAACCATTCCAGGAGGTGTTCAACCCATTCACATCAAAAAACCAGAAAACCATCCCAAAGCAGCCGCTGAAGAGGAAAAACAGTGAAGTTATTGGGGAGAAAGGGAGGAGCAAAGAGGGCAGGAAGGGATGAGGGCTTCTGCCAACAGCTGCCCGAAAGCAAAGTGTCCAAACACATCTCAAAAAGAGCAAGAAGAGACCAGTCAGAAGTGGTGACAACACCAAGAAAAACTTGAAAGAGGGGGAAGAGACCCAGGCTTTCCCCAGAGGAAACAAAACACCAGAGTGAGGAGACTGTTCTTAGTTTTAATAATGTGAATTCCAAGTGTTTGAACCCCGCAGAATCCCTGGGACCAGCACGGACACAGCCAGGCCTGCGCTGCCTCCTGCCCCAGTTCAGTTTGGATGTAAGGACAGGGAAGCAGCTGCACAAAAACCACGTCCTAAAGTCAAGCCCTCTGTGGGGAGAGGAAAAAAAATTCCTTGTAAGCACTGCAAGGCCTGAATGGGAAAGGATTCGGTGATGACAGATGGGGCTGTGGGTCCAGCTTGGTCATCTTCGTGCTGTGACACTGCCCATGGTCCCGGCGTGTCCCAGTGCCAGCCCAGCTCTTCCCTGCCCATGGGGGACCTGCAGGGCTGGGGCCCAGCCCAGCATCCCAGCACCTCCTCCAGCATCCAGGATCTCTCTGGCATTATGGAAAAGGTGATGCTCTTGTGGCTTCCGCTCCCAAATCCTGGTCAGACCAGCAAAGGGGGAGCGTTTCCAGGGCTAAATTGGGTTATATTGCACTGCTGCTTGGAGAGGAGCCCCCGGGAGCCCTGGCTGGGGCAGGTGGGGTTTGAGCTGCTGCTACACCTGGAGAGCCTTTGGGGAGTAAAGGTTGACCTCCTGCACAGGCTGCTCACACCTGGGACATGTCCTGCCTCCCTCGTGCCCCAGCAGCAGGGCACAGTCACAGCAGAAGACGTGCTGGCACGGGGCCAGGCGGCCGTAAATCCGGATGGGAAATCCACAGTGCTGGCAAAAATTAACTGGGACAGCCTCTCCCTCCCCTAAAAAGTCGCCGAGCACATTCCCAGGTTCCCTGGTGTCCTCCAACACGCTCCCTTCATCACCAAGCCGAGCTCCTCCTTCCTCCAGGCCTCCTTCAGCCTGCGGCTCCGGGAGTGTCCCCCTCGGGCCCCTGGCAGCGGCTTGGCCGTGGATTGCTCCGTGCCCACCGGGACCGACCACTGATCCCGAGCTCCCAGCGAGGTCAGCGAGCAGGTCAGTCCGACTGGAGGGACACAAGGCAGCCGGGGGCCAGCGCCTGGATCGTGACACGAGGGAGCAATTCAGATTTTGGGAAGAGAAGGAGCGAAGGTCTAATTTGGAAAGGCAAGTGCGAAGCTTTAGCCCTTTGGAGGAATGTTTGGCTCGGGGAGTGTTGGCTCTCAGCTCCCGCCCCCAGTTATTCATCCAGCAGCTTTAGGTAAGAGCTCTCCCCCGAAATCACGACTAAAGCCATGGAGGAAACCTGCACCTGAGGATTCCTCTGCACAAAAAAAGGCGGTGCCTGAGAGAGCTGAGCGCTGGGGAGAAGCAAAGAGGTGGAAGGTGCTGGAAGTGCCTCTGGTACTTACTCCATCTCTGCAGGCTGAGGAGACGCGGGACGTGCAGCCGCCGGCTGCTCCGGAGCCCTGTACTGGGGACCGGCTCCTGCTAAATCCTGGGTGTACTGGACCACAGGGCCCTTGCTCCTCACAGCACCTGGTGGGGAAGTCGAAAAACCAAACAGTCAACAGGGAAAACCCCTGATGTTATCCCAAGTTGTACGGGCCCCAGAACGCTGACTTGTGCCTGGAAGGAACCAAAAGAGGGATTTGGGATTAACGTGGGTCATCGCCAAACTCGGGGCACAGCAACTCCCCCAAAAATTCTGCTCACTTCACCCAAGTCCAGTTTGGTTTTGTGGCATTATTCCAGGAGAAAACTCCCACTGGAAATCTAAATCTCCTATGCCAAAGAAAAACCCTGGAAATCTCAATCTCCTGTGCCAGGGGAAAAGACTTGCTGGAAATATGAAATCTGTCAGAAGAAAGAAAAAAGCCAAGACCTGAAATCTCCAGGAGTTCTGCTAAAAAGCCCACCAAACCCAAACCACCCTCCAGTTAAATCCCAGGACCTAAATGAAACCAAAAGATGCCACCAACCAACATTGGGACGAGTCCTGGTTTGCCCACTTTGCTTCTTTTCCTGGGTGGAAGCTGTGGAAGTTTTCATGCTGAACATGGGCTCGAGGCGTGTGGAACCTCGGTAAATCCACTCACAACGTTTGTCCTCCTGCGGGAAGGAGAAGGAAACGCTCACAGTTCCCATGGGAAGAGCTTCCTGAGGGGGGACACAAAGAGAGCACAAGGAGACAACAATGAGTACTGACAAACAGCAGAAACACGCGGTTATTTATGTTGGAATCTCTACTCGGCTATTAGGGAAGGTTTCTTCCTGGAAAGGGTGTTGATGCCCTGGCAAGCTGAGCAGGGCAGTGGTGGAGCCACCAGCCCTGGAATTGTCCAAAACCCCTGTGGATGTGGCACCTGGTTCAGGGCCTTCAGAGACTCTTCCAACCTCAATATTTCCATGATTAGCAAGCAAAACAGAGCTGATCACATCTCCAGCCTCGAATTTAATCCTAATGGGAGAAGGGAAATTCCTACCAGGAAAAGGATTTTCACCAGACTTCCATCCACTTCTTCCACTCTGGATTTCCACCAGGTTCCTTCCCACTCAGTTTTGATCAGCTGCCCATTCTTCAGCAGTACCATGGGCCGGTTGGGGTAGGCAGTGATGTACTCCTCAATGAAATCCCGACAGGAAACATCCTCAATGTCCTCCCAGGCTTTTTTCACTGTTTGGAAAGGGAGAAAGGGAATAGGACAAAACAGAGAGAGTGTTAAATTTCGTTTTTTATTTTTTTTTTAGGATACCCCAGGTGCATTTTTACTAAGATCAGCCAAGGGGTGATCCTGAGGGCCGGAATGTCGGTGGTGGAGCATCCTGAACCCTCCCTGGCAATAAACCAGGATTTCAGAAGTCTTCAGGCTCAGCACCAAAAGGCACATGCCTGATTTTGGACCCAAGCTCTTCCCAAGACCCGAAACCGCTGCAGGCCAGGAGGGACAGGGATCACTCACGTGGCCGGCAGACCGGGTACAGCTCCCACTCCTTCACGTACGACGCGTAGCCATCGTCAAAGAAGATCAGGAACCTGCAGAACAAAGGGCAATTAGGAATGGGAGCTGAAGAGAACACAGCTGCACGCCGTGGAAGGGGAGAACCTCTCCTGCTCCTCCTGGAGACATCCCAGTCCTGGATGAGGACAGAAGGAAGAGCTCCAAACGCTCCCTGTGCTCCCCACGGCTGCACAAACAGCACAATTCCCAGCCAGGCCCTTTCCCTCTGCTCCAAATCTCCTCTGTGCCCCAGGAAAGGGAGATGAAGGAAATGTTTAATCACTCCTGGTTTCTAAAGGGAAGATGGATAAGGCACCCACTTAGTGCCTCTGAGAAATTAACTCCAGGCCCTGGAGCTGTACAAAAGCTGCAGGAGAAGGGATCGGCATCACAACCAGGAGAAAAGTTGCAATTTGAGTATCAAATTCAGCTCACTTCCAGTTATTAACACGGATCAGATAAAATCCAGCACAATTTGTATCAGATCCAGGGAGATTAAGTCCTTTATCAATCTCTTCAGGAAGACCACAAGCCTTTATTCTAATAGATGAGAGCAGCCTTGGCCCTTCTCTATTCCCAAAAAAGCTGCTCCAAACCTGCTCCTTCTCCTCCTGAAGAGCTTTGGCAACACCACTGCCACTCTACCTTCCCAGGGCTCCTATTTCCTCCCACTGCTTCGTGCCTCAAGGAGCCCAGACTCAACATTTGGGTGATCATTTGAATAAATTAGCAGATCTAATTCCTGACTCAGGGCCATGAGCAAGGGTGGAAGCTCCACCCTGAGTTTCAGAGATAAGAAAGATGAAGAAAGTCAGAATTGCATTTGTGGGGAAGGCACAATTCAGCACCTGAAGGGTATTCAAACAAACCCTTTTTCTTTTCGGCTTAAAACAAAAAAAAACCAGAGATGAGGGCATGTGACCATGGGAAATGAGGAATACCTGTTTTTATTCTTGACGTTGGGGGTCTCAGCCACGATCCCAGCATAGAGCCACATCTGGTTGCCATCCTTGTACCTGGCCACCACCCTCCTGCCCACGTGGTGCCTCTCGGCAGACGGGTGGTAATCGTAGGCAATGTGGTTGCCCGACAGCAAACTCTTCCCTTTATTATCAAATTTCACTTTATATTTCTTGCCAGCACCTGGAAAGACATTTTAAGGCAAACAGAAGATAAATGAAGGGGAAAATAAACAAAAGCCGCGGGATTTCACACCAGAATTCCAACGCTCTGGGTCACTCGGGGATCGTTTATCCAGAATCAACTCAGAATTCACTGAAAAGCCTTTCAGGACTTAATTTGGAGAGTGAAGCTGTGGAAGTGTGTTGTTCCCACAATCCCTTCCAGGTGACACCAGGTGCTCTGACACCTTTTCATCCAGGTTTCCCACCCAAGATCTCGGGAGAGCCCGGTGCACGGCACATACCGACCGTCTGGATGGCAATCAACGTCCCCTTGTGCCAAGTCTTGGTTCTCTTTTTCCCCAAAATCCTCATGCCCACTTTGAGGTCCCCATCAGTGTTGAGATCATTGTCAGGGGCTGCAGGGACAGTGATGGGCTGGGCAGTGCCAGGAGATTCCTGAGGAGGTTGTGCATCTACCAAGGAACAACGGCAGAAAGTCAGCTCTAAACCCAAAGCTCCCATCTCGGCACGCAGCTGGAAGCACAATTCTGAAATAACAACAACTGCTTTCCTTCCCCTCAGGCAGCCCAAATGCCTCCTTTTTACTGAATGGAAACAGCTTGGAAAAAAGCACGAATTCAGAATCGATACACCCCAAATTAAAAGAGCAATCTGGGATCAATAAACATGAACGGAGATTTCCTGCAGGGAAAGCGGATCCTTGTTTTCCCATTTTGGGAAGCAAAGGCCCAGGGCCAGGGCACACAGGCCCTGGAACTCCCTCACCTTTCTGTGCTTCCTGCAAGTTTGTTTTCTTGTTTACAGCATCCATGAATTTCGCAACATCCCGGGCAGATTTCCTCATGGCAACCATTGCTTCCCGCAGCTGGGGGAAAGAAAAGGGAAACACGGAGAAACTTTTGGTTTTTTGCCCCCAGCACAACATTGTGCCTCAGGAAACACAATGAGGAAACAACTCTAGTCAGGGCCTCTCCACTCACCAGACTCTGATCCCTGGAGATTCTGGGACTGCTGCTGCCTGCGAGTAAAGAGAAAACAGTGGTTTAAAACCCTTTTTGTGGAAAAAATCCATCCTAATTAAATCACAGAAAGAAGAGGAAATGGGGAAGAGCGTCCATCGCAAATCCCTGCCAGGAAATCCACCCAAACAAGGCTTTCCCTCAGCCACCTCTCCTAACGTGGCGGCAACAGTGAGGCAGGCGGGAAAAAGGTGAAATCCCAGCGTGGGACCCCAGGAATTCTGGAACACCAACAGGATGTGGCAGATGTTCCCCATGAGCTAAGAGCATTCCGCTATCCCAAGCCCTCCCCTGGAACTGCTGGGGACACTGAACTGCGCTTCCAGCCCGAGTCCACGCTCATGACGTCGTCGTCCTCCTCGTCGGGGATCTCGATCACTTCCGTGGCTGCCGGAGCCTCGTCCTCCGAGCTGCTCTCCCGGTACTGCAGGCCCATCATGGAATACAGCTCCTTTGCCAGTGTCTCACACTTGTCGATGGCCCTGGGGGAGGGAAACCAGCTGTGCCTCCCGAATTCCACAGGGATAGCGGGGAACTACCCCTGAGCACAGCCAGCTGAGGGAAGTGCCCACAGGAAGGGTCTAAAGCCTCGGGGGGAAAGTTGTCCCTCATTAACTGTCCCTCATTAACCACCCACACCGTGGGTCTGCCCTGAAGGGAACGGGAACAGCCCCCCACACCCCGCTCCTCAGAATCTGGGCTCGCTCCAGGCCCACGCACCTCATGGCATCGTCAATGAGCTGGTCAACGTGGGCCACCTCCTCCTCCTTGTGCCTCATGCACTGCTCCAGCTCCTCCAGCTGCTGTTTCCGCTGCCTCACCCACTCGGAATTCTCCACTTCTTTGTCGATGATTTCCTGCAGCTCCTCCATGGAGATTCCCAGCTCGTCCATCACCTCCTGCTGCAGCTCTTTGATGTCCTGGGAATCCATCTCTGCCACACCTGAGAGTACAACAGGTGAGGGGAAGGCAGGGGAGGTGAGGAAGGGAGGGAGATCGTGGGAGCTCCCCCACCCTGTCCCACCTTCCCCTCATCGTCCCCTGCCCCAGTGTCCCCTCACAGCCGCCCCGGTCCCCTCAGAGCCCGCCAGGTCCCTTCAGTACCCCACACCGGGTGCCCCTGATCCTCTCCCAGCCCGGTCCGTCCCGCCCACCCGCTCACACACCCTCGCAGGCCCCCTTACCCCTCAGCCCCGGTCTCGCCCCTCACTCAGCGCCGCCGGTCCCGGGGAACCGGAGCAGAACCGGAGCAGAACCTGGCGCGCCTTCCCGGACGCCGCGTGACGTCACTTCCCTGCGCGCGCCTCCCGCGCTGCTGCCCCCTGACGGCGGGCCCGGGGGCAGCAGTCCCCGAAATTCGTGAGTAAATGAATTCCTCTGGAACCGGGAATAAACTCCTCTGGAACCGGGGATCGGGAATCGCCCGCTGTCCCCGGGAGCAGGCGGGAGGCTACCGCCCGCGTAGTTGCAAAAGCAGGGACGCGCGCAGCGGGAAAAGCCGCGGTTGGTTCCTGAGGCGGCCCCGGAGCCCCTGAAGTGTCCGGGGCCGTTGGAGCCGTTGGGGAGCGGCCAGGCCCGGCCCAGAGCGATCCTTTAACCGCCGGCCCGGAGGGGTTTGCAGCACCGTGGGCGATGGGGGTTGGCGGGGAGCAGGGGGGGGGAAATGGGGGTCCTGGAGGAAGGGGGGACCCGCGGAGCGGGGGGGGTGCTGGGGCTCCCGGCAGCTCTGGGGCCGCGGTGGTGCTGGGGGCTCTGGAGGGGCTCCCTGAGGGGTATGGGGGACCCGGGGAGTTTTGGGGGTCAGTTGATGGGTTCCTCCTCCCAGGTGGAGGTGGGAATGGCGCTGTAGGGATCCACCACGAGCCGGGCACAGCGCACGGTCATGGCGAGGAGGAAGAGCCCCAGCAGCACCACGAAGGCCGTGGCCACGGCTTTGTCCACATCCAGGGCGGGCAGCCCTGTGGGGGTCTCCATACAGGGAGCCTCAGGTGTCTCCTTCCCAGCTCCAGGGACCACTCAGGTGTCTCCTCCTGGCTCCAGGAATCCTCCAGCGTGTGTCCCCCAAGCGCTCAACTCCCAGTGACGTCCCTGAGGGCCAGAACCAGGGGGATTCGTGAGGCTGAGGGGTCAAAAACACCCATAAAAAAGGGAAAATGTGGCCTTGGGTCCCCTCTGCTCTTTCCTTACCTCCCTGGGTCTCTGTCCCGGCCCGGCTGGCTCCAGGCCTTCATGAATTCTGCAGGAATGTGGGGATCACCTTTCAGACACAACCCAGAGGATTAAATTCCAACCCCGCACCCCCTTCTGCCATCGGGAGAAGGCTCTGGGTCCCTTCACGGGTCCTCCTGGTGTCTTGGGGTGATTTGAGAAGTGCTGAGGAGGATCTATCCCCAAAAGCCTTGCCTGTGAGAGGATTTCAGGATAGTTCTTTCTTTATGTTGGAATAGACCAGAAAAAACTCTTGGAAAATACATTGAACTGAGCTGCCCATTGGATCTTGCAAGACAGCCTCATGAAAACCCCAGAACACCCAAAATATGCCAAAAATCTCCTTCGAATTTCTTTATTTTCCTACTCTGAGCCAAAAAATGATCACTTTGGGAAGACAGTGAAACTTTGACACCCCATGAGTTGATAGTTAATGTAGGGATTTTCCAGAGATTTTTCAGCAAAGGATGAGTTTTAGGGTCCTGTTGGTGACCCCAAATCCCAATCCTGACTCAAAAACCTGTTCTAATCCCAATCCCAGTTATGAGCCAAATCCGGATGTCCAGTCCGGATTCGAATCTTCCTTCCCTGGGTTTTAGAACCCCAATTCTAATTCCTATTCCAATCCCAATTCCAATTCCTATTCCAATCCCAATCCAATGTTGCGTGACGTAATCAACACCTCCCCCCAAAGCCCCGCCCCCCAAAGCCCCGCCTCATTCCCGGTGGGGGCGGGACACCGCCGCGTTCGCCCCGTCCCCTGGCCGTGCCCTCCGGTTGTCCCGCCCCCAGCCCTCCGTTTGGACCAATAACCGTGCCGCGTCTCCCCGTGTCCCTCCCCGCGCCCCCGCTTGAACCAATAGGAGGCCGGCGTGGAGCTGGCCCCGCCCCCGTGCCTGTGAGGCCGGTGGAGGTTTTCCTGCGCCGCCATCTTGGCTCGGCGGAGCGGAGCGAGGAGGGGGCGGCCCGGGACCCCCGCCATGGCCGCCACCGCCGCCAGCGCGGGTGAGCCCGGCCGCGGCTGCATGAACAGGGCTGGGGATTGCCCTGAGGGGCCGGGGGGAGTTCAGGGAGGGCATGGGGGGGTGAGGGGTGTGTGGGGCTGTGAAGGGGGCTGGTGGGGGGCTCTGCCGGCTGAGGGGAGCCTGAGAGGCCCCAAGGGCTCTCAGGGGGCCATGGAAGGCTGAGAGTGACCCTCAGGCGCGGGGGCCGCCATGTGGGGCTCTGAGAAGGACCCTCAGGGGTCCCTGGAGGGCTGAAGGGGCCCTGGAGGGGCTGACAGGGGCCTGAGGAGCCCTGAGGGGCTGCCCTGGGGGGGCTCTGTGAGGGGGGAAAACGGGATAGTGGGATGGGGGTACCCTTGAGGAGTCAGGGCTGTGTTACCTGGGTTTGGGGTGCTTGGGGCGGGTGTCTCTGGACAGCCGGTGGTGTGAGGAGACCCTCGAGGCGGGTGGAGGGCCCTGTATTTGGGCTCCCTGGGCTGGGTTTCCATCATCACTCATTTGGATTTGTTTTCCTCGACGGCTTCTGTCAGTTTTAGCCCCTTTTTCAGCTGTGTTTGACGGAGGTTTTCTTAATTCCCAGCAAAAACTGCTGCCCTGGTTCGAAGGTTTTGCACAGATGTCCCTCTGGGCTCTGTGAGGGCGGGGAGGGCCTGCAGCACAATGTTCCCTCAGGTTGGTCCCCAGAGTCCACAGCTCCCTGTGCACAGGAAGCTGGGAGCTGGTGAGCCCTGGTTCTTGCCAAAAAAAGCCCCAAATATGTGATTTTATCAATTTTCTGGCCAAACTGCTCTGAAATGAGCTTGTATCGAGATTAACCCAGCATCTGTGAAGTCGTAATGGATTTACAACGTGGTGGCTGAGATCAGATTTTGAGCCTGTTTGTGTTTTTTAGTCTTAGCTTGTGCTTTGCGACTCCTCTTGTGGCTTGAGGGTCATGCAACACGCTCAGGTTTATCCAGGAGTGTTCAATGACACTGCTGAAGGATTCTAGGTTTTTATTTTGACGTTTTAGGAAGGTTTTGTGGCTTTTGATGGCGAGAAGACGCACTGGGGACCCAGACCATTCAGTTTAGGAGAAAAGAAGATACTTGTGTGTTTAAACTGTACTTCCAAGCACTTGTGGAAGTGGAGTCTTCAAGGTTCCATGTTTTTTTGCATAATAAGAAAGTTTTAAATCCTGAAGGAGAAGAGAGAGAATTTTCAACATCTGTGTTTAATATTTATAATCATGGTCAGAGTGACCAATATTCACTCAAGCCTTTTACACAGAGGGAGGGAAATACACAAACAGTAAACATGGAGATTATTAGGAGAATAAATTCTGAAGAATTCTCACAAATAATGTGGGTCTTCTTTTCCTTGATGTTAAAAAGCAGACTTCAGACCTCCAGTGAATGCTGGGTAATGCCCCAAAATACCCAGAAATGTCTTCATTTCAACCCCTTAGCAATGGAAGAAACATTCTTTTCTTAGTTTCTATATTTCTTCTTGGAGAAGGTTCCCATGGGGATTAAAGTGCTGAGCTGGCATTGCATGGGAAACTCAAACAAGCTAAAAATCTCCTACTTCAAAAAATCAATTTAATGTACCCCAGACACAGAAATTGAGATGTTTTGTAAATAAAAAGCCACAAAAGCAGAAATATCAAAGCTTTATAGTTGTGAGTGAAATGCAGAGTCATTTTAAGGCTGGTTTATCTGCTCTCAGACCTGCTCCAAACTTTCTTGGGAGCTCACAAATGGGTAAATTTAAAGCAGATCTTGTGAGATTCATTCTCCAAACATGAGCCTGGCAGATAACCACCTTCTAAAGCTTCTGCAGCAAAAAGCACCGGTTTCGTACGGTAAAAATGTATTTAAAAGCTTCAGCAGCCCCTCTTGTAACTCACAGCTGGGAATGTTTGCTGTAATTTTATTTTGGAGCCTTTTATCCCTGTTGGGATGCCAGTGGTTGCAGCAGAGCCTTTCCCAGGAGAGTTGGGCTGGGAGCCTGGAGCAGTGCGGGGGGTTGGGATTTACATTTGGTTACTGCTCCTCTCTTCTGGCCTTAATTAGATCCCTACATGGTGTAGGGAAGCAGGGATTGGTTCTGGGAAGGGCTGGGACACAGGCCCAGCCAGGATGTTGGAAACCCACCTGGGACTTCTTGGAACGCTTGGCTGGACACCTCCAGGAATGGTGACTCCAGCACTGCTCTGGGCAGCCCCTTCCAGTGCCCTTTCCAGGAAGGAATTTTCCCTAATACCCATCCTAAACCTCCCGTGGTACAACCTGGAGCTGCTTCCTCTCATCCTGTTGTTCCCTGGGAACAGAGCCTGACCCCAGCTGTCTCCAGGCTCCTTCCAGGGACTTGCACAGAGTGAAAACTGCACCACGGGCTCCAGGAAATCACCTCAGTGTCATGGTGCTCACGTTCGGACTGGGGAGAAGACAGAAGTTGGGAAGGAATCTCTGCGTTCCTGTGCGTTTCCCAGAAATGCCAAAGGGTGGGAAAGCCAGGCCTCTTCCCATGCCATCCCTCTGCCCGTGCTGTCCCTGGTTTTGGGAGGCTGTGGCCGCTCTGGCGTCCCTGCAGAGCAGAGCGGTGCCAGGTCCTGGTGCTGGACCTCAGTCTGTCCTGGGCTGCTGTGTGAGCCACGAGAGGGAAATGTTCCTCTGTGGGAAGCTGAAGCCTGGTGTCAAGCAGGTTCCTCATGGGATCCCTGTGCCAGGCTCCTGGGAAATCTCAAAAGCTTGAAAAGCAATTCCCTGTGTCCCCCTGAGCCCTGTGTGGAGCTGGGTCCGGAGAACAGCACCGTGTCACTTCCTTCCCCTGCCCAGAGCGGAAATTCCTTCCCCTCAAGAAAGGGATTATCCTCTGTGCTCCAGAAACTTCACCTCTGTTCTCACCATGTTCAGATATGGCTGGGGAAAAGGAGGAACCCTCCTGACCTGCTTCATTCCCACTTGAAACTTCATTTTGTTAAACAAAATCCTTGGATGTCACCTTGGGACTTCTCTTGGCAATAAGGGATGGGGCACAGCGGCATCTGAGTGTTCCAAAATCAAGCAGAAAGGAGATGGGGAAGGGTTTCCACCTCTTTTTTTTGTTCTCCAGATGTATTTTTGAATTCCAGAGGATCCTGGTGTTTGCTGCTGGAGCTGGTGTTGGATGGGCTGTGCTCACTCCCACTGTTGGTTGGGATTGTTGTTGTTGGCTCCTTCAGCTGCCAAGCCTCGAGCTGGATGCTTGTTCCATACTGTAGTCACCCCTGGGAAATACTATGGATTGGCAAGGAAAAGGCTTCCTCAGCAACGCCAGCTGCTTGTAGGAAAACAAACCAGGCAGGCAGAGAGGCTGGGAACATTAATGTGGTAAAAGAGGTTTAATTTTGGCAGAAATACCAGAAATTTGGGAGCGTGTTCGCTTTGAGGTCCAGGCACACCACAGAGGTGATTGTACAGCTCCGCTTTTAGCTGTAAATAAACCAATATCCAACTCTGGAAGTGAAATTAAACTATTGTTGGACTGAAATCTAGCTTTGGGGAGTGGAGAAGAACTTGGGAACTCCACCTTAAAGCCCATTTTCCCCTAATTCATTAAACCTGACCTCAGTTCTTCACTTTGTCCCCCCAGTTGTGGCTGTTTCCTGCTGGGGGTGGTTTGGGAAGCCCAACACTGGGGCTTTGGGGGTGTCTGGGTACCTGCTTTGATAAAGCAGAAGTGGTTTGGGGGTTGCAGAAACAGGAAAAAATGGTTTATAATGGATTTAAAAACTCATTTCTGATGTGGAGCAGACTGTTTGAATGTAGAGGAACATTGGTTGGGCTCTGATGGTGATGCTGGCATGTAGATTCAGCGTAAGCCACACTGAGCAAGCTCTGAACATTTGCAGACCCTGTTACCCGTGCTCCTGAACAACCAGGATTAGGGGAAAATACAGGAAAATGGAATGCTCTAATCACAGTCTGCTTTGGGGTGGAAGGGAGCGTAGAGATCACCTGGGCCATGGCTGGGACACCTCGCACTCATCCAGGGTGCTGCAGGCACTTGTGCAAGAGCACAGGCAGGCCAGCAGTGCTGCCCGTGGTGCCCACCGGTCTGTACTGGTGAAGACCAGAAGTGACCAGCTGAACAGTGATGGGTTTTGAGGTGCTTTACGGGCATTTTGGTTCATTCTTTGTCTCAGCTTGGGAAATGAACCCTCTGCAAGTCGGTGTCTTCAGGGAAACTCGCAGCTCTGCTCCTCCTCCCTCCTTCATCGTGTGGCCTCAGCCCCTTCCCTGCTCCCACCAGGCTCCTCCCCTCTCCAAAAAAGAGACCACATCTTTTAATTTGGCAGCCTCAGCTCTCCAGCTGAGGAAGCAGCGTGTGCTCCGCGCTGGGAACGGCTGCAGCAGATGAAAGGACACAAGCACACACTACCTCAGCACCAGCAGATGCTGACACACAACTGCTTCTGCTGGGGAGTGTTCCACTGAACCAGAGGGGCTTGCACGTAGTACTGGTTGATTTCCCTGATTTTTTCCACTCCTGTTTAGAGATGGCATCCGATGTTTCCTCGCTGGGTGCAGCTGTTGGCTCCGGGAGCTCCGGGTCGGGAGCCCAGGCTGGAGGAGCTCAGAGGCCCAGCAAGAGACGGCCCGGGTGAGTGAGCGAGTGCTGGCGCTGTGCTCGGGGAGGGCTGTGGGAAAAGGCTCTTTTTGAGGAAGTTTTGTTCTCCAGAAAGAGCCGTCAGCCTCAGGAGGGGCAGCTGTGGCTGCTTCTGAGAAGTTTCCTGGTTCCTTCAGGTGGGCTCTGTCCAGTCCTTTCCCTTTGTGGTTGTGTGCCAGCTACATCCCTTGAAGAGGGGCTTAAGTGACATATTCAGAGGGGATTAAAAGCTTTGCACCTCATAGAAGGAGCAAATGCACACCGAGGATTGAAAGCAAGACAGGAGTTGCTGCAAGACCTGGGGGAGCAGAGAATTTTGGGGTTTTGGAGCCTTACTCCAACCTTTGCAGCTGCGCTGTCCCTGGGAGGGGTGGGGGGAAGCCACAGTGTGCTTGTGGGAGGCTTTTTGTTTGCTGAAAATGCCTTTGCAAATTCAAAGGGAGTTGAGCGACTCTTCCCAGATTTCTGGCAGGAGAAATTGCCTCGTAATTTTCAAGCAAACTGAAATCTGTCCCTGCGCCCCTCCCAGTCACTCAAACTCTTTCCTTCAGCCCCATTTGCTGATGCTCCCACTGCCCTGCAGCTCCTCCCATGCTGCCTGCTGCCAGCTTTCCATCCCAAAAGGAAAGGTGAAACGTCCTCTGTAGGCTGTTGATGGTCCCCGATTCTCCTAGGAGATCCAGGCTTTTGGAACAGAAGGTTGGGATGCAGTGGAATGCTCCAACTGGGTCTTCTTCCTTTGGAACTGTTTTTTCTTGCTCTGCTCCTGATAGACACCTAAAAGATGCCCCTTTCCAAACTTCATTGTTTGTTTCACGTCACAATCACTATATTGCATTGGGATTACTTAATTTTTCCTTTCAGGAATCATCTGCATCTATGGGGACAGATAGAAAGGTAATTTAAAGGAGAAACCACTTGGCTAACAGTTACCTTTTTTTTCTGTTTTTCAGGCTTGATTTTGATGATGATGGAGAAGGGAACAGTAAATTCCTCAGGTGAGGGAGAGTGTGGCATCCAGAAGTTTCTGTCCTGTGGTCTAGCTGTGTCTGTGTGTTTTCACTGGAGCAAGATCTTTCTGCTCCTGTGGCTTTTCCTCTCTGGAAGCGGTGGGAATTGCTCCAGTTCCTCAAACCCTTCCCTTTCTCCCAGTCAGCAGTGTTCCTCCATCTTTTGTTACTGCCTCAGGCGTTGTTAATTAATCCTCATCTGTTGTAAGGATGCTTCAGTTCCAGAGACATCCTTATTCCCAAGGAGCTGGCGAGGCTGCGAGGATCTCCTCGTGACCCATATGGAACACAGAAGAGTTGGAATATCTTGTGTCATTTATTTGTAGCCTCACTGCAGGGTTTAGGATTGAATAACTCCAGTGGCACTGGAATTCCCTGCGTTCCCGGGCTTTAGGGATGGCCATGGAATGGTTTCAGGATGATGGATGTAGGATTTACCAGGAGAAACCCTTGGATGGAGGTCCTGGTTTGGGCTACCTTTATCTTCCAACCACAATTTAATCTATTTCTTGGTATGGGATTAAATGGAGTGTGATCTCACCATCCTTGACTGGAATGTGCTATGGAAAACCCTGTGGAGGAGATGCCAGTAGCTCACCCATAGTGTTTGGGGTGATCAGTGAATTGTCCTGCAGTGCCCACCCACAGCCAGGGCGGCCTTTTTAGCCCCAGGCATTTTCTGTGGCTGTCATTAAACCTTGTTCTCTCGTTGCTTTTTTGGGAAAGAACAAAGTGTAAACACTTGAACCTCTCCCCCTTTTCCTAGATGTGATGATGACCCGATGCCAAACGATAAAGAGAGATTTGCCAGGTAAGAATTCAATGATTTTAAAGCTTTTTGTGCCAAAAAACTTTAATATGAGAGGGATCCTTCAGCATCCTTCTGACGATCATCTCTCCTTGAAGGTGCTCCAAGGGATCCACACGTACTCCTTGATGTTTTTTGGACCAGTTCATTGAGTGTGATTCCTCTTTTTCACTGTTCCTTTCAGCTCTGGCCTTGGACTCTCATTCTTTTCATCCTGTTCAAGAAACTTGCAGAGATTCGAGTTTCCTGCTTAGTACAAGTTTTCCTTGAACAGGCTTTCCTGGCACACGTTGTGATTTGTGTGTTTTGTGGGGAATTACACAGAAGCTGCACAAATTGGGGATTTTCTGGAGATTGTAGGGATCACTTTGATCAGTTTTTGGTGTCTGACAGTATCTCTGAGCGTTGGGACCGAGCCCGTGGTATTTTTACAGCTGTTTGAAGCTCTGCTCCTTTCTCTGGACACACTCCAGCCCATCAATGTCCCTCTTGCCGGGAGGGGCCCCCAGGATTTAGGGGTCAGTGTCCTGCTGTTACCTGCCAAAGGGCTGCAGGGAATTCCAAGCTGGGACTCTCCAGCTTTTTAAGTGGTTTGAGTCCTTCTGAAGTCAAGTAAATAAAAAAAATAGGCTAGAAATATCAGAATATTCTAATATTAGAAATAAGCAAATTAGAACTTGGTCACAGCCTCAGAAAAAGTTTTAAAATTCAGCACATCAGGCACCAATTTAATGTGGAATGTTGCAAACTAATGACTGTTTTATTTTATGGAGTTGCTCCTCTGCAAAACAGACCCGTCCCTAGGCTGGGTTTCCTAGTCCATCTTTCCATTTTTTTTTTCCGTTTCTTTCAACTTTTTTTCCATTTTTAGCTTAGCTGGCTAATTTTATTTTTAGGTCTGATGATGAGCAGAGTTCAGCGGATAAGGAGAGACTTGCCAGGTAGGAGAATGGAGATTTCAAGCATGGACAAGCAGAGTTTTTCCTTTCCTTAATGTTTCTCTAGGCATCCCTTCTTTTTTTTTTGTTTTTTTCCCCTCCTTCCCTCATCTGCTGCAGAGGATTTAACAGACTCCTGGAAATGGCTATGGAATTGGGATTAGGAGGGGAAAGGCATTGAGGAAAGGCACACCTCATCCTTGGAAGAATGTTTTTCAGGAGTACATGATAGGATTTGTTTACCAAAGGCCACAGGGTTGGGCTCCTGCTTTCACCTGTAGCTTTGCTAACCTATGCTAAACACGGTTCCTCTTGTCCAAGTTGTCCATCTGGGAAGGTTTTGTGTCCTGGGAGTGCTTCTGGACTCTCAGAAGAGGCAGGAAAAGGTGTGTTAGCTCAGGTGTTTTCCTGCCAGGGAAGGTGGTTCACTGGAAACAGGATTTAATTTTTCCCTGGGTTTCTATTAGTAATTAATGAGAGACTTCCTGAAAGCACCAGAGCAGTCGGCTGGAATGCTGCACCAGGAATGGGCCCTGAGGACACCTGTGCCCGTGTACAGGTGATTTGTCACCTGTGCACACCTGCAGCAGCCTTTTGCCCTTTGCTTCCCACCTTGCAGATTTAAGCCAGTCCTGGGCAGTTCTGTCTTCAAACCAAAACCTGCCCCCCAAAGTGCCTTTGCTGGCTGCCCCGAGCTGTGCTGAAATGTTTGAGGGGATCAGGAAGGCACAGAGGTGAGGCTTGGGAAGCCTTCCAAGGGTTTGTTCCCAGGAGCCTGTAGCAAAGAACGTTTCAGAGAACCATGGAGTGGTTTGGGTTGCGAGGGACCTTAGAGCTCATCTCGTTCATGGCAGGGACACCTTCCTCTATCCCAGGCTGTTCCAAGCCCCATCCAGCCCAGCCTTGGACGCTTCCAGGGATCCAGGGGCAGCCACAGCTGCTCTGGGCAGCCTGTGCCAGGGCCTCCCCACCCTCTCAGGGAAGAATTCCTTCCCAAAATCCCATCCAGCCCTGCCCTGTGTCAGTGGAAAGCCATTCCCCCTTGTTCTGTCCCTTCAGGCCTTGTCCCAGGTCCCTCTCCAGCTCTCTTGGAGCCCCTTTGGGCACTGGGGACGCTCCAAGGTCTCCTTGAAGCCTTCTCATCCCCCAGGATGGACAATCCCAGTCCTCCCATCCTTTCCTCGTGGCAGAGTGACAGTGGGCAAGTGAAATGTAAATGTCTGGTGATTCCCCAGTAGCTTTTGTAGTTGAAGGATCTTTATTTTTCACACCTGAGCTTGTGGGTTTAGAGAAGCTGCCTCAGAGGTGAGGTCAATGAATGTCTGCACACACCTTGTAGTGATAAATGCTCCATTTTTGTATTTATCCTGTTTATTCACCTGCCTATCCTTGTTCCTTCCAACACTTCCATCTCATTTCACTTCCCACCATGTGCTTCCTTGCACCTGATCCATCCTTCTGTATAGGAAACCTGGCTTTTAAGCTCTGTTCTGGAAAACCCACCTTAGGAACCCAGTTAAATTATGTATCCTGGATAAAAGAACCAAGTTCTGGTCTGTGGGACTGAAGGGAACTGTGCCCTGTGAGCCAAAGGGGTGCCAAGAGCCTCTTTAGAGGTCGGTGCCACCAGCCAGGTGTTGCCTGGTCCTGGGCTGCCCGCGTTGGCTGGCCGTGGTCATCTGTGCAGAAATGAGGTGTGAGCTGCTTGGAAGCTTTCCCTGCTGTGACAGGGGAAGGGCTCTTGATGTCACTGGGAATTTGCAAGGTGAGACACAGCTAATTCAGGTCCCTCAGAACTCTGGGGTGGCTGGGGTTGGGAGGAGCCTTAGAGCTCTCACACCTCCCAGAAGAGCAGGTGCCCAAGCTCTAGCTGCAGACCTGGTGGGTGTGATGGTCTCATCCACCCTCGGATGGACAGTGCTGAGGTCACCTGCAGTGAGGTGACCCCGTTTTGGGAGCAGAGGAGCGATTCCTTTGGCTTTCTGCAGTGCTGTGGAGTGGGTGGGGAAGGTGAGCCCAGCTCCTCGCTGGCCCCAGGTTCCACAGAGCCGCTGTGACTTCGAGGCAGGTCCAGGTGTAGCCTCTCCTCCTTGCCCGTCTCCACGTTCCCTGTGCACGCCCAGCATGTGAGGCTTGACTCCTAATCCTGACGGCCCCGGCGCATCTCTGTGTGTCCTGTGAGCGCTGACGTGGGGACGTGTCTGAGCCTCCCAGCCTGGTGACTTCACCTTCCTCCTTTTCTCCTCCTCGGCCTCTCGCAGGGAGAACCACAGCGAGATCGAGCGCAGGAGGAGGAACAAGATGACGGCCTACATCACGGAGCTGTCGGACATGGTGCCCACGTGCAGCGCCCTGGCCCGCAAGCCGGACAAGCTGACCATCCTGCGCATGGCCGTGTCCCACATGAAGTCCCTGCGTGGTACTGGCAACACCTCCACAGATGGCACCTACAAACCCTCCTTTCTCACCGACCAGGTCTCTGTCCATACCAAAAGTCCCTCTTCCTCTTTTTATTGAGCCCCCTTAAGGTCCTGGAGAGCCACAGTGAGGTGTCCCTGAAACCTTCTGTTCTTGGCCTGGTGCTGCTTTGTGGGAATTACATCAATCAGAGGGGAAAATTAAACGATGGGTGCGAGGAAAAAGTCCAAACCCAGGGTGTGTTTTGGCTGTGCAGCTGAGAGGTGTCTGTGTGTCTGCAGGAACTCAAACACCTGATCCTGGAGGCAGCTGATGGCTTCCTGTTCATCGTGTCCTGCGAGACGGGGCGCGTGGTGTACGTGTCGGACTCGGTGACGCCGGTGCTGAACCAGCCGCAGTCCGAGTGGTTCGGCAGCACCTTGTACGAGCAGGTGCACCCCGACGACATGGGCAAGCTGCGGGAGCAGCTCTCCACCTCCGAGAACGCCCTCACAGGTACAGCAGCACGGGCAGGGGCGTGAGGGGCTGGCGGGTGGGAGAGCCTGCGGAGGACTTGGATTAAACCCTTCCCTTTGTAGAGGGAACCAAGCCCTGGTGCCTTTCTACCAAGGATGCTGCAGCCCCCCCTGAGAATGCATCTAAAGGTATCACCGGTGACACTCGTGTCCTGCCAGTTCCCACTACGTTACCTGGTGCCACACCTGTCTTGCTGGAAGGACTCCCAGTGCAGCAGCATCTCCTTTCTCTTTTTTTAGGTCGTATCCTGGATTTGAAGACGGGGACGGTGAAGAAGGAAGGGCAGCAGTCCATGAGGATGTGCATGGGCTCCCGGAGATCTTTCATCTGCCGAATGAGGTGGGAAGGAATTCCCCGGGGAAGTCTCTGGGCCTAACACCAAACTTGCTCCCTAACCCTGGCCCTTCCGTGCTTTTATTTCAGCTGTTTTTGGGCTCATTTTGATCTAGACATGATAGAACAGGGCTGAGCATTCCCTACAGTCAAGTTCTTGAGATGCTTGTTTGCCCTGTTGTCATAGAAGATCCAGTTTAAAGTAGCAATTAGTTTTAGCCCCAAGTGTCACTTCCCTTGAGTTCTTCAGAACAAGGGGTTTGTGTGATGGAAGCTCCTCTTACTCAAGATACCCAAATTATTTTCACATTGATCAAAAAAGATTAAATCCTTTCTAACCCTGGTGCAGGTGTGGCAACAGCTCTGTGGATCCAGTCTCTGTCAATCGTCTCAGCTTCATGAGGAATCGCTGCAGGTAAACGATACATAAATAGCTTATATACATACAGCATAAAAATAATACAGCTGAGCCCCTTCCCTCACCTTCCCCCACTGCAGCACAACCTGTTTCTCTCTCCCAAGGAATGGTTTAGGTGCAGCCAAGGATGGAGAGCCTCACTACGTCGTCGTGCACTGCACGGGCTACATCAAAGCCTGGCCCCCAGCAGGTAATGATTCACCTGTGGTCAGGTGGGCTGGCTTTAACAGCACGTGGTCTAAAGCTGCCACTCCAGGAGCTGAAGGTGCCAGGAAGTGCTTTGCAAACCTATCTCTGACTTTCATTTCAAGATTGACCCAATTTTTGCAGGCCAAGCAGCAGATCTCTGTTTGTAGAGGATGAAAAATAATATTGAAATGTCTGAAATTCAGAGACTTTCATTGGGGGAGGGGGGGCACCTTAATTTCCAAAATCCCTTCATGGGGAAAGGTATTGGGTTACAAACCAGGGCACGGAGATGTCTTGAGTCTGTTCCTCTGAAGTGAGCCATTTTTCCTGTACTAACCTTGCTGGGATTTTTGGCCCTCCCCTCCCAGGTGTTTCCCTGCCTGACGATGACCCCGACGCTGGCCAGGGCAGCAAGTTCTGTCTCGTGGCCATTGGCAGGCTCCAGGTGAGTGCCCTGCTCCCCTTTTCCAGCACTGCCTTGTCCTGGGAGTCCCCAAATTTAAACTCTTCTGTCTGAAAACATTCCCCAGTGGCCACAAATCGCAGAGCAGGGCTGGCAGCTCAGGTGCAGCCAGGGTTGGTGACTGACTCTCCCTGTGCTCCTGGCAGGTGACCAGCTCTCCCAACTGCACAGACATGAACAACGTCTGCCAGCCCACAGAATTCATCTCCCGACACAACACCGAAGGAATTTTCACCTTCATCGACCACCGCTGCGTGGCCACCGTGGGTTACCAGCCCCAGGTGAGGACCTTTAGGAGCTTTTCGAGAAAAAAGTGCTCTTTAAACTTAAATTTCCTTCTACATCGTGGCTCTGCTTGTCCAACAGAGCTGATAAACCGTGCCCAGGGTTAACCCAGACATGTGTTTCTTCTCCACTGGTTGCTTTTCCATGTGTTTTTCCAAGTCCTTTGATCATGGGAAGGCTGGGTGTCTCTGGATTATGTCAAATGTCAATTAAAGCCATTTTTGCTTCAAATTGAGTTAAAGATCAAACATTAATCAACGGCTGTTGTGCTTTTCTTTTAAAAAACAGCACACCAGCTCTTGTGCTTGGGTTGTGTAACAGGAACTTGGGGGGAAGGAGCAGGAACTACCTGTCCAAAGACAGATTAATTATTGAATCTGCCTGCCAGATGAACTGACTCAATCTCTCACAATTCCTTCAAAAATAGGAACTTTTGGGGAAAGACATTGTGGATTTCTGCCATCCAGAAGACCAACAGCTTTTACGGGACAGTTTTCAACAGGTAAAAGCATTGTAGCTGCCCTTTGCATGCAGGGTGGAATTCAGATTGGAGTTTATTCTGAGATTGGAATGTCGTGGTGCTTGCAAAGCAACGAAATTGACTGGAAAATCAAGAAGAACAACGAAGCTTAGATAATTCTGCTATGCCAACAGCTGCAGATTTAGTGGTGTCATTAAATGCAAAACGGAACAGAAGCATCTGATTACTTAACTCCTGAATCCAGTCTTAACTCCAGCTCTGGCTGCTGGTCCAGTTGGCTTTTAGGGCCAGGGATGTGGCTCCCAAGTGCCTGCCTGACTTGGCTGAAACCCTGGTTCATCTCTAGGGCCCAGCCCAGTGCTGCAGAACCCGCAGTGGAGGTGGTTTTCTTGCCCTGTTGTCGTTACTGTTATTTCTGAGGGCCTTGGACTGGTGGCAGGGCAGGTAAGGCTGCCCCTGTGCTTTCATGACTCCAAAAACCAGCTGCTCATATCCATTGCTCCAAACCCTTGGAACGGGAAGCGACAGCATGTGTTTCATTTCTTGGAGGCTTTTTCATACATCTCACCAGTGCAAAGAGATAAGAGAAGTGAAGCCAAAAAGGGGATTTTAGATTCCCCTCCTGTATCCTTTAGGAATCAAGCTATCCCAAGGGAATAGCACCATTTGGTTTGGGAAAACTGAGATGAGGTGGTCCAGGTTTGAGGCAAAGGGCCATCGCAGGGGTCTGGGGGAGGAACTCGTGCTCAGGTTGCTCTCCCCACCTTTGACCGGGTGCTACTGATGTCATTCCGTTTTTTTTAGGTGGTGAAGTTAAAAGGCCAGGTTCTGTCAGTCATGTTCCGCTTCCGATCCAAAAACCGGGAATGGCTGTGGATGAGAACCAGCTCGTTCACCTTCCAGAACCCCTACTCGGATGAGATCGAGTACATCATCTGCACCAACACCAACGTCAAGTGAGTACCTGCAGAAGGGCTCTCAGTGCAGAGCACCCCAGAGCTGGGGAGCCTCAGCCTCTCCCCCTCACCAGCCTCACATCAATTTACACAAACCTGGAGAAGTCCCCAAGTCCCTGCAGCTCCCCTTCTCTGCTGGGCTGTGCCAGGCACTGCAGGACTAAAAAGTGCAGGAATTGTAATGCCTTTGGCTGTCTTGTTGTGTAGCTTAACAAGCTGCCAAAATTCAGCTCCAGCAGTGCCTGAAATATCTGAAATCTGCCTTAGGATGCTCTTGGATTCCTGTGACATCCCAGGGGGTCTCATCTTTGGGAATGGTCAGAGCTGCTCTCTGTTTCCATGAGGGAGCTCCACACCCCTTGAAAGGACCAAGAAATTGTGCCTGTGTGTGATCTAGAGCTGCAGGCTCGGCAGGGGCAGCTCCAGCAGGCAAACAGAAGGCTGGATTGCCTGGGAAAGGGAAATCCAGGCTTTTTTTGCCATGAGGCAAAGTAGCACTGCTTCCCTGCAGGGCTGAAATGTGCTGCAGGCCTGATTTCCTGCCCCAGGCAGGAAATCTCTCTCTTTGAACTTCTTTGTTCCACACGCAGCCATTCCCACATCCAGAGTCCTAAAACCCCTGTGGAAGTTCAGAGCAGAGCAGAGCAGCAGTGTCTCTGTGGTTGTGTTTGAGGTGTGCTGGGGCTGAATGTGGAGGAGAGAGGCACAACCCCCACATCTGGAGCATCCTGTTCCCTGACACCACCTTTCCTTTTGAGTGGAAACTCACCCAAAAACCCCTTCACTCAAATGGGGGTTTTGCATCAGACAGCCACAGCCCGCTACCTACAGGACCCAGCTTTTGCTACCACTTGGGACTTCTAAAATCTCTTTTTTCTGTGTATGCTTTGAAGGAACTCGAGCCAGGAGTCCCGGCCTGCCCTGGCAAACTCCATGCCAAGGCCTCAGCTGGGGCAGAGCGTCAGCCTTCCCCTGGACATGGGCACAGCCCCACTGCCCTCAAGGTCAGGAGGAGTTCAGCTCCTTTTCCCATTTCCGCCTTCCCCTCACACACCCTTCATTCCCAAATTCCCCTTTCTGCAGCCAGGAACTGCAGGCTGACAAATCCCTGGTGTAACCACCCAGCCCTGTTCCCTTGGGAATTATCTTCAGCAGCCTGTGTGTGTTCCCCTGTTACAGACGCTCTCTATTTTAGGCAGCAGCAGCCACCGCAGGCAGAGCTGGAAGTGGGCCCGGGAAGGGAGAGCTTGGCTGGGTACGAGCACTCACAGGTGAGTCCAGAGGGATTTGGGCACTCCCTGTTTGTTGTTTTGCACCGTTTTAAGTCACCGTTTTGCTGGAGGTTTAGCGGTGGTGGCACCAGGTTGAGGTGGGGTTTGAGGGGAAGGTGCCGCTCGATTCCACCGTTTATCACGTGGAATCACGGAATCGTGGAATAGGAACCTTAAAGCCCATCCACTTCCACCTCCTGCCATAGCAGGGACACTTCCACCACACCAGGGTGCTCCGAGTCCTGTCCAGCCTGGCCTTGGGCACTTGCAGGGATGTGACTGGGCATCCCGAACGGCCCCTCTATCCCAGGAAAGCATCAGAGTGCCGGGAGCAGCCGGGCCCTCAGCGGCTCCGCGCGCTGCCCTCCTCTGTGCCGAGGTGTGAGCAGCCGTGTCCCGCCCCAGGTGCCCGTCCAGCCTGTGAGCGCTGCCGGCCCCGAGCACAGCAAGCCCCTGGAGAAGGCCGAGAGCCTGTTCAGCCAGGAGCGGGACCCTCGCTTCGGGGACATCTTCCCCAGCATCAGCACAGGTGGGTCAGCAGCACACGTCTGCTCCTCCTGCCTGCCCTGGTCACGTCCTCCCTGCCTGTCCCTGCGGAGCAGTTCTCCCTGCTCCCCGTCTGCACTGGGTGCTCTGACCCCAGAGAACCTCCGTGCGAGTTGAGTAGAAAATGGAGAGGAAATCAAATTAAACAGGATTTAATGAAATCATCTGGAGTCTGTGTCTGGAGAAGGAACAAAGGAGTCTTCCTTCACACAGACATGTCTCTTCCGAGTGGTTCTCTGTCCCTGTTCCTGAGATGTCCCAGCCCAAAAATGACTCGTGCTCTCTCTGCAGACCAGAGCAAAGCCATCCCTGCCAGCACCATGCCGGCCAACCCGCCCCTCTTCGCCCAGGGAAACACCTTCACCGCTGCACGGCCTGCTGAGAACTTCAGGTGAGGCTTCACCTGGCCAGCTTCTCCTGCCCCCATTCCCTCTGTTTCCTCCGCTGCGCCTTGGACATGCCCAGGATCTGGGTGTACACAACCCCAGAAGTTCCTCTCACTTGTTTCCCAGTATAGAATCATGGAATCATTCAGGTTGGAAAGGCCCTAAGACCATCAAGTCTGACTGTTAACCTTTGTTTACCACTGACCCCGGTCCCCAGGTGCCACATCCACACATTCCTGGGACGCTCCAGGGGTGGCCACTCCACCCTTCCAGATGGGCAGAGTTATCCCAATTGTTGGGCTCATTTCCCTCCACCAACAACTTGAGCAGAAGGGTTTGGTGCCTCTTCCTCCTGTGAGTGCTGTTCCGTGGGCTCAGACACCTCTTCTGTTCCAGGAGCAGCAGCATGGTCCCTCCAGTGAACATCATCCAGCAGCAGCCCTCGCCCGCCGGCCGGATCTTACCCCAGATTCCCCGCCACTCCACCCCAGCTCAGGTCAGCGGGACCACCTGGGCTCCAGGGACACGGCCAGTGTTCACACCCCAGGTAGCACAGCCCGAACCCTCAGGTGCAGGCCCCCGGGTCCCCGCTGCCTTCCAGACCCTGCTCTCCGTGGGGAACCGTCCTGCTTCCACTCTGCAGCGCTGTGTGTCCATGTGCTTCCTCCTTCGGGGCTGAGCCGGCAGCTCCTCCCTGAGCTGAGGGTCGGGGTGAATCCGTGCCTCCTCTTCCTCTCCCGTGTTTTTCCTCTCTTACAGCAAGTGGCATCCCAGGCCGTGAAGACCAGACCGCCTTCCTTCAGCATGGGCACATTCCAGGGCACGCCGTCCTCCTTCAGCTCCATGGCAGGGCCGGGATCGACGGCTTCTCCCACCACGGTGCCGTACCCAGCCTTGGCCAGCCGCGGCACAGGCTTCAGTGAGTGGGGACTGGGGGGCAAAATCCCCTGGGAGGAAAGCTGGGAGCATCCAGCTGTGGAGGGATGTGCTTTCCATCATTTTTTGTGGGTTTTGGGAGTGCCTAAATGTGGGGAGCAGAGTTGAATCTGTGCTTTGACTGACACTGATCACCTTCAATCATCCTCCAACCATAGAGCTGGACTCGGTGGTCCTTGTGGATCCCTTCCAACGCGGGATAATCTGGGCTCATCCCAGCAGATGAATTTTGAACCATTTTAAGGCTAACTGGCAGGAAACAAACCCCTCTGGGAGTCCCTTTGTTCTATCCCATGGCAAACACCTGAATTCTCAACCTGTGGCCAGAATTCCTGGAGGGCGACCCTGTCCTGCCACCAGCAGCGGCCCCGCACAGAGCACTGCCCTTCCCAGTCCCATGAGAGCCCTGGAGAAGCCCCATTCCCAGAGGAGGGATGGTTGACTGCCTGTGTTCTCTGCCCAGCAGCCACAGAGGCAGCGCAGACCCCGGCCCCGTTCCAGCCCCGCGCCGCTGACGCCGTGGGAATGTGGCCGCAGTGGCAAGGACAGCACCACGGCCCGGGATCTGGGGAGCAGCACGTGCAGCAGCCCCAGCCCAGCCAGCCTGAGGTCTTCCCAGTAAGATGGAGCTTTTTAACCTCCCAGTCCGGTGGGATCCACTGATCTTGAATCACCCAGAGCTTGTCCCTGTGGTTGAAATCAACTGGGGAGGTCCCAAACTCCTGGATAATCTGATGGAGCTGGAAGTGGAGAGGGCAGGACTGGCTTTGTGTCTTGATCTGTTGCAGAATCAGTGTGAAATTCCAGTTGGATTAACCCTTCTAATTCTAATTAATAATAAAAAAAAGCTACAGTCCAATGAAGTTAAAATTAATTCCTGAGAATTCATAATCATCTCGTCCCAGCAGTTGGTGATTATAGCTTAAATTTGCTGCTGTCCTTAAATTTACCTTGGCCATGGACCCTGTGTTCCCTTGGGAAAGGGACCAGTTTGGCCCACAACATCTATTCCAGCAAACCCGTGACTAAATTGCCAACATGATCATGGAACCATGGAATTGAGGCTGGAAAAGCCTCTGAGATGGAGTCCAAACACTCCCCTGAATTTCCAGTCTAACCCTCCCTGGCACACCTTGAGGCTGTTGCATACGTGATATTCCAGTCTGGATCCTAACTCTCTCCTTGTATCCTCACAGGACATGCTGACCATGTTGGGGGACCAAGGGCCCAACTACAGCAATGAAGAATTCCCAGAGTTGAATATATTCCCTTCTTTTTCTGAATAAAACAAGCCTTAGGGGAAACAGCATAAAGCTCTCCACAATATCCACATGTAAAGGAAAACAGCCGAGTCTTTTTCTCAAGGAACTGTCTAAACCCTTCCCACCTTCTGGAAGTGGAGCTCCGAGGAGGGATGGCCGTGGAGGAGGAGGTGGTTTGGACACCTCCTCCATGTGGGATTGTTCTGGAAGCTTCAGGACTTGAGTGCCACCAGGCCGGAGGCCCCGTGTTCCCAGAGCCGCTCCCAAGTGGATTTTTTTGGAGGGACTCCTGTCTGGATCACAGACAGCCCTTCCAAACTTTTAAGGTGGCTTTGACTGGTTTTATTTCGTTTTCTGCCGTGACTTTTTCTATAAAACACAAACTATTGGAATTTTTAAATGCTGGAAGAAACTCTTCCAAGTGTTATCCCTGTAAACACAATCCTGGAGGATGCTTGAGTAAGAATCCGTGTCCTAAGCCAGTGTTTTCCTCCTTTTTGGAGGAGTTTTGGCTGTTTTTTTGGAGGATTGTTACGGCGTCTCCAGTCCAGGGTGCTCCATGTGGAGATTCCAGTGTTTGTTTGGAATCTTCTCTCTCCTGTGAACTGTGCAATGAAATCGGTGTGATCCACGACCCCCCGTTACCCCGGGATAATTAACAAGCCATAGAAAATATTACCCATGTAGCTTTCTTCTGGATGAATCCGTTTTCCAGCTGATGGTTTCTGTGCTGCCACAAACCGAAGTTTCAGCAGTTTTTCTGGGATAAAACCTGGTCCACGCTGTCCATGAACTTTTATCACATGTAGATGAGTTCCTTAGGAGTCCTCGTGGAGCTGGATGTGGGAGAATCCCTGGATTTCATCAGGGAATTGCTGAGGAACTGTATTTTCACTACATTTGCTCACTCACCGTCTCCTTAAAGAAGAATTCCTGCCATGGGATGATCCTGTTGCCAAATCACAAACTGTAAGAGGAGAGCTGGAAAAGTAGGGAACAGAATGAATTTTTTTATATATATATATATATATATCTATATATATAAAATTTTTAATTTTTAAACATTGACTTGGAATCTTCTGGCTTTTTCCATGGAAAAAAAAAACCAACTTGTGGCCAACCCTGCTCTCCTCAGGGGCTGGAAGAACTGTTTGATTCCCTCTTGCTTCAATTCCAACAGGAAAATTAATTGCAGAGTTGGACTTGGAAAGAAACTTGGCACAACAGCAGCTGGGGAAGGATCCCAAGTTTTCCTGGAAGCCTGTTTTTGTTTTGAGTGGAATGTGGGTGTTCCCCCCCTTTTCCCTGCATGCTGGGGGGCTCTGGGACCCCCAGGCTGGTTGTCTGGTTCTCTCTGCTGTTGAGGGCAAGAAGGGGGAGACTCCTCCCTTTCCAAGAGCTGGTTCCAGGGCTGTCATTCCTGAGTAATCCCCACGTAGGAAGCTTTGAAACCTTTGTGTCACCAACCCAGAGAGATCCCTCTTGTAAGTGGAGCAGGAAGCTTTATTTTTCTCTCTCTTTTTCCCTCTGGAAAATCAAGACTTGAAGGTTTTGTTTTAGTTTGTTTTGGGGTGTTTTGGTTTTTTTGTTTGTTTGTTTTTATTTTATTCCAAATTTCTCTACGGGTAAGTGGGAGCATCCCATTCGGAGACATCCTGTGATCCATCACGTCCTGGGCCTTTCCTCTTCAGCTCTTGGAGGGGGAAAATTCCCATTTCCCTGAGCCTGTGCAGGTCCCATGGCTGTAACCCCCCCACATTTCCCAGATCTTTGGGAGAAGGAAACCAGCCAAATCTGTTGGGAAGGAGGATGAGGAGGGGCTGGCAGGGTTCCCAGGGGGACAGGGGACAGGCGGGGTGCTTTGGGAGCTCCAGCATTGGTCCTGGGGGGGATTTTATCCTAAACTCCCTGGGGGGGCAGGAGCTGAACCCCTCGGGGGTGTCCCAGCCCCAGGTCCCTCGGCTCCAGTGGATTCTGGGCTGCAGAGTTTTTCCAACAAGAGGTTTTCCCTTTTTAGAACCTTTGTCTGATTTCTGCCTCTTTCTGTCCCCATCTTGGAGGAATGTCCCCAAATCCCCCTCCCTGTTTTGTCCCCCAGATCCCGTTATTTATTCCCCCCCCGTGGGTCCCCTCGGTTCCCGGTCACTCAGTGCCACGTCAGGGCCTCGTGCTGCCGGCGCTGATTCTGCCCTGGAGCCCCGGGTGACTCAGCCCCCGTCCCCACAGGGCTCAGGTCACACGGGGGGTGACCCCTCTCCTGGGGACCCCCCTGGGGAAGGGCTGACAGGGACGCACCCCCATCTTGGTGCTGCTCCATCCCCCCCGCCCCTCTCCCGTCCTGGGATGATCCATCCTTGCTCCCGTGGATGGAGGGTGATGATGATGACGATGATGATGATGAGTTGATGTCCCCAGTGTGACATGTCTGGGACGGGGCACTGGTGCCACCGGGACCTTCTGCCCTGTCCTGGCAGGAGCCGCGTGACGAGGTGACGGTCACTGCAGGGGGACCGGGCTGGGGACACTGGGGACAGAGGTGGGGTGCTGTCCTCCGTCCCTGCTGTCACACGATGTCCCCGAGCTGCCCGTCCCGCCGCTCCTGAAGGGAGTGGGTGCTCAGCCCCGTCCGATTCGGCCACGGGCAGGACTTGGGGACACTGGGTGTTCCCCAGGATGGGGTGCCGGGACAGGAGCGTGTCCCCAGGGCAGGATGCTGGGGTGGGAGGACATCTCGGGGACAGGAGAACGTCCCGGGGACAGGAGAACGTCCCGGGGACAGGAGGATGTCCCGGGGACAGGAGGATGTCCCGGGGACAGGAGGATGTCCCGGGGACAGGAGAACGTCCCGGGGACAGGAGAACGTCCCGGGGACAGGAGGACGTCCCGGGGACAGGAGAACGTCCCGGGGACAGGAGGATGTCCCGGGGACAGGAGAACGTCCCGGGGACAGGAGAACGTCCCGGGGACAGGAGGATGTCCCGGGGACAGGAGAACGTCCCGGGGACAGGAGGATGTCCCGGGCAGGACCCGCCGCCAGCCCCGCGCCGGGGCTGACTCAGCTCCTCCCGCAGCACCACGTGAAGCCGGGGGCAGCCCCCGCGTCCCCCCTCCCCGTCCCCTCCTTCCCTCCAGCCCATCCAAGCCCGATGCCTGCCAAAATTTTCCGGCTGCCTCCGAACTTCCTCAATCCAGCAGGATAAAAGCGCAGCGGCCGCGGCTCCCGCAGGCCCAGTCCCGGCGCTCCCACCGACGGCTCCGTGCTGGGTAAGCGGCGGGGAGGGGTCCCCAGGACACCCAGGGACGCGGCGGGTGGCTTCTTCCCCAGGGAAATCGATCCCAGTGGGAGCGGGAGGGAATCGGGACCCTCGGAGGCACAAAAAGGGAAACTGAGGCACTTTACGTCCAGCGGGCCCGGGGGCCCCCGGCTCGGGGAAGTGTCCCGAGTTCCTGTTCCCCAACGGGGGCTGGGGGCCGCTGAGTGAAGCCAGGGAGGGGCAGGATCGCTGGGACGTCCCCCCGGCTGCACCCTCTGCACCCCAAAATCCCCCCCCGGCTTCGGGCTGCGGTAACGGGAACCAGCTGTCCCGGCTCATGTGATGCCGGCGCCCGGCCAGCGCTGCCCGCGGGGGTGTCCTGGCCCCAAATCGGGGGAGGGAGGGGTCCCAGGTCCCAGCCAGGGCTGGCAGGGGGTCCCAGTTCCACAGGAGGGTGGGCACAGCATCCTGCCTTCACCCGGCCCCCCCGGCTCAGGCTCTCCCCGTCCCCAGTGTTCAGCTGGTCCCCAGGATGTGGTGGCCCTTGCTGCTGGTCCCTGCGGCGCTGGCCCAGCTGCACCCGGAGCGGGAACTGGATGCGCAGTGGGAGCTCTGGAAAAAAACCCACCGCAAGCAGTACAATGGCAAGGTACGGGGGGTGGTGCTTGGGACCCCCAGTGACGTCCCCAGGGTGGGACAAGGATGTCCCGAGGGCGGGGGGCACAGGCAGCACCCCTGGCCCATCTTGCCCCACGGTGCAGGAGGACGAGCTGACGCGGAGGCTGATTTGGGAGAAGAACCTCAAATACATCAACACCCACAACCTGGAGCACGCCCTGGGCGTCCACACCTTCGAGCTGGCCATGAACCACCTGGGTGACATGGTGGGTGTCCCTGGGAGGGGACAGAGTGGGGCTGAGCACCTGTGGGTGCTGCCACCCGCCCGCTCACCCAGCGGGGCTCCTTCCCCAGACCAGCGAGGAGGTGGTGAGGACAATGACCGGGCTGAAGGTGCCCCGTGGTCACCAACGTCACAACGAGACGCTCTTTGTCCCCGACTGGACCGAGAGAGCCCCGGCTGCCATGGACTGGCGCAAGAAAGGCTACGTGACCCCTGTCAAGAACCAGGTAAGACGGGTGTGCCTGGAGCGGGGGGTCACCCCGGTGTCACCCTGGTGTCACCTGTTGTCTCCCCACAGGGCCAGTGTGGCTCGTGCTGGGCTTTCAGCTCCGTGGGTGCCCTGGAGGGGCAGCTGAAGAGGAAAACAGGGAAGCTGCTGTCCCTCAGCCCCCAAAACCTGGTGGATTGTGTGGCTAACAACGACGGCTGCGGGGGCGGGTACATGACCAACGCCTTCGAGTACGTGCGGCAGAACCGCGGCATCGACTCCGAGGACTCCTACCCCTACATTGGCCAGGTGTGAGGGGGAACAGCCCCAAATCCCCCTCCATCCCTCCCGTCCCCATCTCACCTCGACCTTCCCGGCCCCACACAGGACGAGAGCTGCATGTACAGCCCCACTGGGAAGGCGGCCAAGTGCCGCGGCTACCGTGAGATTCCCGAAGGGAATGAGAAGGCTCTGAAGAGGGCAGTGGCCCGGATTGGTCCCATCGCCGTGGGCATCGACGCCAGCCTGCCCTCCTTCCAGTTCTACAGCCGGGGTGAGGGGCTGGGGGGAGATCAGGGGCCATGGGGCTGCTCGGGGGCCTGAGGCGTGCCCGGTGACACCGGCCGTGTCCCCAAGGTGTGTACTACGACGAGAGCTGCAATGCTGAGAACATCAACCACGCCGTGCTGGCCGTGGGCTACGGGGCACAGAAGGGCACCAAGCACTGGATCATCAAGAACAGGTACTGTTCTTGGTACTGTGGGATTGGGATCACTTGGGAATTGCAGGTGGCTGGGGCACTTCCAGAGGCTCAGGCTCTGCTTTTCCACCCTCCAGCTGGGGCGAGGAATGGGGCAACAAGGGCTACGTCCTCCTAGCCCGCAACATGAACAACGCCTGTGGCGTGGCCAACCTGGCCAGCTTCCCCAAGATGTGAGGAGCACACCCAGCCCTTCCCTGCCCACTGCCCTGCCTTCAGCTTGGCCTCTTCCCTGCCAGTCTCAAAGATGACGGTGCTCCCAGGGGGAATTCTTTGTCTCCGTGAGAAATTTCCCCTGGGAAGGGGAGAGACACCCCTCTTCCACCTGCAGGGAGTAGGGGACGAGCCCCCCTCAACCCTGTTTTCCACACTTTGCCATGCTGGCTTCTGCCTTCCCATGGACTGTGCTTGGCTAGATCCAAGGCCAATCCACCCAGACATGCTTCAGGAAACAGGATCCACAGCAGCCTCTGCCTCAGGAACACTGGGGTGGAGGTGGGATATTCCCAGTGGAGAACATAGACCCCTCTCCCTCCACCCTGTATCCCAGTGGAGGCTGCTGAGAATGATGTGACTTCATTTTTCAACTAAAATTGGGAATAAGGCTTGGACCGGTTTGCTTTGTGCTGGGAAACAGCCACAGGGATGGGAGAAATTCTTCCTTTTCCCAAAGGGGCAAGGAGCCCCATGTGAGGCAGAACAGGGAGAGAAGAAGCTGCTGAGGAGTTTTGGGATGGATGGATGGATGGATCCACAGGATGCCCCCAGCCCCATCAGTCCCCCAAACACTCCCCAGGGACCAGCATCTCTTCCCAGGGACTGTCAGCCATGGCTGGGGGGGCACCGTGGGGGACGTAGGGATTTGGGGACCTCCTGGGATCATGGCCATGGGGGGGACACAAGTGACAGTGACACTGTGGGCCCACAAGAATCCAGGGAAGAGGTGCACAGAGACCCCTGGGAGGGCCGTGCATGCCCTGTGTGGGTGAGCGTGGTGACCACAGCACACCCCAAAACCAAACACAGGTATCACAGCAGGCCTGACACACCCCAACAGTGCAAACACCCCAACATCCACCCACACCCCGGCACACCCCGGAATGGGGCCCCGTGGGGGACACCGAGGCCTGGGGGGGCCCTGAAACAATGGAGACAGTGAGGCATAAGGAAGTTCCATGAACCGAACAACCAGGGACACTCAGAGGTGACACCGCAGCATTTTTATTGTTCCCTCATGCTGTGGGGGATTCACTCCTCATCTCCGGGGGGCGGGGGGGGCACGGCGGCCCCCAGGGTCACCTGGCTCAGGTAGGTGTTGTCGAAGCAGCGGCGCCGCTCGGGCTCCTCCCACGAGCAGCAGCCCTGGGGGTCCCGCCAGGCATCCCGGGGGGTGGCACAGAGCGTGGCGATGCCCTGGGACAGCTGTGGGCAGCGGGGACGGGGGTCAGGGTGGCTGGGGGGGCCCCCAGCGCCCCGATCCCTTTGGTCACTCACCTGCTCCCGGGCACAGGGGCCGCGTTCCTGGGGGGGCAGCGGGCAGCACGCGGCCGTCACGGCCCCCAGCAGCTCCGGCACCGGCCGCCTGCGGACAGGACACGGCTGTGAGCGCGGGGGTCACCGCCAAGGGGCTCAAGGGGGGGAAGCGCACTGCTCCGTCTCCTCCCTGAAAGGGGTTCCTGAGCAATGGGGAGTCCCAGGGGGCTGGGATGGGGATGAGGAGTGCTGCAGAACTGCGGTGTCCCCCCGGGGCTGCCCTGGGGTCGCCCACCTCTGTGTGAAGAGCCGCGTGGGGCCGCAGAGCGAGCGCAGCAGGGCCGGGCCGGGCCGGGCCAGGCTCACGTTGTGCAGCTCCCGGTCGTATTCGGGGTGCGGGGCGGCGGCGGCGAAGCAGCGGCCCCGGTCCCGGGCACCCCTCCGCTGGCAGCACCGGTGCTGCCCCGTCTTCACCGATGCCTCTTCCCGGCAGAACCGATTCAGCCCCTTCAGCCACTGGGCAGGAGAAATTGGGGTCAGGGTCGCCCGGACACTGGCTCCGCCCAAGCCCTGAACACCTGGGTCATCCCTGGGGCACTTCCGTCCCAGGGTCCCTCCCTAGCACGTTTGTCACCTTCCCGGATACCTGGGAGCCTTCCCGGCCTCTGAGTGTCAGGGTCACGCTCCGGGCACACGGGTCATTCCCGGGACACGTGGGGCCCCTCCCCGGATACCGGAGCGCCAGCCCAAACACCTCGTCCCTTTCCCAAACACCTTTTCCCGGATACCTGCCCCTCCCCAGCCCTTTGACACCCGAGACCCTCCCAAACGCCCGGGGTCCTTCAGCACCGCGACCTTCCCTCGCAGCCTCGTCCCCCCGGCCCGTGTCCCCACTCACGGCGCTGTGGGCGCAGCTCAGGCTCTCGTTGCGGCAGCAGCGCCCGTACTCGTGCTCCAGCCGGACGCGCAGCCGGACGCGGGGCCCGGAGCGGCCGCCGGGGCCGGGGGCTCCGGGGCGCAGCGCCCGCAGCCCGCAGATGTTGCCCAGGTTGGCGGCCGTGGGCTCGCCGGGGGGAAAGGGGGGCTCGGTGACCAGGTCCCAGGCGACATTGGGGTCCCAGGTGGCGCTGGGGTCCCAGGTGGGGGCCGGGGTCTCCTGGGCGAAGCAGCGGCGCCGCGCGGCCCCGTGCCGGTGGCAGCAATGGAACTGCCGCGTCTTCACCCCGAACTCATCCGTGCAGAACCCGTCCAGTACGTCCGTCCACTGCGGGGCAGCGGGGGCAGAGCCCCCTCGGTGTCACCCCGCGTCCTTCCGGACACAATGTTCCCCCCCGTGCCCCCTCCCGGTATTGTCTCCCCCTCCGCGCTGTCCCCGCGTTATCCCTGCCCCAGAGTTTTCGTGTCTTCTCCGTGTCCCTCAGAAGTGTCTCCCTGCCCCACATCCCGCCCCCCGCGGTGTCCCCGCGGTGTCCCCGCGGTGTCCCCGCGGTGTCCCCGCGGTGTCCCCCCGGTGCCCCCGGCTCCCAGCGCGGCGGGCGCAGGGCAGCGGGCTGTGCTGCCGGCAGCAGTCGTTCAGCCGGGGCCGCAGCGCGGCCAGCGCGGCCGCCTGCCGGCGCAGGTGGGCGAAGGCGTTCGGGGGCAGCAGCAGCGGCGGCGGCAGCGTCGGGGGGTCGCGGCAGTGCCGGGTGACGGCGTCGGCCACGGGCCAGGCGGGGGGGAACCCGTCCAGGGCGCTGCCCCAGAGCGGGGGGCTGCGCGGAGCGCCCATGGCCCCCCCCACCAGGATGTCGGGGGGCACCTCGAGGTCCTGCTCCTGCTGCAGCACTGCAAAAGGGAGGGGGTGGGCACACGGCGGGGGTGTCCTCCCTGCACTTGTCCCCGCGTGTCCCCCCTCTCCCCATTGGGTCCCTGTGTCCGTGTCCCACGCCGTGCTGTCGCACTCCAGTGCCCAACCCTCGCTGTCCCCATGTCACTCCCACCATCCAAGCCCCGCTTCTGCATCACCGCGTCCCTCCGCCCCCTGCCCTGACCCCTCGTGTCCCCCCATCCACAGCCCCACCCATGAGCGTCCCCCTGTCTCCAGTCCTGCTGTCCCCCTTTGTCCCCCACCCCTGGGTGCCCCCGTCTCTCCCCTCACCTTGTTTGATATTGGGGGGCCGCAGGTCCAGTCTCTCCTGTTCCACCTGCTGCAGCTGCCCCGAGGCCACCGCTGTCACCCATGGGGGATACCGGGGGTCAGCAGGGTCACCCCCTCTGTCCCCCCACCCATGGAACAGCAAGCTGGGACCTTCCTAGACCTGTGGGCTTCGAGCTCCATAACGGGGAGGGGGCCCAGGTGTTTGGGAAGGGGACCCCGACGCTCAGGAGGCGCCCCAGGTGCTCGTGAAGGGGACACAGGCATCCAGGAGGGGATGCAGGTGTTTGGAACAGGAACCTCCAGGCATTTGGGAGGGATCCAGGTGTGTGGGCAGCGGCCCCAACATCCGGGGAGGGGAGCCCTGACTTGCGGGTGGGGATCCAGGTGTCCTTGGAGGTGTCCCAAATACCTGGGCAGGAGCCCAGGTGTCCCAGGGGGGACCTAGGAGTTCGGGACACGGATCCAAGCGTCCGGGAAAGGGTTCAAGGAGTCCGGGAAGGGGCCCCAAGTCTCTGTGGGGAATCTCAGGTTTTTAGGAAGGGGATCCAAGTGTCTGGGGAAGGGACCCGGGAGTTCGGGAAGGGGCCCCAGGTGTTCGGGAGGGCCCAGCCGTGCAGAGGGGCTCTGGGTGGGGACGGCGGGGACTCACCGGCGGCGCTGAGGAGGAGGAGGAGGCCGAAGGCCGCCATGGCGTCGGGCTCTGTAGGGTCACCGCCGGCTCCGCCGCCTTATGAAGGGCCGGCTCGGGCGTGGGGCCACATCCCGCGGGGCTGAGTCACGGCCTGACGTCGCGGCGGAGCCGGGAGGGGGACCCCGGGGGGCTGCGCTGGGTCCTGCACCCCCAAACAGGACCCGGGTCGTAACCCCGACCCCAGCCAGGCTGCGGACACTGTCACGGCCCTGTCCCCACCCCGGTGGTCCTGTCCCCACCCTGGTGGCCCCGAATCCCCCTCTGGGGGCCCCAGGTCCCGTCCCCCCCCCCCTTGCGTCACAGTAGGGGGAAGCGGTCAGACCACATTTTTGTGGGTTTTGCCCCGTTTTGGGGCCCCCGCCCACTGAGTCACCCCCGGCGCTGGGGGGGCTTAAGGGCAGCCCAGAGAGGGACCCCCGGAGAGGGGAGGATCACCCAGCTCATGTCCCCAGGGCCACGGCCTTGGTCACCTAAGGACAGGGGGATCCCGGGCGGGGGGGGGGGGGTCCCGTCCTATCCCGGGAGAATCAAATCCCGCCCGGGGCTGAGCCCACACGCCCGGGCAGGTGTTGGGGGGAGGAAACAGCCCCGTGCCCCCCCCGATTGCCCAAGGGCGGCCGCAAGGGTGACTCGGGCTTTGCGCAACCCCCCCACTTTCCCCTCGGCGTGGGCGGGGGGAAATCCCGGCGGGAAGGACCCAGAAGTGCCGGGGGGAACTCGGGAATGGGAACGTGGGAACGGAAATCTGGGAATGAGCCCGGGAATCGGAGTCCGGGAACCCGAGCGTTGTGGCGGGGGTATCCAGGTGTTTGGGGGGGTTCCCCCAGGGTCCTGCCCCACCTTCCGCGAGCACCCCAGCACCGAGCTGCCCCGGTCCCACAACACCCAGCACGTTTCCCAGCAGTTTATTTTGAGTTGGGGGTGCTCCCCGGGAAGGGGGGCGCTCAGAAGCGCTGCTCGGCGTCGGGGACGCGGCCGTCCCTCAGCTCCCGCAGCCGCTGCAGCAGCCGCGGCAGCTCCAGCTCCCCGAGCTGCCGGTTCTCCCGGCTCCGGACGCTGACGGTGCCGCGCTCCCGCTCCCGCCGCCCCACCACTGCGGGGGCACGGCCGTCAGGGGGGCACGGGGACCCCCGGCCAGCACAGGCACCCCCCGCCCTGAGCAGCACCCACCGCCCTGGGGGTGCACAGGGGGTCCCAGGGCAAGAACTCGGGAGGGTCTCGGGGGGTCCCAGAACAGTCCCGGGGGGGGTTCAAAGAAGGTCCCAAAGGGGGTGGGGGTCCCTAAAACACTCCTGGGGAGTTCCCGAGTGGATTTCAGCGGGGTCCCAAGGGAGGACAGTGCTCCTGGAGTCCCAAGGGGGTCTCAGGAGGGGCTTCAGCAGACTCCTGGGGGGGTCTCAGGGGTGCTGGGGATCCCAGGCGGTTCCCAGAGGGAGGGTCCCAGCTTTCCTCCCCAGCAGCACCCAGGATGGGGATGGGGGTGTCCAGCCAGTCCCGGGGGGCTCCGGGGGGGGGTCCCGGGGGGGTTTTGGGGGTCTGCAGGTCATGCCCCACCCTTACCCAACTGGAAGTTGTAGTGGGCGAGTTGGGCCCGGCGGATCTTCCGTGCCAGGGTGGTCCCAGGGTCCCCATCCAGGTCGGCCAGGAGCCCCCCCCTCCTCAGCACTGCCTGCACCTGTAGCCCGGCAGCAGTGGGGAGCTGGGGGGCACTGGGGGTATGGGGGTGGGGGACATGGAGGGACGGTATGGGGGGTTTGGGGGTCCTGGAGCACAGGGGCGGGTCACATACTCACCTCCCGGGCATAGTCCTCAACCTCGGGGGTCTGTGGGATGACCATGGCCTGCAGTGGGGACAGCCAGAACGGCCTGGGGGGCACCAGGGGTCACTGGGGGACACTGGGGAGCGTGGGGAGCACAGGGGGGGAACACACAAGGAGGGGGTGCCCTAAGGGTGTCCCCAGGATGGAGGTGCCCCAAGGATGGAGGTATCTTGGGGACCCAGAGAGTGTCCTGGGGATTGAGTGTTCCCAAAACCGGGGAGAGCCTGTCCCAAGATTGGGCACCCTGGGACAGGGGTGACACTGGGGATGAGGGGGCCCAGACAACTGGGGCTGTTTCTGGGAGCTGGGAACGTCCCTGGGGATTGGGGACTGGGAGTCGTCTGTAGGACTGGGGGTGAGGTATGGGGTGTTTTTGGGGACCCCCTCACCATCGCCCGCCGCAGCTCTCGGCCAGCACGGCCACCATGCGCTCCACGGAGCCCAGCACGGCCCGGTGGATCAGCACCGGCCGCGCCGGGCCCCCGCTCGGGCTGGGGGGGAAATGGGGGTCAGGGGGGCAGGGGGATCCCGTGCCCCAATCCTGACACCCCCCAAATCCCCAATTCTACCCTCCCCATCCCAATCCTGACACTCCTCAGCCCCATGTCTGCCCCTAAATCCTGAGACCCCAGCCCCATTTCTGTTCCTCCACCCCAATCCTGATCCCCTCCTATCCCCCATTTCTACCCGCTCATTTCTGACATTCCTCAATCCCAATCCTGCTCCCCTAGCCCCAACCCTGATCCCTCCACAACAACCTGGAACTCCAGCCAGATCCTGGCCCCCTCCCAATACCTGGCATATTCCAGCTCGAATCTCTCGGGCATCTGGAAATCCAGCTGGATGGTGCCGCACTGATGGTGCCGCCCCAGAGCATCCCGGATCCGGATGTCAATCTGTCGGGAATAAAGGGCAGGGGAGGTTCCAGAAAGGTCCTGGTTTGCCCCCTTCAAGGATCCCCCCTCCCCAGAATGCCTCACCTTGGGCCCATAAAATGCGCCATCCCCCGGACTCAGCTCCCAGGGCTGCCCAAAATTCCGCAGGCTCTGCTCCAGCTGCTGCAGGGGCGGGTTGGGAGGGTCAGGGGGGCACAGTGCATGGGGGACACGATACAGGGGGCTTCATCCCACCTGCTCAGCACGATCCCAAGTTTCGGGGTCCCCCAGGAATCCATCGGGACGGGTGGCCAGGGCCAGGCGGAAGGAAAAGCCCAGGACGGCGTAAACGGTCCGGATGAAATCCAGGGAGGAATCGATCTCGCTCTCCAGCTGGGAAAGGGGTGTCAGGGGGGCAGGTGATACGTTCTGGGGGGACAGGGAGGGGTCAGGGGGACAGACACCTGCTCCAGCGTGCAGAAAATGTGGGCATCATCCTGCTGGAAGCGCCGGACGCGCGTCAGCCCTGTCAGGGTCCCGGGGGGCTCGTTGCGGTGCAGGACCCCAAAATCCGCCAGGCGCAGGGGCAGCTCCCGCCAGGAGCGCGGCCGGTGGGCGAACATCAGGCTGGGGACAGACAGACAGACAGACAGGCAGTGCCCCCAGGAGCCCCTCAGGCACCCCAGGGCCACCTGACTCACCAGTGGGCTGGGCAGTTCATGGGTTTGAGGGAGAGGGTCTCAGGCGTGGCCGGGACAGAGAAGATGTTGGGGCTGTAGTGCTGCCAGTGCCCCGAGAGCTCCCAGAGCTGGGGGCTGAACAGGTTGGGGGTCACCACCTCACTGAAGCCCCTCGCCCGGTACTCGCTCTGTGGGGACAGGGACAGGGGAGGATGTCAGCTCAGCCCCACAGCATCGGCCATGGGGGCTGCAGGGACTGGGAGGGGCCAGAGCTGTGGCCACCGGGGCAGGAACTGCGGGGTCAAGTGTTTGGAGAGATGGAGTGCAGGGCGGGCAGAGGGGTCTGGGTGTGTGATGACAGGGACATAACGGGGTCAGGGGAAGCCGCACCCGGATAAACTCCACGAGGGTGTTGTAGACGTGGGCGCCGCGGGGCAGGAAGAAGCAGCTGCCGGGGCTGAACTTGTGGAAGAAGAAGAGCTCCTGATCCTGCAGCAGGGAGGGCATTACTGGGGGGGATCTCTGTGGCTGTGAGAGACCCCCGGCCCCGGGCAGGGCTCACCTTCCCGATCCGGCGGTGGTCCCGCTGAGCCGCCTCGTGCTGTGCCCGCTCCCACTGCTCCAGGTCCTGGGCACTGGGGAAGGCCACGGCAGCCACGCGCTGGAGGGACTGGCCCCCAGCCCCCCCCCACAGCGCAGCCGAGCTCTGCGGGCACGGGGGGACATCGGTGGGGCTGGGCACCGGGGACCCCACCCCACAGCCCCGTACGGGGGGACGTCAGTGGGGCCGGGCACCGGGGACCCCACCCCGCACCCACCGTGAGCACACGCAGGGCTCCGATCAGCCCCGTGTGCCGGAGCAGGGGCCCGTGGCAGAGCTGGAGCAGGGGGCCGCACCTGGGGGATGAACGGATGGATGTGGGGACAGCTGCAGTGACCCACGGCCCCCCCATGTCCCCCAGGCTCACCGATAGACCGTGGCCGTAGGGGATGTCACCTCCTGGAGCTGCTGCAGCTGGAAGGTGTTGTGCTGAGGAGGGACAGCAATGAGCTGAAGGCTCGGTGATATTAGAGGGGTGACAGCTGTGCTGGGCCAAAGGACCAAGGCGGTGACAGCGGTACAAGGGGGGTGACACCGGTCCCAATCAGCATCACCTCGGTTGATGATCCCAACCAGGAGGGGCCCAGTGTCCCCAGGCTGGCCTCCCACACCCCACCCTAAGATGGGATGGGGACGCTCTGGGGAGGGGGTCGCACCTTGAGCAGCTCAGCCAGCTGCTGGCAGGAGGCCTCGAGGCGCTCGAAGCGGTGCCGGGCACGGGCGAACGTGGCACAGGCATCCTCCAGCGCCGGCAGCTCCGCGCTCTGCACTGTCCTAGGGACACGGGGACACACCGGGGACACACCGGGGACACGCCAGGGACACGCCAGGGACACGCTGGGGACACGCCGGGGACATACGGGGGACACACCGGGGACACGCTGGGGACACGCCAGGGACACACCGGGGACACGCCGGGGACACGCAGCACCACGTGTGCCCTGCCCTACCTGCTGCCCATGTGCACATCGCAGAAAAAGCCGTCCTCGGTGGCCTGGGTGCTGCAGAGCGTCGCCCCGAAAAACTGCTCCGCCACCGCCCCCAGGACACAGGCACTGGAGCGCCAGAAAGCCTGGGGGGACACGGGGGACACAGGCTGTGAGGGCAGCGGGGAGCGGGTCCCGCACCCCAGGCCCCCGGGCTCACCTCCCGCCCCTCGGGTGTGGAGAAGTCCAGCAGCTCCAAGTCGCTGTCACATTCCAGTGGCCGGTCCAGGTCCTGGAGGGTCCCGTTCACGCGGGCCACCAGCGCCGCCTCCACCGGGCCAGCCCTGCAGGGACAGCCCACGGAGATGCCGTGGGGGCCCCACAAACCCTGGGGGGCTCTGCGGGGATCTCGGGGACCGTGGGGACACAGCAGGGACCCCCACGGACCTTGTGGGAACCATAGGGACACTGTGGAGACCCCCGAGAACCTCGCGGGGACACCTTGAGGGGCACGGGCACCTCGACCGGACAGTGCGGGGACCCTGGGGACACCCTGGGGACACCCTGGGGACACCCTCGGGCCGTACCCGAGCTCCGCGGCCACCTGGAACGGGGTGGTTTGCAGGGCCCGGCCGGGCAGGCTGCGCCCGCCGGGCAGCGCGATGCGGATCGGGGTCCCCGCAGGGAGGCGGCCGCCCCCGGCCCCGCAGCCGGGCCCATCGCACCGCTCCGCCGCCGCCCGCAGCCGCTGGAAGAGCCGGAGGCGCTCGGGGTCCGGGCCGGACACCTGCGGACGGGGATCACCGGGGGTCACCGGTCGCCCTTGGGGCCCCGTGGCCAGCGGGGCTCAGGGAGCGGGGCAGGGGCGGCGCGGGGTCCCCCGGAGGGGGGCGGGCGGGGGTCCCGGGGGCCCCGAGCGCACCCGGTGTCGCCGCGGGGCTCCCGCCAGCAGCAGCCGCGAACCGGCGCGCGCGGACATGGCTGGGGCTCCGCCTCTTCCGCCACCGCCGCCGGAACCGGGGACAGGGGCGGGCCCAGCCCGCGCTCAACCACGTCCTCCCCCCACGAAAGCCGCGTTGGACTCGCCCGGGGGTGCGGGAGCGCCGCAAACAGGACGGAACCAAGGAGGGGACGGGAGGAGCCGCAGGGAGGGGGGGGCTCGGCCCGGGGTCCCCTCAGGGGTGTCCGGAGCGCACGCGAGAGAAAGAACGGACCGGCCAAGGGCTGGTTTGGTACTTTTTATGCAGATCCTGAAGCCCACACCGGTATCAAACAGGTACGATGGAGGCAACTAAAAACCAACAAAAAAATAATTAAAATAAATCAAGTAAAATCCCACCTTCATATAAAGGCCGCGGGGGCGGCCCTGGGTGTGGCGGGAACCCCTCAGAGCCCCCGCGTGTGGTGAACGATCCCAGAGGGAATTAAAAAGTGATTGCTATATACACACGTAGAAAGTCAACAGTGATCTCGGGGGGAAAACAAAACGACAAAAACCCAAAAGATCCCCAAATTAACCCAAAGCCAACCGAGAGTCTTCCCAAGCAGGGGGGACAAGCTTGGGCCTGCCAGAGTCCCACGTCCGGTGGAGCTCCCAGGCGGGTCTGGGTGGGCTCCTCGACCCTTCTTTTTGCCTTCTTTTGGTGCTTTTGGCAGACAGGAGGAACAGGGGGGTCTCCCCTCCCTGCAGCAGCAATTTGGGGATCGGCTGGAAACCAACACCCCAAGACCACTCAGTGCTCCTCTCGAAGCTCTCAGTTTTTCCTTTTTTAATTTTTTTTTAAACTTTTTCAACTACTACTGAAGGTTTTATTTAACAGCAACGTGGTTTCCTCTCGTCAGAACATTGTTTTGTGTCTGTTTTCTTCTCTCAGCCAATGCTGGGGGGCTGGGGGTAGAACCAACCGAAAAGTACAGAACATTTAATTTAGGAGAAGGTTACAGGGGTCTCGAGGGAAAGAAAGAAGAAAAAAAAAAAAAGAAAAAAAAAAAGAAAAAAAATAGAGAAAACAAATGAAAAGGGCAGCTCCGGGAGCTCGGCAGCTGCTTCAGTACCGGGGAGGAAAGAAGGGGCGCTTAGGGGTGAAGAAGGGGGCCCCCCCCCTTCCGAAGGGCGGCCGCGGCCGCCTCAGGCTCTGGAAGGGGTCTCTGCCGCCGAAGGGCTCCCGCGGGCGGAACTCGGCGCGGGGCGTGCGGGGCAGGACGGAGCCGCGGCCGCCGGGGTCCCGGTGGGCGGGGGGGCCCAGCCCGCGCGCGGCCCCCAGCTGCTCCCGGGGCAGGGGCCCGGGCCCCGCGGGGTCTCGGGACCGGGGCAGGGGGTCCCGCGGCTGCGCCCCCCCGAAGTGCTCCTTCAGCGTCCCTTGCATCGTACCGTGCTCCTTGGGGAAGGCGCCGGCGCCGTGCTCCAGGGGGGGCGGCGCGGGGAAGGGGACCCCGCCGTGCTCCCCGGCCGGCGGCGGCTGCGCGGGGAAGGGGACCCCGGCGTGCTCCCCGGGCACCGGGGGCGGCGGGGGCGTGGGGAACGGGACCCCCGCGTGCTCCACCGAGGGGGGCGGGGGGACGCCGTGGGGCAGCGGGAGCGGCGCGGGCGTTTCCTTGGAGAAGGGGTTGGCGTGATCCACCGACGGCATGCGGGGAGGGACCGAGTGCTCCCTCGGAAAGAGGCTGCCGTGGTCCTTGGTGGGCGCGGGCGGGGGTACGGTGGGCGGCCCCACCGGGTCCCGCGGGAAGGGATTCCCGTGCTCCAGGGGAGGCGGCGCAAGGGGCGGCGGCGGCAGGTGGTGCTCGAAGGCGGAGCTGAAGTTGTTGGTTCGGAAGTTGTTGACGCTCTCCGGGAAGGGCGGTACGTGCTCCTTGTAGGGCGCCGGGAAGCCGCCCATGCCGGGCAGCTCCGAGGAGCCCGAGGGCCCGTTGTCGAAGGCGCTCCCGCTGCTGCTCAGCTCGAACCAGCCCGCCCGGCTCCCCTCACGCCCGTGGCCCCGGCTGCCTTTGCCCAGCACCCGGATGGACTCCACGGTCTGGATCGGCTCCCCCGACATGCCGCGGCTCGAGGCATTGTGGTAGCCCAGGGTCTCGATGGGGGCCCCCTTCTCCTCGGTGCTGTCGGGCAGGTCCAGGCAGGAGGAGGAGACGCGGGTCTCGATGCGGTAGTGCTCCTCCGGTGGCTGCGGCTCGCCCTTCACAGCCCCAGACAAGCTCCCCACCTCACCCGAGCTGCTTTTGGGCATCTGCCCAAAATGCTTCTCCTCGGAGGGTTTCCGGGAGGCATTTTTGAGCATGTTCTTGAACTCAATGGTGGAGGTGGCAGAGATGGAGGAACCCATGGGTTTGTCCCCGCCCGCCGCGGGTGGTCGGCTGACGGGGCTGGGGAGGGCATTTTGGGGAGAGAAGAGCGAGCGGTGGGGAAGCGCGTGGGGTGAGTCCGAGTATTGCTTCTGCGGGAGGCCGGGTTTGGGCAGGGTGCTGTGATTGGAGTCCGGCGTGAAGAACACGTCGTTCTTGCTGGGCGACGGGGACCCGTCCGAGGCCGAGTCCTTCCCCCTGCGGCCGTAGCTCCCAAACATCCCTGGGGACGAGGCCAGCGGGTCGCAGCTCTCGCTCTGATCCAGGATAGACCTCATGGCTGGGGGGAAGGACGGCTTCACACCAAACTCCTGTGACCGCTGACCGTAGCTGGACAGCACTGGCTGGTACTCAGCAGAATCTGGGAGCTTACTCGATTTCAGGATTGACTTGACCGGCTTCTTCTCCAGGTTCAGCATGGCTGAGGGCGGCGGCCCGGAGTAGTCGAAGTCACGGTAATCCTCATCTTCTTGGAAAGATGTGTCTGGGTAAAACTTCTCCTGGGAGGAGTCCATCAAGGAGGAGGGCATCTCCCTGCTGTCCGCAGGCGGCTTGTACAGGCTGGCCGGGGACTCTCTGCCGAGGCCGAAGGGCCGGTAGCCGTGCACAGAACTGGGAAGTTCTTGGGAATATCCATCATCCCGGCCCTGCAGAGGCGACCTTGTACTGCTGGGAGTCGAAGAACCAGGGCTCATGATTTTGGACAGCAGGGAGATCGTGTCGACGTTGCTCGACGTTGGCTTGTCCATCATCTCGTCCTGGGTGGGTGTCCCGCTGCGCTCGTCGCGCACTGGTGTCCCGTCCACATTGTCCATGGACGTGCTGGTGGGACCACGTTGGAAGTCAGAGGTGTGACTCTCCGTTGCCATGCTGGACCCCAAGCTGCTGAGGATGGGAATATTCAAGTTCAGGCCACTGAAGCCAGGGTTTCCCTTCAGGAAATTGTGTATCTTCATCTCCAAGCTGGGAGAAGGGGGTTCTGATTCCAGCTTGGCTTTTGAAATTTCAGAGGATTGACCCAGTGAGGTTTCTGTTGGCAAAAGGGAGGAAGGACTGGTAGGGTGGGAACTGGAAAATCCCAGGGAATTAGTTGGTGGCTTAAAACCAGAGCTTGACAATGCTGGGGTATGTCCGACAGGAGCCTTATTGACTGAAGTGGAGGACACCTCTGCGGTGGTCGAGTTTGGAGAATAACCAAAACTTTTGGTTATAAAGGACTGCGGATTGGAAGGAGCGTTCCTCCCCTTCATGCACGGCACAGTCGTGTTGGCTGGCGATGCCGAGGTGCTCTGCGAGGCGGCTTCTCCTGACTGAACACTGTTTCCAGCCACACTCTGCAGCAAGGATGACAGCCCTGGAAAACAGAACTGCTGCATCAGGTACTGAGGGCAGAGGCAAATCACCCCAAGCCATTGCTGTGGGAAAGGCTCCTGTGTTTGCACTGCGGACGCCATTCCTTTACACCCCCCAGTCTCCAGCCATGGAGAGAACTGGATTTTGCTGCTCTGACGTGAGGTGCAACCTTATGCCAGAGGCTTGGATTGATCTACAAATATAAATTACGCCATTGAGTCAGGTGGGTAAGAACTCGTCCTGGTCTGCAGCCAGGAGCGGGAAACCCTGCCCTGCTGGCCAAGTGACCCTGGCGAGGTGCCAGAGTGGAAGCAGAACCTCTGGGCAGATTTCTGCACATAGGAAACACAGAGACCTCCTGGTCTCTTGTCCTGTTCAGGGAGTGTTCCAGATACGTGTGCTTTGGCCACAGCTCAAGCAGGAGCACAGGGAAGTGACACCTCCTGTGCTCACTGGTCCGTGACACCTGTGCTACCTGAGAAAGACCATCTACACGTGCCAGAGGCGGAAAACATTCCAATGTAGTTCTTCTCCCTCTGTTCTCACTTTAGGACAAGCAGAGCAGCACGTTTCAGCCCGGCCACTGCCCTCAGGTACCTGCCAGCTCTTCCCCAACACCCACCCCAGTACCTTGCAGCGCTGGCGCTGTCTGAGTCTGCGTTTTGGAGAGAGCTGACAAAATGCTTTCCGGAGTTATCTCAACTTTGGAGAGAATATTTGCTAATGGATTCGAAGGAGCAGACGGGGTTCCCAGGACAGGAGTCTTCAGGCCACTGGTGAGAGCTGTGGGGCTGGTCGGGGTCCCTGGTGAAGGTCTCGAGGCGGGACTCACACCTGGGGCAGGAGCACACACCACTCACCTGCACTGCTCTGGCAATGCCTGTGCTGCTTTTGACTCAGGGTTTCCCACAGGCACAACGGAGCATGAGCAAGGAGAGGCTCAGGAAGCGACACCATGTGCCAGACACTGAGCCAGGCCTCGCAGAGCAGTAACTCACATTTATTTTGAGACAATTAAAGCTTTAAATAATCCCAGCTCCGTTAGTGCCGGTGGCCACAGCCCGGCTCAGCACTCACCTGTGCTCTTCATCACCGACGTCAGACTGCTCAGGATGGAGCTGATCTTGGCCAGGTCCACGTTGGCCAGGTTGGGTAAGGCAAGCGCTGGTGCCGGAGGGACGGGAGCTGTGCTCACCACCTTCGGAGCCGGGGGCGTTGGAGGGGCCGGGGCTGGCGTCGCCACCGTCCCCGAGGCTGTGGCAGCCGCAGCAGCCGACGGCACCGCTTTGGGGACACTCTCAGCCTTGACGGGGGTTGGAGCAGTCTGTTTGTCCTTCCTCTCCTCCACTGCAGCAGAGAGGGTGGAACAAGAGCAGAAAGGTCGCTCAGTGCCCCCAAAAAGACTCAGGGAATATCAGGTCTGACTCCCACAGATGTAAAAACATCTTTGGTAAGTGTTTGAGAGATAGAAATGATTGCAGTGGGACTGGCACTTCCCTGCCAGAAGATTCAAACCCAACAGCCGGAACCCACAGCCCAGGCTTTGTGCCTCCTCCATATCCCAAATGAAGCTGGAAAAGGCTGGTTTGTCCTGCAATTCCCACAGGACAATCACATACCAATGATTTTAGACGTATCGTCCTCTACATCAGAGAGCTCCATGTCTTCCACATCCCGATTATCTGTCGCAGGCTCTGGAGAGACCATCTTGCGGCCTCCGGCTGCTGGGGAGCGGGCGCTGTTCTCCTCCCCCATCCCCTGGAAAGGGGACTCGGAGCCCGTAGGAGATGGAGCATCCATGCTGGGAGAAGGGACAGGAGACTCCTCGGGATCAGGAAGGGTTGCTTTCAGCTGGTCCAGCTTTTTCTTCAGATTGCTCACTCGGTTAGCAAATGTTTTATAGGCCTAAGGAAGGAAGGACACTGGACTGGGGATCTTTCATGCCTCAGTCACTTCCTTAAGGAAGCAACACACAGCCTGAGGAAAACAATTCCAAATCCCTGGACCCTGCTGTGGTAAGAACTCTGCTTCTCCGTGGGACTCACAGGGCAACAACCACAAAAATGGAGAGGATAAAACCTTTTTCCACTGACTTAAAACAATTTTCATAACCCCCTCTGTATTTAACAAATGCCCCTTTGGGGCTTTTGGAAGGGTCTGGAGGGTGTTGATTGTTTTTGTAACTCTTTATTACTGTCCTTTCTTTGCTCGTCTAGTTCTCACATAAATCCCGTTTCCAGAATTCAGGATTTGTCACACTAACTGTAATTTTGCCCTGTTTAAGAATCTAGAAGGCATTCCAGCAACACACACAAATTGAGCATCCAGCTGCTGGATTTTGAGAGCATACCCATGTCTTGCCCAAAGCCTCCATTCTGCTCTATTTGGAAACCAGCCTTCCACCAATCCCACCAACTTTTTTATTTGGGAATAGAGAGATGAGCCTCTGAGGTGAACGCAGGCAGGTGCTGTTCCCCCTGGGGAGGATCCAGAAAGGGCACACTTACATTTGCCACCACTTTGACTTCTTTGTACTGTGCCTCGTAGAATATCCCGGCGTTCTCCAGCGCCTCCGTGAGCGAGGGGCCGTTCTTCACTTGCTTGTCCAAGCCATTGACAAATTCCTCCAGCTTTGAACTCGCTTCTTCAAACTCCTTGGAGAACTTCTTCCCTCCTGTTTTATCTGCAGGGAGATGAACACCATGGAAATGAGCTGCCACATGCCAAACCCCAGAAGCGTGGCCTCAACAACAGCACCAGGACACTGGGACAGGGGAGCTGCACACTCCCAGACCACCCTGGTCATCCACTGGCATCTGGAAAGGAGAAGGCCTGGTTGCTGGCAGAGTCTTGGTTTTCAGACAGTCATTTGCTTGGTCTGAGCTCTGCACCTGAGAGTTTCCATAGAAACTCAAACTAACCAAGATTTTTGGTTTCTGATTGCTGGTTCTTAACCCCACTCTCAAATTCTGGCATTTTCCAGACACAAATTCTGGAATTTCCCATCTCAGCAGAACTGAGGAGATCCCACACCACCTTCAGTGCCCTCGAGGCTTTACCTTTCAAGCACTTGAGTGTCTCAGTGCTGCAGACATCCACCCTCATAGTGGAAAGCTGCTTCTCCTTCAGTTCTATCTGATCTTCCGAGCGTTTGTACAACAGCAGCTCATCAATCAGGGACTGGGGCTGGAAAAAGCAAACAGGAAAAGCCTCCTCATCACATTCCAGGGAAGAGCAGACCTACCTCCCCTCTGGTTCCAGACTACTTCCAAGTGAGAGCTAACCCAGGAACCACGTGGATCTTGGGATTTTTAACCTCCAATCTCACAATGAACAAACCTGGGCTCAGGCAGGAGCTGCAATTCCACAAATCTCCTGGTTAAGAGATCTTTTTAAGATCTTTTTTATTTACTCCTCATTTCACTCTGCAGGGGCATCTCATTAACATGTCCCACTCTGTCAGGGGACCAAATTCAGACCAATTTCTGGGCCTGAGGACCAACTCCTGAGCCACCCCAAACTCCTCTTCACAAGGATGTCCTGAGCCTGCCCAGACCCTCCCCGTGTCAGCCCCATGGGTGCCACAGCCTCCACATCACAAGTGGCTCTTGGGCCTGGGGTCACCCCACACACAAACCCCCAAGGTGGGGGGCAGTGCCATGGGTCACTTCCACTCACAGACTTACTCGGAATTCAGCAACAATCTTGGACTTCAGAGCAGCTTTCGGGTTTGTGGAGGCTGTGGGGATAAAGGAAAACAGTGAAGAAGTGAAGGAACCGCATCCCAGTGGAAAGTCAGTCACAAAAGGCAGCCTAATGAAAGATATTTTAAGAAAACTTCATGTGTTACCCGTCACATCCTCCCCTCCATGCATGTGTCCCTCAGTGCTCCGGGCTCCTGGCAGCTCATGGGGACGTGGACACGCACGGCTGGGTTGGGACCGAGCTCAACAAGTGACACTGCTGCTTTTTAACATGCTCTGAACATTTCCTGGGCACACCTTTTCCTCAGGAAGACAAGTCCCTGCAATGGTCGATCTAACAGCCTTACCCAAGGAGTTACAGCTCTCTACAAGGAAGGGAATGTTATTCCCAAAGTGCCAGACCCGGAGCTGACATGGAGCCCAGGTTTCCTGGGCAGGGTCTCCCGTGGGCACTTCCTAGGTCTGACCATGCTCAGAGCCTGAACAACTGTCACACCTGGTTACAGGGTGGGGGGACAAGTCCTGCTGCCAAGAGACCGAATCCATCAGATTCTGGACAAAACAGGAGAAACAGGAAAGAAGAAATGAGCTGATGAGAAGCAAAGCACTAAACCCTCCATCCACGCTGGATACAGCCCAGTTCTGTCTGGGAAAGCAGCTTCTGGTGTGAAGCCCAGTAATAAACACTCCCCAACTCTTCTAACCTTCTGATGTCACCCTGTGCCACTTGTCACACCTGATGTCCCACACGTCGTACCTGACATCTCACCACCTCCTGTGGGGACCACTCAGGGTGTTGGTGCAAAATGAGATCATTAAGGTCACTCTGTTATAATAAACTGTCTCCTGCTGCTCTGGGTTCTGGACTGTCACATCCTGTCCCTGCACTCCCAGCTCCAGGTTCCTCCTCCCAGCCCAGCCTGCTGGGGCAGGAGTGTTCCTGAGCACAAAGGGAATCTCCTGCTTCTCTCTGTCTTCACCTCTGACCAGCCTAAGAGCAGTTTCCAAGAGGTTCCACCAGCTCTTTCCTCTCCTGTCCACAACCTCTGCTCTCATATCTTCCTTTTGCCTCACTTCTTTTCTTTACAAAGTTGTTTTCTACCAACATCTCCTTGGTGTGCACATCTTGGGGCCCTTCTGAGCCTGCTGGCTCAGCCCCTGCTGGGCTCAGCCTTTCTGCTCCTCGAGCAGCCAATTTCTGCATTAGTGCACAGAGTTCACAGTGGTTCCTTACTTTGTGATTTCTTCCACGGCTTATTCGGTTTGTTCAGAGACTCTTTCAGCTGCTTCTGAGTTTTGAAAGTGGTACCTGGAAAACATTTCATTTTTGGCAGTCTGGCATTATGGGATTCCTGTCAAAACTGGTTTTTGGTGCCATACAGTTGCACGGTGAAAGAGTGAACAGAAATTTGTTTTAAAATACCTCGACCAACTTCCTTAGAGGAGCTGCTGGATGCCCAAGAGAACCTCAGTTAACTCAGGAATGCAGCAACCTGGGGGTGGTCTGCCATTTTTAAATCAAGTTTCTGTTTGCCCTTACACTAAGGCAGTTCAAAAATCACAGTAAAAAGGGAAAACACAAGGAATCTAAAAATGAAACTTTTTAGGGAGTTGTAACGGAATCAACATCGAACAGACAAGTGCTGCCCACAGGGAAAGCAGCCACAATTCCTGATTTACCTGAAACCTCACAGACCTGTTTTCAAGTTACAGAAATGAGCGATTTCAGAGCAAAAGCACAAATGTCACTTCTCAGCATGCAACACCCAGCTCAAGCCTGTCCTCATGCACAGCCCAACCCAAGACACCACAATTCCTCCTGCTGTGACGGCCACTGACCCTCAGAGCACACCTGAGGGCTTCCTGAGCACCTTCAGCTCTTAATGATGTGAGCAAAGCCAAAACCTGGACTGATTTCCTTCAAGTATTGCACTGCTAATTCCTGGTTTTAACAACTCCATGTGTTCCTTCCCTGGGGACTTGAGAACTCTTCACCCTCCAGCTTTGCTTCTGCCTCTTCCTACCCCACAAGAATGATTAGTTAAAGCACCTATCACTGAACAGGACTTGGAGGTAGAGCCAGAGCACCCTGGTCAGGACCTGCAGGACCATTTCAGCCTCACATTCTGCTTGCTCTCAGCTGGAGCAGTTCCAGCTCACAGGAAAGAATTCACAGCTGCCTTAAGAAAGGTACAAAAGGGGTAAAGCAGGAGAATCCGGCGCTGCTCACGTCCCACACCTGGCTACGTTACAGCCTGTGCCAGGTGCAAATGCCCCTCATTCCGCTCAGTGACCCCAGCCTATTTCTACAACTCCAGCGAGCTCACGTGGCAGTTTGTAAGGTGAGAAATGCAAAGGGTAAGGAACTTACTCAATGCTTCTTTCAGTGCCAAAATGGTTTCCTCAGGATACACGTTTCTGTCCTCCCAGATTTTGAAGATTCTTTCAATGGATTTGGAAACGGATGGATCCCTGGAAGAGAAGAGTTCTTTACCCCCTGACTGCAGGACACTGGTGCAGGGCTTCCCTCACTCCACAGGATAATCTGATTCAAACCACCCTCCTGTGCAAATCAGAGCTCAGCTCATGGCCACTCTGGCCCACTGTGCAAACACACGGCTGCTCTAACAGAATCCTTTAAGTTCTGCTGATGTTTCTAAACAGTTTGAGATGTCAGAAGAAAAATTCCCCCTTTTTGAGACCCTCAGCCTCCCAACAGCCTGTTAGTTCATTACTCACTTCACTAACGAAGCAGCCTCAGGAAGCACCTCTGCAAAGGTGTCTCGAAAGACAATGGCATTTTTCCTCTTGCAGTTCTGTATGACATCATTGGCCAAGTAAAAAAGGTTCAGCCGATGAGGAAAAGCAGCTGAGGACAAGAGAAAATTTAGAGTCAGCATCAGACAGAAGTACCACAACAGCCACACCCTGATCCCAATATCAGTGCTGCTTTTGGGGTAGTTCCAGAGTTTCCAGCAGGCAAATCCTAGGGACTAGAGAGGATATCTTCCATTTACAAATGATTTTCAGACTCCCCCAGCTGTGCTTGCTGCTCTGACCCTCCTCATGTTGAAAAGCTCCAAACTGAGTTACTCCATCAAACCCCCTCCTCAGAGGGGGTAAACTCGGGAAGCTCATCCACATGCTACCGCTGGCAGTGAGCTCCTTCACTTCACTAAAGGACATTCCCAAGGATTAAACTAGGGGAACAGTGCCAAGAGATGGTGTTACTTCACACACCCGTGTGTTGTCACCTCTCCCCTGCCCACACCAGAATCAGTTTTTATCTACAGATCCCTCAGTTCTCCATCCTGCTTCATTTTCCAGGTGTCTCTACACTGGTAGAGCCACTTCCCACAGCACAGCTACACCTTGCACCTGTCCTGGTCTCCAGGATTCCTCTCAGGAAGTTCAGCATTCTTCCTGGTCCAGAGCCCTGGGTGGGAGCTCACCCCTCACTCATAACCTGAAAAGGCTCCCAGCAGAAACATTCCATCCCTGCTGCCCTCCCAGCACCAGGGCCACTTCACAAGTGAACTCAAGTTCAAAGGAAGATCCTGCACAGAAGATCCTCCTCTGAGGGGAGGTAGAGCTGAGAACACAAGAAAAGGCTTAGCTCAGATGGGTGCTGAAATCCCCACAGGTCGATGTCCTTAAGCCTCCCCGAGGCCCTGTCAGCAGCACCGGCTCTGTGCCCCCGAGCATCACCCCAGACTCGGGCAGGGAAGGGCACGGGGCAGAGCCCTGGGGAGTCCCTGCTCCTCAAGCCCTGTCCCTCCAGTGTCCCTGCCCCAGGACACACAGCACGGGCCTGAGAGACAAGGCACGAGTCACTGCCAGCAGCTGCTCACCCCCAGCCCCGCACGGAGCCCCAGCTCCCACATCCCAGGACAAGCTTTTCCAGCACAGACTCACCGAGCCGAGGACTTGTGACCAGAACCTGTTGCTCACAACCTGCGCCCTGAACTTGCTGACAAGGCAGGCTGAGGAGGGGTTTTGGGAGCACAGAGTGCTCTGCTCTGCCCGGAGGGCTGGGAATTCAGCTGGAGCAGGGCTGCACTCGCCCAGTGCTCCAAAACAATCTGCAGGCAGCTTTCTCCAAAATGCCAGCCTCGATAATCTCTCAGATCATCATCCCATTGGAATGGGGCTTCTGTGATTTAGTAAAACCCAGTGCTCGAGTGCAGTGCCAATTCTGCTGCTGCTCACTGGATGTTCCCTCCATCCCAGAGACGTTTCACCAGCAGAGAGCAATGATTCCAGATCTTAGTAACATAAAATAGATTTCAAAGAACTATAAACATTTGATTTAAATGATCTGGCATCTACGCAGCAGAAGGAAATCTGGAGTGGGGCTCCAGCCTGGCATTGACCATACAGAACACCACTCACCCAGAGCAAAGTTAGAGGCACAGTTACAAACCAAGATACACGCACACCATGCAGGAGGAGAGATCCATGCTGGGTCCACAGGAAGGCTATGGACATGATCCACAAAGAAAACCGAATGTCTCTGGATCCAATGGGAGAGTGGCTCTCAGCTTAAACCCGTGAGGAAACAGGGGCAGACAGGAAAGTGCAGAGCTGAGCCCACCCCAGCCCCGCCACCTGCTCCAAACCAGCCACAAAGGCACCAATAAAAATGGCATTTCAGAGCCTACAGATGGGTCATGTTTAACTCACACTTAAACACTCCGACCAAACCCTCCTGCAGGGACACTCGGATTCCCATCAGGAACTTCCCAAAGGTGAAGGCACAGAAGAACATCCTTGCAGGAACATTCCTGTTGGGAAGCTCTGGCTGTGTCCCATGGCTTGGAAGCAAGATGCCAAACCAACAGCAACACATCAAATACCAGCACCCCTGTTTTTCCTGAAAGGACACAATTCTGTGCCCAGGAGCCCCAACCCCACCACACTCCCCCTCACCAGGAGCTCCCTGGGAAGAGCAGGTCTGATGTGCCCATGGGAGCTTTGGAGTTAAACGCTCAGAAAGGAACCCAGAGCCACCTGTACTCGCTGTGGCACCACCACAGAGCTCCTCTGCCTGGGACAGCGACTTCCCACAGGGCGAGAAGGCACACTGGGGCACAGGATGAAGTGTACCATGAAGGGAAGAACAGGGAGAAAGATCTGTGGAATCAGGGAGTAACCAAACCATCAGGGGTCAGGGCATGGCAGCATCGCAGCTGCTGTCAAGGATGACAGGGTAAGATGGTTAAGGAAGGACCTGGATAAAAGGAGGGGTGTGGAGGTGAGATCTTCACAAGGGCTGTGAAGGGAAACCTTGAAAGAATCCCACAAAATCCAGTAAGAATTCCAGGCTGGTGCCAAGGGCTCAGGGCAGGAGATAAGAGCCCAGCAGCAGACAGGAGCCAGAGCAGAAACAGGGCATCAAGGACCTGCAGGTGGGAACAGTTCAATGGCTTTTTATGAGTTTGGGGAGGGGGAAGGAGTGATGGAAGTGCGCTCAGGGCCTCGGGAAGAGCCAGCACAACTGGGAGAAGGCCACGTCCAGAGGAGCTGGCACATCCCAAGGAGAGATGGGCTGGAATTTCATCAGGGGTCATGCGCTTGGAGCAGAAGGGGAAGAGCCCCATCGATGATGCCACAGCGCCAAGGGGTGTCCAAGGGAGGAGGACTTCCAGGAGAGGTGGCAGTGACAACAAGGCAGGAGGACCCAGGCCACGTCCTCCAAGGCTCTCACCTTCCTCTCCTTAATTCCATGGAGCACAGACAAAACAGATCAAACTCTGGGGAAAGAGGATCTTCAGCATTCTGCAGTAGTGCCTTGATAGAGAAACCCAACTCTCCCAAACCTTCCAAAAGGTTCAGTACACAACAGATCGACACTTTGGGGTGGAAATGTTATCTCCATGTCCCTGCCAAAGCAAAGCTTCCTTGAACTCTCACAAGAAAAGTCAAACCCTCCCACAGCAGCGGAGAAACTGCTGTGCTGAGGCTCCTGCCAACACCAAGCTTCTCCCCGCAGGTCAGGGACAGATCCTGACGGGCGCTGCAAAGCCAGTGCTGGCACCCAGACTGTCTGTGCCCACCCTAGGCTGCCCCAGCCGGGCAGGGCACAGGAACAGGCCCTGCTCCTTGAGCTCCCCAAGTACTGTTTCAGGAGATCATGGATTCAGGAGGACAAAGGTGCCACCACTGAGGTGCAGGCAAGCACGCTGTGTGCCTCCAAGGATGGCAAGGTGATGCACACAGGAAAGAGGGGAACGTTTTCAAAGTAAAACGGACAGATTTAGATTAGGTGTCAGGAAGGAATTCTTCCCTGTGAGGGTGGTGAGGCCCTGGCACAGGTAGCCCAGAGAAACCGCGGCTGCCCTATGGAAAGCGTCCAAGGCCAGGCTTGGAACAACCCGGTCTAGTGGAAGGTGTCCCTGCCCATGGCAGGGGGTGGGCCTGGATGAGCTTTAAGGTCCTTTCCAACCCAAGCCTTTCTACGATGATGAGCGCGACCCTGCCCGGTGCCCAAGTGCCCGCTGTGGGGCCGGCACCTCCAGCCCGGCCGCGCTCGCTGCGCCCCGTCCCGGCCCGGCCGCCCCCCGGCCCCGCACTCACAGCGGCGCAGCCACTTCATCCAGTGGTACACGATGGTGCTGTGGTGCCGCTTGTTCTCCAGGCACCACGAGGAGAGGCCCTGGATCGACTCCATCGTGTTGGTCACCGCCTGCAGCTTCCTGTCGAGCGAGGCCTCGAGCGCGCCGGACGAGGCGGCGGCGGCCGAGGAAGAGGAGGACGAAGAGGCCCGCCCCCCGCCCCCGCCGCCCGCCGCCATCTTCCCGCGCTGCTCGCGGCCGGGCCGCGCGGGGGGCGGCGGGGCGGCGCCTCACGGGGCGGCGGGGACCGGGACGGGGGGCCGGGCGGCGGGCACGGCCCGGAGGATCGAGGGGGCCCGGGGGCTGCTCGGGCGGTGCCAGAGGCGACGGGAGGCGGTCCCGGCCGGGGAGAATCGCTCGGCCCGGGCGGTGCCAGAGGCGGCCCCGGCCCGGAGAGATCGCGGGACCCCGGGAGCGGCCGGGAGGTGCGGGAGGCGGTGCCGGCCCGAGGCGGTGCCGGTACCGGAGGCGGTCACGGTCCGGCCCCCCCCGCGCGCGCCGCCCGCCCCCCCGCCGCCATTTTGTGACTCCCGCACACGGGCGAGACGCGCACGCGCACGCCCCGCCCCCGCCGCGCATGCGCGCGCGCCCGCCCCGCCCGGCAAGATGGCGGCTCCCCCGACCCTCTGTCCCCCCCACACCCCGGGCAGCGCGCGAGCGCTAAAACAACTTAAATGTCGTAAATCCCGGAACCACTGAGGCTGGAAAAGACTTCGGAGTCCAACCTCTGACCGCTTGGCACTCTGTCAGCCAGCCCAGAGCACGGAGTGCCACTGCAGGTCATTCCTCGGACACGGCCAGGGGTGTTCGGCCCCGGTGTCCGGCGGGAGCGCGGCCGGAGCTGCGGCCTCAGCGAGGAGGGGAAGCGGCGACTGCGTCCCCCGGCCCCCTCACGGCTCCCTCAATAAAGCCAGATAAAGTCAAAAGGGGAGGTAGCGTGGTCCTTCGCCCCCTGTACCCACAAACACCCGACGGCGATTTGTTTTAAAAAATATGTCTTTAATGGGGGTGCTGAGGAGAGCGCTGGGAGCTGTCCGGGGCTGCGGGGCAGGAGCGGCCGCGGGGCCGGGGCCGGGCTCAGTCCGTGGACTCGAGCACGGACTCGCTGAGCGCCAGGTCCCAGTAGTGCTCGGCGCTGTGCTTCTTGAAGTGCTCCCGCGCCATGTTCTCCGTGGGACACTGCTTGAACTTCATCTCGCCAAAGCTGCGATCCTTCGCCGTGCCCTGCCGGGAGACAAGGCGTCCTTTCAGGCTACAGCTCCAGGAATGTGATGGAGACTTGGACTCCACCTCAGCCCCACCCTGGCATGGAACCACCACCACCACTCACCTCCCAAACCAGAGAGCATTTGTTTGTTTTCTTAACGGACTCCTCGTCAGACTCATCATCATCTGGAAAAACCCCCAAAATAAAACCTGTTTAGTCCATTTTAGGAGCAGGACTCTCCCCCTCACACCAGCACAGCATCACTCACCCTCTCCCTTCGTGTTTGACGTCTGCTCATCCCACTTTATTCGATGCAGCATAAGACGTTTGAATTTCTTCTGTGCTTTTGGGCCTGCGGAAGAATCAAGACAAGATTCTCAGAAAAATCTCTTAACCTGCAGCTGGCAGAGGTTCCCTTCCTCATGGAATGATCTGGGTTTTCTGACTGGATTACTGCACTCTGCAGTCATTGCTAACCTCATTAATAATGTAATTAAGGGAGTTGCTAATTGCCTCCTCACTTCCTTGTCCTTTCCTAACCCTGCCACCATTTTCCGCAGCAGTTCCTGCTGGAGGCAAGCTCTGGAATGCTCCGTGGTGGCCCAAGGCTGCCTAGAAAGCCTCACCTCCTTCTACCACCACCACGTTGACGTCTTTGTGCAGGACCACCACGCCCGTGAGGTACAGCTGCCCAGCGTTCGCCTCGATTTTGAATTTTTTTGCTGGATTGCTCAAGTTTCGGACCCTAAGGATAAGATTAAAAAAATAATCAAATATTTGTGGAAAAGCAGAACTGTTATCCCAGCCCTGAGAGATCCCTCTGCCCCAAGCAGGCCCAGCAACAGAGCTCGCTCACCTGTACACAGCTATGTGAACTCCCTGTGAAACATCTTCCTTGAGCTTTTTCACCTTCTTGGCTTTGCGCTGCTCTGCCGTGAGCTTCCTTGCTGCGTTTGCTTCCTCGTGAGCCCTGGAAACAAACAGGCAGCACTGAAAAGACCAGTCCCAAAAAAACCCACCAGCACCAAATCTACCCAAAAGTGTCCCAAAATGTCCCAGTACGAGGTGCCACCTACTTCTGTCTCTTGGCCATCTGCGCTCGGACGTGAGCTTCCACCTTCGTGGGGTCCTGGACGGCTTCCGTGCCCAGCACCCGCATCAGGTTGGAAATCCTCACTGCAAGGGAATGGGAGAGGGGCTGGGAGGGCTCCCACCAGAGCCTTTTCCCACCACCACGCCTGCACACACATAAACCCCTCGTCTGTGTGGATTTCACATCTCTGCAGTCCCACCAAGGCTGTGCTGCCATCAGCACTCCCAACACGTCAACATCTGGCCAGGGCCTGGCTGTCACTCACCTTTGGGCTCTGGTGGTGGCATCAGGCCCAGCCTGACCTTCTCCTGCAGCTCCTTCTGGGCTTCTCGCCGTGTCTGGCGCCGTAATTTCTTCTGCTCTTTCTTTGTTAAATACACACCCAGGGTCACCGGCGTGTCACTGTCCACTGGCAGGGAAATGAGACCATCAGGAACGTGCCCTGGAGGACCCAGGGGGTCCCAGGGAGCAGGAGGACACCGGCAGTGCCGCGCAGAGGGGTCGGGGCTGCCTGAGCAGCCAAAGCCCCCAAGCCAGGGCCATACCCGGGGGGTTGAGCTGGGCCGGGTGCTCCACCAGGTTCGTGATCCCAAAGTACTCGTCTTTCTTTGAGGTCATCCCACCTTTTCTAGAAAGGAGAGAGTTGGGCATCAGAATTTCCAGCATGAATTCCTGCACAAATCCCAACCCAGAGCTCGATGGGCTGGAGGAGACTGCAGTGACACGGTGTTGATGCACAGGTGTCTTCCCCCATTTCAGGGTTTGGGCCAGGGCCCCACATCCACCGTGAACACGACGTGTGCAGGATGCTCACGCTGGAAACAAAACCAAACCTCTCCAACTTAGGGCTAAAATATCCCCCCAGCTCCACAGCAGCTGCCTCCTACAGCCCCAGAGAAACTTTGGGAGCAAACCCAGTGTCTGGATCTTGGAGATGAGAGGTGGAATTTGATGCTCAACAGGAACATCTGGCCTGATTTTCCCATGTGCTTCCCAGAGCCACCGTCGGCTCCCAAATTCCTGCTGTGGCAGAACCATCAACACCTGGAAACACTCACAAATCCAGGCCGTTGGGGATGATGTAGGAGTCCCACCACTCGATCTCTGGGATCTCCCCCTCCTTCAGCTCCTTCTTAGGGGTGATCAGAGCCAGCTTGGTGGAAGTGTGAATCCCAGTTTTCCTGGCAGCCTGGGAGATCTCTGCCTGCAGCTTTTCTAGCTGAGCCTGAGAATGAGAAGGAAAATGGAACAGAAAGGTCATTCCAAAACAGCAGAACACAGATCACCTGCTGATTTATCTGGGTTCTTAAACAACCTGAAACAGACTACAAGAGAAACCACACAGCACACGACGGTGAGGAGAAGCTCTCAAGCCTGCCAAAACTCTGGCCTTATTCCTGAGCCTTTCCAGGACTGTGGGACATTCCCAAAGGAACATCTTCCTCTAGGGACCGTATCCCTGGAATTTTTCCCTCCCCTTCTCCCCAAGAACTTGGATCATTTTAACAAAATTCCTTTAAATCTCCACTTCTGAGTGTTCTCTTGGGACCTTTCAATGTTTTGTCAAAAAAAGGAGATTTTGTCTTTCAACAGGTGAAGACAGTGGTGAGAAACCCTTTACACACACAGGTACTAACTTGGGCACACACCATCCCAACAAAAACAGGGTTTTTAAGGAAAAGTTTCAGGTGATTTGACTGGAAAACTTCTCACTCAAAGGCACCCCAGGTCCCTTCCCAGCCCAGGAGAGAAGAATCCCCTTCTAGCCACGCTCTCATCAGCAGGATGAGATCTCCGATACCTTTGTTCGCAACCTCTGGGCAATTTTCTCAAATTTGCCTTTTTCATGGAATTTAAAGGTGCGTTTCTGCCGCTGGGCCGGGGTTATGGAGACACGGGGGTCAAAGTACGTGTTTGACTCCATGTCTTCAGAGGGCTTTTCCTTAAGCTGCTGCTTGAACTGCTCTCTCTTCACTGCTCGGATGTTGGCCTTCAGGGTGGGCATGCGGTGGGTCAGCTCGATCTCCTTCCCGCTCGCGTCCACCGTCCGGCCCTGCTCATCCAGGATCAGAGGTGTTGGCTTGGTCTGATCCTTCAGCTCCACTTTCCTGGGGGCAGGACAAGACACATTGCATTCAAATGTGAATACAGCACTAATTCAAAGGAAATCTGAGCTTATTTCCACGGTTTCCATGTTTTTTACAGCTCATCTGTACTGCCAGAAGAGACTCCAACCTTGTGTGCACAATTAGGGAATCTTGGCCAAGGGAGGAGGAACCTCCATTTCAGCTCTTTTCAAATAAAATTTGTTCCTTCAGCAGCAGTTGAAGCCATTGCTGGGGAACCAACAGCTCCCGAGAAGCCCCCGGCCCTGCCCGGCAGGGTACTCACGGCGGCGCGATGCCCATGGCGTGCAGGTTGGCCAGCCCCACCATGTTGGCGTTGCCAATGAGCCCCGGCTTCAGGGCCAGCTGAGCCTGGATCCGGGCCTGCAGCTCTGCAGCTTTCCTGGCCTTCTCGATGGCATCGTTCATGAACGTGGCTGCCTGCGAGGGCTGGATCGTGTTGCCGATGGGGAGCCGTTCCGATTGGGATGAAGAAGAAATTTTGGGCTGTTGACAGAGAAGGAAGTTTTGTTCCGTGCCCGTTCCGAATCGCAGCTGAAACAGGGCCAGGGATGTGCGGGCTGTGCCCGCTGCCTGCCGCAGGTACCTGTGGTGTCGGAGGACTGATGAAACTCAGCTGCTTTTTCCTCTCTTCGATCTGCCGGGTGGCTGCCTCCATCATCTGTTTGATCTGCGGGAAAACACGCAGGGAGTTTTTCTTTGCCACTGGGATACGATTCCTCCATTCGGGATACGAGTCAGAAGAAACTCTACCCCGTGTTGGGACATGGCCCAGCTACACTGACCTGGAGCTTCGTCAGCATCCCTGGGCTCTCTGACGGCGGGCCTGGAATCACTTCGGGCTCATCCTCAACCTCCTCGAACCGTGGGATGCGCCGCTTCTTGACGCCAGAGGATTCCTTGGACACCTCAGAGTCATCGCCAAACACATCCTAATGTAAAGAAAGAGCAGAAGGCTGTGGTTAGAACAGAGCGTTCTCCTCCCAGAGCAGGATTTGAGGTGAGAAACCACCGGCATGTCTCAGCTCCAGCTCCATAACGCAGAACTCCGGGCGGCACGTGCAGGCTGAGCCCACGCCGAGCCTGGGCCCTGGTCCCCCTCCAGAGAAACACCAATGACGTCCACGCAAGAGCGTGAAGGACAGGAGCCATCGCAGGGTTGTGCTGCCTAACAGCCACCACCGCTCCCTCGGGTGTCGGGGGGACTGGCACTGAGCAGATTGAAGGTCTCAGCGACGTGGAAAGACAGAAAAAGCCTGCCCAGAGCTGATCTGACTGGGATAAAAACATTTCCACGTCTTCCACCAGCTTGAGAGGGTTTGGTGAAGGAATCTGTGCTGTCCTACCATGCAGTCCTCCCAGAAGGAGGATGCGGCCCTGGGCCCGGGGAGGGTTGGGACACCTGCAGCATTCCCTCACACTCCACCCCAGACCACTCCAGCTCAGATCCAAGGCCGGAGCCACTCCAGAGAAGCAGAGCTCAGCGAGCACACGGAGCAGTGGCCCTGCTGATGGGCTTTCAGCAGCGTCAGGTCACCAAACAAAAGGCACAGTACGTTTTCCACAGAGCTCTAGTCAGGCCCAGCACCTGTGGCTGTGGATTCCATGGTCAGTGCCTGTGTATGGAAGCCTGGATCTGTCCGTGCGGTGGGTTACTCTAGTGTGTGTGTCAAGGTGTTATTTGAAAAGAAAGTATACACACCGGTTGGGAGCGTTAGTTGCAATCCCTTCTTCACTACAACGGTTCATATCCTACAAGGACACTTCCTCAGCCACACAGGTACTTCTTGGAAAACCTACAAGTTCAAGAGAAAGGACTTGCCCATAGTATAAAGTGTGGAAACTTTACGTTCAGTTCCTGACCTTCCCAAGCCATGACCTACCCCAGAGCGAACCGAGGAGCGGGAAGTGGCACGGCAAGTGGCCCTGGAATCATCACTGCCCGACGCCACGGGATTACATGTGCCAGGACAAATTCCTCTCCACAGCCTGTGCTGGGGCAGGGTCACTCAGTCTGCAAGTGCTGCCGTGACCTGACAACCTCAGAGACGCTTTGTGTGCCTGCAGGGTCCAGACAGACCCAGAGCGGGATGGAGAAGTTCCAAGAAATGCGATTCCAGAGAGAAGAGTGAAGATTTGGCAGGAGGAACACCCCTCTCCATGCCAGGAGCCAAGAGAAGAAGGATCACTTTCTGCTGCTGCTGCCTAGCTCAACTTGTGGCTCAGCCAGGAACACCAGCAGTGCTCAGGCCAGACACCTCTGTGGTTTCACTGGGTCCCCTGCTGCATCCCCAGCCCTGCTCCTGCTGCCATCACCAGATCCCTCTGCCAGCACGTGTTCTCCAGCCACCCCAGCGGGCTGTCACCACGCTCCTGCCATCATCAAGTGATGGCACTGCCAGTGTCCCCACCTCTGCCGTGCCCCTGAGCAGGCCCAGGGGGGCAGCTGGACCTCCAGCCCCTGACATTCCCACAGCCCCAGGGCCCAGCCTGGCACCCACTGCCAGGGAGGGAAGAAAACAAGTCCCTAGTGGAAAACAGGGAGCGGAGCCAGCTCGTCCCAACACTCCCAAAGAGATCCAGATCCTGAATGGGACTCTTCTGGCTCACCAAGGTTCAGTGCTGACTGCAAGTGTTGGGGAAACCCAGACTGCTGTGAAATAGGACCCCAGGAAGAGTGAAAGGAAAATCACTGTGAGTAGGAGCAGCACGGAGAGGGCCCGTCAGACCTGGCAGAGTATGGGAAAATTCAATTCTACAGGATGCTGAGAAAAGTCCTCAAGAGAAGAAAGGAAGTGAAAACAGCTTTGGATGCACAAGACTTCCACCATACCAGGCAAGGGAGAAACACCAGAGCAATGGAATCCCAGCTGGAATCAATCCTGTGCTAGGACAGGAGTTGCCACAACCACCTGTTGCTCCTTCTGGGTGGAGAAAGGGAATGAATGAAAACTCCCCAGATCATCCACCAGAGCCCCACACGCTGCATCAGGGCGCAGGGAGCAGTGGGAAGTCACTGGGAGCAGCTGTCCCAGGCTCCACATGAAAATACAAGCACAAGGAGCCCTGAGAAGAAGGGAGATGGATCCCCATGGATTCACTCCACAAGCCTAAAGAAAGCCAAAGCCAGGCTCCCACCTCGGCTTTGGGAAAGAGAACCGCAAGGTAAAGGCTCCCACACTTCATCATGGAGAGGAGTCGTTTCTCTTGAACGTTCCGAGCTGTACCTCTCTGGAAGAGGAGAGTGTGCCAGAGCACCAGTGCTGCCTCCAGGCCACCCAACCACAGGAAAAACCAATCAATAATCAATAATCACCTTTAGCTCCCGCTTCCGGTTCCGGTCACTGTTGGATTTGGAGTGCCGGGAGCTTCGTCCTTCCTCCACTGCCTCGAAGAGCTTGTCCACAAACCGCAGGGTGGAATCATCCAGGAAGGGTTTAAGGTGGTCTGGAAGAGAGGAAAATCCTATCAGTGCAAAATTCTGAGCTTGAGGTGAGCAGGAGGATGGAGAATCCACAGAGATTCCTTGGAAGATTTAAACCACCTAAATTTAAGCGTGATTCAACTCTACAAACACAGGGAGGCTTTTGAGGCTCTGGAAGCCTCTGGGAGCTGTGGATCATGTCGTCAGGAGCTTTAAACTAAGGGATTAAGGGAGTCTGGGCGAAGCAGGGCTGTAATGGGCAAAAAAAGCACCCTAGTTAAATTACCATTTTCAGTTCCTTGAATAAGGAATTAGCTTCTACTGCTCTGATTTTGTAACGTATTCCAAAGCTTTCTGCTGCGCCTGGTCTGATGGATTTGCCTGTACTCACCTCGTGGAGGCTGGGAGAACTGCCCTGTGCCCCTGCCCCTCCACCCTGGGGAGGTCTGGGCTGTTTCACAAACCCAGCTCCGGACGTACCGGCTGCTTTCTTCTTGTCCATGCCCTTCCCGACGCAGTTGAGCGCCGCGGTGACCACGGTGGGCTCCGAGAAGCCCAGCACGCGCTTCACCGTCTTCTCGATCCATGGCTTCAGCTCGTCCAGCTCCCGCTTGGACAGCGACATCTCTGCTCGGGCTGAGCGGAGCCCCCAGCTCGCAGCTGGAAGGAGACAAAGGAAATAAAACAGGGTCCCAGAGCATCGTCACCTCCACGCCCTTCTTCCTCAGGATCAGGTACACGTGCGGGAAAAGCTCTTAGAGACCATTTGTGTTCTCTTGATTTTAAACTTTGAGCTAAAATGAGCCAAACCCCATGAGGAGGAAGGTCCTGACCCCCCCAGGGGACCCTGGACCCGCTGCTCCCACACGCGTTCCCTCTCAGATCCCAGAGGGATGCACCGCAGCGTTCCTGTGCTTCCAAAACCAGCCCGGGAACATCTGCTCTCAGGACAGCCCCTCACGGTGACAAAGCCCAGTGGGAAAGGCCTCCAGCCCGCAGATCCCTGCGTGGGGCTGCTCCAGGGCTTGGGCAGAGCTGCACTGCGAGTGGAACAGGTGGGGCAGGAGAAGCCCCGGTGCCGTGCCAGGGAGGTCCAGTGTGAGCCCCTTCCCCAAGTGCAGCCCAAATCCAGCCCCATCCCCTCCCACCCTGCAGCACTCACAGCCCGGGCTGTGGCTGCACCTGCTCTCAACTGGCTCCGGGCCCAAATCGGATCTGGGAAAATCTCCTTAGGGATGAGCTGGACCGCGGCGCTCCCTCTCACAGGAGCCCTGTGGGGCTGTGGGAATGGACACCAGGCTGTCCTTCCTGGAACTGGGATCCAGGGGTTCAGTTATCCTTCCTGGAGCCGGGAGTGGGGCCCCGGGGTCAGTTCTAACAGAGAGCCCCTGGTTTCAGGTCTGTGAGCAGTTCCAGGAGGTGACTGCTGCTTCCTGCAGGGTCCGGCCTCCCTCCAGAGCCTGTAGAACACAGGTTCTACTTTTCCTGGCAGCTTCTTTAGACACAGGTTCAAACAGAGCCCAAACCTGGATCCGGGCATTTCCCCCACGAGTTCTGACCCTGCAGAGGCCGAGGATAAGCACAACTAATGAATTACGGCCCCCCACGCATCAACAGCTCTGAGCGTGTCCGTAATAACCCACAGAACTCGTGTAATTGGAGCCGGTTCAGCTCCCACGAAGAGCTGCAGGGGAAGCGGCGGCTCCGCGGGTGTTTCCCGGTAACACCGGGAGAGCAGAGCCACCGCGGGGAGCAGCTCCAGCAGCCGCAGCGCTGGAGCCCCGTAACCCGCACCAGGATCGATGAATTCGTACCCGAGCACCGCCCGACCGCGCCGGGCTCCTGCCGCCCCCGGTCCCGCACACCGCGGCGGCCCCGCAGGGCCCGGCACCCCCCGGTGCCGCGGAGCTGCGCCCGGGCCCGGCCCGGCCCCCTCAGCGGGGCGCGCCGGGCGAGCGGCTCCGCGCGGGCCGGGCCCGGGGCCACTTACGCCACCTCCTCTCTCCCTCTCGGCAGCCCCCCCGCTTTCCCCGCTCCCTCCACGCCCTCCGGGGCGGCCCCGTTTTCCTCACCGGCCCCGTTCCCTCACGCCGGTCCCGGTCCCGGCCCGGCGGCCCCTGACGGTGACGGCGCGTCGGGGCGGAAGCGGAAACGGGCGCGCGGCGCGTGCGCGGCGAAGCGCGCGGGGGGTGCCGGGAAGGAGGGGCGAACCCGACCAGGGGGCGGAGCCCGGCGCGCGCTCAGCCCCGCCCCCTGGCCCCGCCCACCGAGCCCGCCCCTCCCCTCGCGCCGTCATTAATTAAACTCAATTAACGGGGAGCAGAGCGAGAGGGTTTTATTTGGGCTGGCCGCGCCTTAGCAGCCCAGCCACGGGTCCTGCCGGCTGCTCCGCGCCAGGAAGGCGATCCTGCGCGCCATCTCGGCGCAGTACACCCGCCGGCACGCCTCGAACGCGCGCCGCCGCCGCGCCCGGCTCGGCTTCTCGTAGTACCGGGAGCGCCGCACGGCATCGGCCACGCCGTCCTGAGCCAGGATCCTGCGGGAGGGAGAGAGCGGTGACAGCGGCAGGAACAGTTCTGGGATGTGCGAGGAGGGGAGGAACGAGCACCCCACGCTGCAAACCCCGGGCACAGCTCGGTCCCCACGGGGACCCTCAGCTCCTTCTCCTCCCGTCCCTCCGTGAGGAGGGGAAGGAATCCTCCCCGAGTTTCATTTCAGGTGGGACCAGCGATCGCACACAGCTCAGCGGTGGCACCGTCTCTTCCTCCGCTGCCCTCGCCTGGGTCTGTGCTGAGCTATTCCTGTATTTCTCGCTACTTACACCCGCATGCGAGGGGGCGGCGGGACGTGGAGCTGGTGAGAAAAACCCGGCACGACCCTCCCGTACCCTTCTGCTCATGAAATTCTGGTTCTGAACCCAGTAAAGGAACTGGGGCCTCTCCGGGCCCAGAGGCGGGCTGTGGAGCGCTGGCCCCGGGGCTCTCCGCGGTGCTCACCTGTTCAGGACGCCGTACGCCGCCTCCACGTTTCCGTTCTGCACCATCACCGTGCGGCCCACGAAGCGCAGGTGGTTCGCCATGGCCGCGCTGCTGGGGGACGCGGCGACTGGGACCGGGCGGCCCCGGGGCTCGGAGGAGCCGGTCCCTCGTGCCCCCCGCCCCGGGACACGGCAGGGAACCCCGGGAACGGAGGGGCCGGTCCTTCCCGCACAGCCCCAAGGGAACAAGACACGGACCCCCCCGCCCCACGAACGGTCTTGTCGGGGCGCTGCCCCGGGCCTCCCCCCGCCCCCGGCGTGCCCTGGTCAGGCCGCTCCCGGCAGAGCCCCGGCCGAAAGGTCCCGGTCCCGGTCCCGCTCCCTTCCCCAACTGACCCCGGTGAAGCCGCGGCCGCTCCGCGCCCGGACCGGAAGTTGCTGTGGCGGAACTTCCGTTGGGAGGAACTTCCGGTACTCGGGAACTTCCGGCGGGGCAGAGCGGGACCGGGACCGGGACCGGGGGCCGCTCCCTCCCGCCAGGCCCGCCCGGAGCCGGGACTGGAGGCACCGCGGGCACTCGGGGTCCCACAGCGGAGGGGACGGCTCTGAGCCCCCTGGGGACAGGATCCGCCCAGGGACAGGAACCCACCCGCGCCCTCCCAAGGGACAGAGGACACGACACCGGATGGCCCCGGCCGCTCCCGCGGCGTTTATTGCTTCCAGCAGGGCCGGCTGTGGGACACCCCCGCTCGGGGGGTCCACACCCCTCAGCCACAGTCACCCCCAGCCACCCCAGGCCACGGGGGAAGGCACAAGCCCGGGAGGGCCCGGCCCCCGCGGGGAGGGGGCTCCGCTCTGGCCAAGGCACGCGGCCGCCCCGGGATTGGGGCTCCTGGGGGGGTTCGGGCCCCCCCGGTCAGTCCCTCCCGCCCGCGGGTCTCACTGACCACCGGTAAAAAAACAATCAAAAAAGGCAAAACCAAGAAATGTAGACGAGATCTCCCCCCCCCGAGCCGGGGGGGGCGTCACACGTCCGGCGCCGGGGGGGGCTCGGGGGTCCCGGCCTGGCACTGGGGGGACCCCCGCTGCTGTAAGGTCCCTGCGGGGCTGGCGACAGGCAGGTCCCCGGGGAGGTCCCCGGGCAGGCGGCGGCACCGGGGAGCCCCGGGGGGACCGGCGGGGGGGCGGCGGCGCGGGGGAGCCGCGGCAGGGACCGGGTCCAGCGCGGGTTTGGGGGAGACGTGGGGGAACCAGAGCCGCAGCATCGCCTCCACCTGCAGCAGCGTCCCCAGGTACCGGGCGCTGCGGGGAGACAGCTCCTGTCACCCTCTGCGGAGGGAGGGCACCCGCGAGGGTGTCCCCTGCCCGTCCCCCGGGGACGTCTGGGGACACTCACCCCATCTCTGGCTTCTGCAGGACCCCAATGATCCGCTGCAGCCGGTCCATGGCCACGCTCTGTTGGAAGCTGCTCAGCCCTGGGGAGTCCCGAAATGGTGTGAATTTTCCACAGGGGGAAAGAGGTGCCTGGGGGAGAAGAAGCTGCGGGGGGCACCCACCTCTGTCGTACCGGCCCCGCCGCAGCCCCTCCAGCAGCTCCGCCAGCGGCCGGATGAAGCCCCGGAGCTCCCGGCACTGCGAGGAAGGGGAGCAGGAGGTGACCAGGCTGCATCCAGACTGGGAAGGGGATCTCGTGCACCCCCTTATCCCCCCTCACCCCCCCAAGCCCCACTTACCACTCTCTCGGCCCCTGAATCCTGCTCATCGCTACCCACCCGTTTCAGGTGGGGAAACTGAGGCAGACACAGGTTTTTTTTTTTAGGGGACCAAGCCCTCCTCCCACCTCCCATCTTTGGGGGTGCCCCTTTCTCTTCTGCCAAAACCTCACCTTTTGGGCAAAGAGGCGATCACCGTCGCTGGGAGGGACATCCCCTCCCTCCCCTTTCCGCGGGCGCTTCCCCCCGCGGGGTGATGGCGGCGATTCAGGGGGTGCTCGGTCCAGCCCCCCCGGGCGCTTGCGGCTGCGCTCAGCTTTGGGGGGGCTCCGGGGGGAGCTGCCAGCCTCGACCTCGCTGTCAGAGGCAGGGGAGCCGCAGGAGCAGACACGGGCGGGGGACTCCATGGCGGGGGTGCCCCCCCCAGGGGAGCCTCTCCCTGCGTTCAGCTCCAGCAGGGTCACCCAGCCGAGGCTGTCTGGGGAAGGGAGGGAAACACGGGAAAAAAAGGGGGATATCGGACAAAAATGGAAGACGAGGAACTGCCTCGCTCTCCCATAGGGGTGTCACCCCCACACCCCCAGTGCCACCTCACATTCTCCCGGGGAAGGAGATTTGGCATCTCCTCAGACAGGGTGAGGGGTGCAGGGACCCACCTGGCACTGGGACCATCCCCGGCCACAGGACACCTCCCTCTCCTCCCCCAACCCTTGGACACCCCGGCCCCGGGACTGCCCAGCCCCGGAACCCCCCCACCAGCTCCACCGCCGGCCGCCCCCACCCCAGGACGAGATCCCCCCCCTGCAGGAGCCCCCCCCGTGATGGGGACCTTCCCCCCCGCACTGGGACCCCCAGGACCACGACCAGGACCCCCCCCCCACCCCGGTCACCCCGGATCCCACCTGCTCCCGGCTGCAGATGCGCTGGTGCCGGTATCGCTGTTCCCGCCCCTGACCCAGTGCCGGTATCACTGTTCCAGTATCACCGTCCCCGTTCCTGTCCTGGTATCAGGGTCCCGATGCCGTTGCTGGTATCGCTGTCCCCGTTTCCCGTGCCGGTGTCAATGTCCCTGAGCAAGTAACACTGTCGCCGTACCGGTGTCCCCGTGCCACGGTCGCTGTCCTCGTGCCGGTCCCGCTGTTCCGGTGTCCCGGGTTCTCTGTCCCCGGCGCCGGTCCCGCCCCGCCCGCGGCGGCCCCACGCGGACACGTGCGCGGCCGCACGTGCCTCCAGCCGGGCCCGGCCCCTCCGCGCTCCAATTGGTCGCTGCGCCCCGTGAGGCCCCGCCCCCTTGCTACCATTGGCTCGTGCCGCCCCCCCCGCTCATTGGCCGGAGGGCGGGGCTCCCGCCACGCCCCCCCTGCCCCGCGATTCGGGGCACGCGGCGGAGGGCAGCGCCCCCTGGCGGGCAGCGGGGCGTGTTCTGCGGGGTCCCAGGACACGCCCCCGGCCCGCCGGCGCCGCCCCCCGCGCCCCCAGCCAATGGGCGGCGGGCCCGGCCGGGGCCCCCGGCCAGTGGGCGAGGGGGCGCCGCCCCCTCGCCGTTACATAACGGGGGCGGGGCGGCGCGTGGGCTACCACGTGGGGGCGGGGGGGCCGTGTGACGTCACGCTCGCGCGTGGGGAACGCCCGCGGGGCGGGGCTTCCCGGGGAGGGGCGGGGCCGGGGAACTCGTGCAGGGTCTGCCTGGACCCCCCCCACACCCCCCCGAGAACCCCCAACCCCTCCCCCCCACCCCCTCATTTTCATCCCCAAATCCCTCCCAGGGCCCCGAGCCCCCAGCCCAGCTCTCCCTCCACCAGGCCCAGGGTGACCCCCCAGACCCCCCCAATACCCCAGCAGACGACCCTCCACAAGGCCCGAGGCCCCCCCTCAGGTCCCCCAAACCCTCAGAGTCCCCCAGAGCCTCACAAACCCCAATCCTACAAACCCCTCATCCCACAAGTCCTGAGCTCACAGTCCCACAGACCCAGCAAGCCCACAGCCCCATCTCCACCCTCCTCACACCCCAACATCCCGGGCATGGCCCTTCCAGCCCTCCCCGTCCCCCCGGGGGGGCCCGTCCCCCTGGGTGAGTATTTAGGGCCGGGCCGGTGGCACCCAGCCCCCCTTGCCCCCCGCCATGCTGAGTGTGCTGCTGCTCCTGGGGGGCCTGGCCCCCGCCCTGCCCGCTGGTGAGTCCTCCCGGGGTGCCCCTGGCAGATCCAGCTCTGGGGTGCAGCCCCAGCCCCCCTCAGGTGACCCCATGTTGGGCCAGGGGGCTCGGCTGAGACTCCCCCCCAATGCCTCTGCTCTCCCCAACAGGTCTGCACTGGATGTATGAGGGTGAGTGGGGCCCCACCCAGGGACCCCCATTTATCCCCACCCCCCCCAAAGCACCCCCCACACCCCCTGAGCTGAGGGGCTCACATGGGTCTGCCCAGAGGGTGGGGAAGTGGATGGGTGACAGCTCCCCCTTGATCCTGGACATCTGGGTTCCCCCAAATGGGATGGAGATGGCTGCATGACAGAACTCCCCTCGCTCCCCCCCAGACACCCGGGTCCCCCCAAACGGGCACCCACCTGGGTCCCCAAGGCAGGCAGGGGCGAATGGGTGCAGCCCCCCATTTTCCCCTTCCTGCCCCCCCTTGTCCCCCTCGCTCCAATGGTCCCTTTGTGCTCCTTTACATAAGGTTCCTGCTGCCAAATCCAATTAGGATCCGGCCTTGGCCAAATCCCGCTAAGCCCCATCCTGCCGGGTCCAGGGGACCCATGGGTGCCCCCCCGGCCCTGCGGGCTCGGCTTTGTCCCAGCTCCCCCAGCTGGAAAAAATGTCCCCAGCAGATTAACGAGGCCCTTGGGAATGTCACCCGCGTCCCGGTTTGGGGGCCACCGAGGGCGCTTTGGGTCACGGGGCCCTGCGGGGTGAAGCAGCCCCCAGGGTGAGGTTGGGGGGGTCCCAGCTGGACTCTGGTGCCCCCCAGGCCCCCATGGGCAGCAGCACTGGCACGAGGGACACCCAGAGTGTGGGGGTCGGGCGCAGTCACCCATCGACATCGCGACGGCGTGGGCACAGCCGGACCTGTCGCTGCCGCCGCTGCAGCCTGAGGGCTACGAGCACCCCGAGAGCCCCCGGCTGAGCCTCGCCAACAACGGCCACACCGGTGAGCACCGGGGGAAGAAGCGGGGGAGGCCCCGGTGTCCCAGCCCTGCTGACCCCCTGTCCCACAGCTGTGCTGGCACTGCCACCGTCGCTGCGGCTCCGGGGGCTGCCCCACACCTTCGCTGCCGTACAGCTCCACTTCCACTGGGGCCGGCCCGGCCACGCTGCTGGCGCTGAGCACCTGCTGGACGGGCACCGCGCCCCCGCCGAGGTACGGGGGCTCTGCGGGTCGGCCGGCAAACAGCTCCGAAAATGGGTCTGGGGGCGGGAAATGGATGAGGAATGGGGTGGGAAAGGAGGACAGCAACAGGTCTGGGGTCAAGAAATGGCGTGAGAATTGTGTGGGAAATGATTGTGGGAAGGGGTGTCAGTGTGGGAAGCAGCATGGGAACAGTGTGGAAGATGGGTTTGTACTACAGGAATTTCCTGCAGGGAATGGAAAAGGGGTCCTGATGAGGGAAATGGGTCCAGGGGTGTGAAATGTTAAATGAGTGCAGGGAGGGGACGGGGTGCAGAAGGAAGAAAGGGTGGGAAACAGGAGTGGGAGCAGGCAGCAGGTCTGGGCACTGCCGGAGGTGCTGGGACGGGTGCAGGCAGCGGTGCAGGAAGGGAGCCGGGGCAGGGGTTGGGGGTGGCAGGGCTGGGGCTCAGGGGGTCCCCGCTGTGCCGCAGATGCACGTGGTGCACTTCGACGCTGAGCGTTTCGCCGATGCCAGCGCGGCACAGCAGCACCCCGGCGGGCTGGCCGTGCTCGGCGTCCTCCTGGAGGTACGGACCCCACACAGCCCCCCACCCACCCACGCTTCCCCAGCCCCTCACTGATCCCCCCCTCACTCCTCCAGGTGGGAGATGACCCCCACCCTGCCTATGACAACATCCTGAAGCATCTTGGCAGCATCCGCTACGCAGGTGAGGAGAGGGAGGGGGGAACCCCAAATGCCCCTCCCAGCACCCCCAACTGCTCCCCCCCCACAGGGCAGACGGTGGCCATTCCCTCCTTCAGCATCCGGGACCTGCTGCCCGCGCACCTCGACCGCTACTATCGGTACAACGGGTCCCTGACCACCCCACCCTGCTTCCAGAGCGTCCTCTGGACCGTCTTCCCGCAGCCCGTCCGCATCAGCCGGGCCCAGGTAGGACCCGCTCCGGGGGGAGCCCCCCAGGTTTGGCGAACACGGCCCCCAGTGCTGCCCCCTTCCCCTTCCAGCTGGAGCAGCTCCAGGGAAGCCTTTACTCCACGGAGGAGGCCGAGCCGGAGGAGCCCCAGCTCCTGGTGGACAATTTCCGCGCCCCGCAGGAGCTGAACCAGCGCCCGGTGCTCTCGTCTTTCCCCAGGGGTGAGCGGAGGGGTGGGAAGGGCCCCCTGCACCCCTCACATGGCTCCTGGAGCCCCAGCTGGGCACAATGGCCCTGACCCTGGCCTTTCCCTTGCAGAGCCAGAGGGATACTCCACAGGTAGGGCCAGGCCGGGAGGCTGGGCTGGGGGGTCACCCCTGCACCTCCCTGAGCCCCCCGGTGTCACACAGGTGAGGTCATCGCCATCATCTTTGGCACCGTCGCCGGCTGTGTCGGCCTCTTCCTCGCCATCCACTTTGGGGCCAAGCGGATGCGGTGAGACCCCCCCATCCTCCTCAGAGGCTCCCCCACAGCAGGGGCACCCCGAGCTCCATGGAGAGCCTCCCCTCTCACCCTGGTTTCTGCCCCGGCAGCGCGAGGCGGGCACAGGCGCAGGACGTCGTGTTCAAGGCTTCCTCTCGCCGCTCCCCCATGGCCACTGGACACTCCCGCTGACCCCCAGGCTGCGCTGGGAGGGGCCCACACTGCCCCCCCCCACACTGTTAATAAAGCCCTTTCCCCCTCCTGGTGCCTCTTTATGGGGAGGGAACGGGGGCCTTTGAGGGGCTTTGGAGCTGGACCCCATCACCCCCAAGAAACCAGAACCCCCCAGGGCTGGAGCAGAGCACAATGGGGGAAGCGACCCCTCTCCCCCCTCCCCTTCTCCCCACCAGCCACAGTGTCCCGTGCTCTTGCAAAAGGGTTTTACTCTTAACCAAAAAATAATTTAGCCCCCGCTGCACCTCAACCCCCCACCCGGGAGCTGAACAGGGGTGAGAAGGGCAAAGCATTCCAGTCCCAGTGCCCCCCACCCCAGAGCATCAGCCCCAGCACCACTGGCTGCTCCGGGGGCAGAGACCCCCCCAGGGTGACAAACACGAGAGAACGGAGGGGTCCTGCCCTGAGGTCCCCAGCCCTGGACCTCCCCCTGGACATCTGCCTCTTAAGATCCAGACACAGGAAGGGAGACCCTGACGGATATGCCAGAAAAGGCTGGGTGTGCCTCTGTCCTCTGTAATTCCATTCCAAATTACTTTTTGAATTAAGAGTAAAACCCTTTTACAATTTTCACCAGCATCAGGCAGAGCTACTCGCTACAGCCGGGCCAGGACCCCCAAAGCCCCAGTGCTGCTCTCTCAATGCTCTCCATTGCCCCCGAACTCGCCCCAGGGATCCCAGGGACCCTCACTCGATCCCAGGGGCCCTCACTCGATCCCAGGGATCCTCACTCGATCCCAAGGATCCTCACTCCGGCACCAGCTCCCTCAGCCGCCCCCGGCGCCGCGGCATCCCCCGGTGCCCCCCAAGGGCCTGCCAGACCCCCCCGCCACGGCCAGAAACGCGCTGGCCCCCACAGCGCCGTGTGGGGCCGCCCGCCTCGCACCGGCCCCGGCCCCGGCACCGGCACAGCGAACATGGCGGCCGCGCACTGCGCCCCCTGCCGGCCCGGAGGCCTCTCCCGGGGGGGGGTAGGACCAGGGCCGGAGCTGGGGCCAGGGACACCCGGGACAGGGACAGTCGGGACAGGGACAGTCGGGACAGGGACAGTCGGGACAGGGACAGTCGGGACAGGGACACCCGGGACAGGGACAGTCGGGCCAGGGACAGTCGGGCCAGGGACAGTCGGGACAGGGACTGCACTGGGGACACCTGACACAGTCTATGCCCAGTACCACCCATCTGCCGGAACATCTCTCCTCTCTCCTCTCTCCTCTCTCCTCTTCTATTTTCAAGGAATTCTTCTTTAAAGCAGAATTTTTTCTCTATTCCAAGCCCCTTACATCTCCCATTCTGATTCTGTCCTCCACCCCCATGCTGCCACTGTTTACAGAGGAGCTGGGAAGAGCAGGAAAACTTTATTTAGACTAAAAAATTCCATCAGCCAGCAACAACAGCCTGGACAGCTCCAAAGCCGCTCCCTCCAGATTCCCATGGGATGGGCAGCTCATTCCACCTCCCTGTGGACTGACGGTGCTGCAGGGAGTGCTGGGCACTGGTGCCATGAGGGCTTGGCTTTTCCATCCATCTTCACGTCTCCTGCAAGGAAAACTCCAAACAATGTCCCCTGCAGCCTCTTCCGCAGGAATCCCGCGAATCTCCTGGGCACGAGGCATTGTTCAGGGAAGAACCGGGAGTTACCGGCTGCGTTGTATTAATTTCCCTTCTTGTTTCGCTTCCGCCTATTAAAGCTGGGAAATGACACAACGCATCCGAGCATCGCTGACTTCAGCTGCACCTTCCTCCTTGGACTGAACCCCCCGACACAGCACCAGGCTCTGGGTGCCCAGAGCATCCCTGTGATGCAGCTCCCTCATGGCAAAAAACAAGAGTCTCATTCTTCCTTCTGTTTTTCTCCTTTTCCTTCCTTTTTCCCTCTCTTTTGGTTCACGTGTTGAGTTTTCCCTCAGGAAAGGTGCCCCTCCCTTGCTGCTCTGTTGCTGTGGCAAATTTTACTGTCGGATTTTGGCAAAAAAAAACCCTTTAATAATTAAAAAAATAAAGACAAAAAAGTAGAAAGATTGAGCAAAATAGGGATTTGGGGAATAGGAAACAAGGTTTTAGGATGGGAGATGGAAAAGCCCTTGGTCTTCCTCCTTTCTGTGGCTGCATTGGGTTTGCTCTGTGTTACCAGATGTGAAGAATCAGTAAGAAAAAAGGTAAAAAGAAAACAGAACAACAATAGAGACGTTTCCTTTCCTTTTCCATCCAGAAACACAATTCAAGATCTGCACCTGGGATGCAGGATGCTGCTGGGATGTTCCAGCTGGTCACAGCCAGGGAAGAGCAGCTGTTTCCCCCTTTTACCACCTTATGGCACATTTTATCCATGTCCCTTAGTGGATTCTCCACATTTTCTCGATTTTTCCAAGTCTTACACCATCACACCCAGTTCTGAAGAGTCAGAAAACCCCAAGCAAGCAAATCCCACTGAATTCTGACTCCCAGCTCTCATGCCAAGGGTTTGTCCATTCAACCCCATCCACTCATCTGATAAGCCATAATCATCCTCAGGGACCTTCCTCGCCCCTTCCCTGCCCATTCCTTTAATCCCAGGATATTTTAACCCTTCCGTGCTCCCCCAGTGCCTCCAGCCCTGCTGGGGTTTTTCACTACAAGTTCAGATTTCTGCTTGGGTTGGGATTTTTGAGTTCCAATGTTATTTTTGTGGAGGAGGGAGAGGAGGATCTTGCAGAGAGGAGGATTTGAAGAGAATTACTTCCTGCTCGGCATTCCTGGGTATTTAACCCTTCGCTAAACATCTCTCTATGGATGGGGGAAGCTCATTCGGCAAAGCACAGAGGTCCCCAGGGAGGCTGAGAATTGGCTTTGGGATACGCTGGAAAAATTCTTCAGTTTGGTCCACTGTTGGTAGGAAAAGAAGTCTGCTTTGGGGAATTTTTGGCTTAAAATTGATTTGAATCCTTAAAATCTACAGAAATCTTTGGTTTAAAATCAACAGGAGATGATGAGATGAGATGAGATGAGATGAGATGAGATGAGATGAGATGAGATGAGATGAGATGAGATGAGATGAGCTTTGAGGCCACTCCCAACCCCTTCCATGATTCCATGGCCCTGCAACCCAAAACAGAGCTCCTCCTGTACTTAGCAAGACTCGTCTTGTTCTTTCCTGGTTTTCTAACCTCCATATTCAAGAGTCACAAAAATAGCTGATTTTACACCACCTTTACATCATCTCTATCTCCTTCGCTTCCCCTTTTCCTTCCCCCTCCAGTCTGCACCAGCTCCCACCTGGATCCCGCCGGCTCCTTGCAGGAGCTCTTCTATCGCCTTCTCCTCAGGGTGTTTTTACCCACTATAAATTAAAATAAATCCATGACCGTTCACGTTTCTTCCTCCTGATGGAGAAACTGAGGCATGGGAAGGGGAAATGAAGCCAAGCCAAAAAAATACCCCAAGATTTTACGGGAAGTCAGGACTTTTACTCTGGCTCCTAGTCAGCATCTCTGCTTTCGCTCCCAGAAGAATTTGCTATTTATAGCTCTGCTTTGCTCTGTTAGAACATAATCAAAACCATCCTCCCTCCATATGAGAACTCATCCAGCGGCACTAACCCTCCCCGGGGAAAACTTCCCTAGATCTGCAATTCAGCCATCTGAAACGCCTCCACAACGGGAAACTTCCACCGCCGGGACCCGGGACACGGGACCCGGGACACGGGACCCGGGACACGCTCAGCGCGCTCCGCTGCAGCGCCGGGCACAGCTCGGGCTCCCTCCCGCTCTCAACCCCCCCCGAGTCATTTCCTGCCCCACCGGGACGGCTCAGGAAGGGCCCGCGGAGCAGGAGCGGAGCCGCTCCCGGCAGCCGACACCCAACGGAGGACGATGAACTTCTGCATCGCTGTGCTCCTGCTCCTTCATTCCTTGACGGGTAAATACATTCCCCGTGTTTCCCGGGCTTTCCTAAGGGCAGCTGGATTTCAGCTCGCTGCTCTGATTATTCCCACACTCCTGGGATGCCGCGGGGCAGATGGAGGGGTTTAGAAGCTGAAAGATCTTGGGGGGGATTTTCTTGGAGAAAGGGGATTGCAGGCAAAAAAATACCGGGAATACACCATGTAAATTACTGCAAGTTCCATAAATGTGTGCTTGCAGAACAGTGGGATAGTGAACGTTTCCCACATTGTGTTCAAATCATTTGCAAATTCCAGCTGGGAACTATTAGGAGACACAGGGAAAAAGCCCCAACAGGATTTCCTGAGAGTTACTTGGGAACTTTGAGATGGGAAAGAGTGGAATCAAGATACTGAGGGAGAAAAACCCCAGCCTGGAGCTGCTTAGGGATGAGCATGGTATTCCCCCATCTCTGGGAAGTTCGGATGCAGAGAAGCAGCGGCTGAGGGGAAGTGGGAACTGCAGCTCTGCCATGCCAAGAGTCTCCCTCTTCCTCTTTCCCTTTCTTCTCCTCACTGAAGGAACGGACCCAAACATGAAACATCAGGGAGGGGATTCCCAGCTGGAAGCTCTTTTTGGGATACGGTTGCCGTTAGTGTGACTGCAGTGTCAACACAAGAGCCGGCTCGGAGTGGCTTTTGGGAAAGCACAGGATTATGTGCCCCAGAGCCAGAGCTCAGCGCTGCTGGGGCATTGTCAGAGGATGAGCGTGGGAAGGAGAGGGGTGGGGCAAGTCCCGACTTCAGCCCGAATTTCCCCAAAAGCTCAGGATGGGAGTGGGACAGGTTGGGGTGCCTGACACCACGACGGGTGAGGCTGCACTGTCCCTCCTGCAGAGCCCCGATCCCACCCTGCAATCTTCAGCCTCAGTCACTGTTTTCAGAGAATTCCCTAATGAGAATTTTGGGACCTGGGCTTCCCCCACAGGCTTTGCCAGTGCTGAAAAAGTCAGGGATATGAGAGGAAGAAGTGGGAGGGTTTGGAGAGAGACCTGGAGCCACAGCTGGCCCTGGGCATGACTGACAGCCATCATTCCAGCTATTAATGGTGCAACTTATAATGACAATTTTACCTTATTTATGACTATAGATTAATATCAAACTATAAAATACCTTATTCCATATCTTCCATTGTCATGAATCTGTGACTATTAGAACATTAATATTCCCAATTAATTTGCTTTAAAAAATCCCCCCGAAAAACAAGAAAACGCACAGAACCTTGTGTTTGGAATAGGGAATGAGCCACTTGCTCCAACTGTGACAATGTCACATGGGCCAGAATTTATTTATAGTGGCTCAGCCCTATGGAAACAGGAGGGTCCCTTCTGAGCCCTTGGCAGCTCCACAGCCAAAGGCGCTGGAGCAGCTGGATCCTGGATGAGCGGCTCATCCCAGGGGAGCCCCAGCCCAGCTCTGGCTCTGGGGTGCAGAGGCTCCATCCCCACCACTGCATCTCTCGCTTCCGGCACACCCACACCCAAAAACGGAGGAGAACCCCAGCTCTGGTCTGACCTCCCACACCTTTCATTGGGATCTAATTATGGGTCAGGTTGTAAATCCATCAGTCCCACAGGAAACGGGTTTTGCCCAAAGCACCAATAAATCAATGGAACTTCACATGACCCCACACCCACAGCTCGACCCGAGGCGCTGCATGATGATCCACACGTTGTTCCTTTGCTTTCAGGGAAGGCAGAGGTCCAAGATGACATGGAGGAGATCGCACAGGATTTATATGACTACATGGCACATTTAAGTGAGAAATGCCTTTTTTAAGCCTTTTTACCGTTTTCCACAAGCCTGAGTGAGTTAACTGGGGCTGGGAAAGGATTTCTCTGCGTTGTCCAGATTAATTTGAGATACACTGGCTTCTCAGGGGGAAAGGCTGGGCGATCACAACCCAGGACATGGGGGAGGGACTCATCTCACCCCATTCTGGACAGGTGTCCTCCACCCCCATAGTGCCACCTCACCTGGAACTGTTTCCATTCCAGGTAATTACTATTATTCCACAGAAGATTATTACTATGACAACATCACGGCAACCCCTGCCACATACATGTATGAGTTGGATACATATGAGGTGAGTTGGGTTTATCTCAGTACTCCCCAAAAAACAGGTTTTCCTCACCCAAATCTCTGCCACAAGGAAAAATAAATGGATTAAAACTGCTGATTTTTAGACTAGGAGTTAATGCTATGCTGTGACATATCAGGTTATTTTCTTTCTGCACATCCAGACAAGCACCATTGGAGAGGTGGACTGGGAGAAGTGGTTTCCAGAAGAGAATGCCACCACCATGATTTCAGGATTACCAGACACAAATGCTCCAGGGGATTCCAGGGATGTTGACAACAGTCAGGTCGGTGCTTGTCAGCTCAGGAGCTCTGCCACAGGCAGAGCTGGGACTTTCTTACTGATTGATTTTCCTTGGCTCACCAGGATTCCCAGGAATCATTGGGACCATCCCTGCAGGGCCACCTCACCCTCATCATCCTCCTCAGCTTCCTGTGTCTCCTGCTATGACCCCCAGACTCCTCTTCCAAAGGTACTCTGGGATTTCAACACTCACTCAAAGTGTGTCCTTTAACCCAGGGAAATCAAATTCTTTCTGAAGCAGCAACTTTCCAAAACAATGGAAAGATAACAAACCCTTCCAGGCATCCAGATGCGATGCCAGGGAACTCACCAGCAGCTCTGATGCCACTAATAGCCTGGAGAGGCTTTCCAGGGCATTTTCCCAATGACCTCCTGGCGTTCAGTGGGACCTTCACAGGTGTGAGCAGCCAGGCACCTCCCACTGCTCATCCACTCAAACATCCTGTTCCATAAAACCCTGGAATGGTTTGGGTTGGGATGAACCTCACAGACCAGCTGGTTCCTGCCCAGGTTCCTCTGAAGCTCTGTCCCACCTGGCCAACCTTCTCCTACAGATGGAACTCTCCAACATCACAGGAATATGCCGACCCCCGTCCTGCCACGCTCTGGAACCTGCTTACCTTTTTCCCTCATTCCAAACACGGTGGCTGGGGTGGTGACCAGGACACTGTCAGGCGTTGACAATGACATCCTCTCCACAAGGCGTTGTCTCTGTTCTGGAACTGCGAGATTTTGTGTCTGAGGTTTTGGTGGAGGGACGGTGCCGCCCCACGGCGCGAGCACGGAGAGCTCTGCAATACTTCAGTCCCTTCCTGTTTCCTCAGACTCTGCTGTAAATAACAACCTCTGTCAATAAAATCCCCAACAACTGGTGCACGGTCTCTCACAGTAAATAACCCATAACCACCACCAGAACTGGCATAACAAATACAAACAATGTGTGCAGTGCTTGTCCCATCAGAAGGATCTTCTCAAGCCTCAAAACCCAGCCAGGAACTCCCAACTTTGTTTCTTCCACAACTGCTCTTCACACCATTTATTTTCCAGAAACACCCACAGTATCTGGGTGTGATGAGAAGCTGGACCAGAAAACCTCCCACCACCCCAGCCCCCCATACAGAGAGCAAACCGTTGCAGAAATGGCTGATTTTGGTAAAAAAAATCAGTTAAATACCTTTTTGGAGGAAAAAAGTGCACTCCCACACTCGGTGCCTACGTTGCTTTTCCTTGGGAGAGTTAACAGGAAGGAGGGATGGAAAACTGGCCCAGGTGCACCCACGTAACCCTAGAGGACAAAAGAGGTTGAGTCGAGCCAACAGGAGATTCATGGTGGTCACAGTCCCCAGAGCCCTTCAGAAACCGCCCAGACCCTGGGAGCAGGTACGACCCATCCCACCCACCTCCTGTGCACCCATGGAGCAGCGGTGCCAGCCCTGGCCTGTCCCACCACTCCCAGGTTATCCAGGCCCCAGCCTTGGAAAGAAAACTTCTGTTTCCTAAGGAAGCGAAAAGGCTTGAAAAGGGCTCAGAAGCGTCTGGAGGAGAGAGACTAGATACACTGCCTGGCAGTGCCACCTCCTGGCTCTGTGATGCCATAAAGATGGATTGAAAAAAGCCAAGAACACCCTGGAAAATTATTCAGGATCACACAGCAGTGAGATTTCCAAGCCTGGAGTGGAGTAAAAAGCAATTAAAGGAAAATAAAAGAAGTGGTATGTTTCTATATACCATCCCTCTAATGCAGACATTGAAAATAAACCAGTTTGTTGTAACCTGGCCTAACTATAAATTGAATTGCTCCTTTCCAGAGCAAATCCTCCAGTTACAAATCTTCCTGATCAAATCCTCACCTTCCAGCGGTGTTTCGGGACAGTGATGTCCTGACAGAAACGCACCCCACATGGGCACACCCCGAAATTTCCTGCTCCCAAAGCTGGGAATATTCACCCAAACCTCTTTAGTCCCAAAATGACACCATCCTCATGTTCTTTTGGAAGTTCCTTTCCCAGATTTACCCTTTTCCCCCCACTCAGAGGATGGTGGTGGCTCCACAGCTACTGTCTCCGTGAGCAGCCACCCAGCTCTCCCAGCAAACCCCTGGGATAAGCAGCTTTAACACAAAGAGGATTTTCCCTGCAGTTGTGAGAACCTTTCCCACTTACCTCCCAGCAGGAAGCAAGCAGAAGCTCTCCAGGTCTCTGGTGTTTTCCAGCAGCTCCTTATCAAACCATCCTGGAGCCAAATCCTGCCGCGCCTGCTCCCATCACGCCTGCCACAGTCCAGGAGCGGTGTCCCGGGGCAGCCACAGCCCACAGCGGCTGTTTTTGGGTTTCAGCTGCAAAAGAACCAGTGAGGGACACACAAACATGGTCAGGGAAGAGCCACCCACAGCCAGCAGTGAGGAGGGAACTGGCTCCAGGGTTGAAAACACCCTGTTTAGTGACCTGTGAAGGCGATCTGGTACAGATTTAGGCAATTATGGATGGGGGCTGGGGCTGCTCTCCTGCCTTTAATATTCTCTTGTCTTCCCTCAGTGAATTCCCAACTCCTTGTTCTCACCAGTGATGGACTATTGTCCATCAACATGAACCTTAGGTCAGCCCTTCAAGCTCCACTGGGAAGAACATGAACTGCTTCCATCCACATCCCATGGGTCCGGAACAAATAAATAATCCTTCACCGGTTTTCCTTTATCTCTCCCATTTTTCCTCCATTCCTGCACTCACAATATCCAGCCTTTCCAACCCCATTTTAACCCTTTCCTAAAAGACAAGACAAACTCTTTGGATGACCTCTCCCCATTTGATCCTGAAACAGGAAATATTTTCTCCATGGAGTTTATACAAAGCTGGAACAAACCCAAGATTCTCATGTTGGGTTGTTGGTTTTTGTTTTTTTAAATTCTGTCACCATGTTGCCAAAATGTCTCCGGTTATTTGTCTCCAAAGTTAAAAGAGTCAACATGTAAATATTTGGAACTGTTTGTCCCAAGATTGTCCTGCCTGGGCATGAGCTGGCGGCTCGCAGGCTCTTTTCAAGGATCATTTTCCAGGAGAAAAGCTTCAATAGAGAAATGCTCATTAATTATTAATTATAAATAGGAAAAGACTTTCCATAGGGATATAAATCCCATCTATCCACCTGGGGAGATCTAAATTACATATATCCAACTAGAGTGGAATATAAATCCCATCTATCCACCCCAAGGGGGATAGAAATCCCACATATGCAACCCAAGGGGGATACAAATCCCATGTATCCACTCAGAGAGGGAGATGAGCCTCATATATCCCCCCGAGTGGCTCAGATTTTAGGAATCGGACTATTCCTCAGCTGTGTGAAACTGTCTCCCCTCCCCGATGCGCTGGCAGTGCTGCCATCGCCCAAATTAACCAAAAAATAATACAAATTCGCAAGACCGGAGACCCCCGCGCGCCCCTGGACCCTCACTCATAGCACCGGGCATGTGACGGCAGCGGGAGTGAGGGGATGTGCCCAACCCCGCAGGGTCCCGTCCGCGCTGGACCGGGGTGCGAACCTCCCTCCACCGCGACACCTGGCGTGTGGAGCCCCGCGCGCCCCGAGGAACACCGGGGGCGACAACGGCCGCGGGCAGACCCTTTCCGAGGCGGCGCGGCGGGACACGGCGCCCACAGGGGAGCACGGGCGGGGACGGCCGCGCACGGCCCAACCCCTCCGGAGCTGCGAACCTCGGCCGGCCGCGGCCCCTCAGAGCCGCGACCCCGGGCCCGGCCCGGCCCCCTCAGGGCTCGCGCAGCCGCCAGCCCCCGCGCGCGAACACAAACCCCGCCCCTCGGCCGGACGGGCAGCGCACTCGGCCAATGGCGCGGCGCCCCCCATGCCAATGACTGTGCGGCTCGGGGAGGCCCCGCCCCGGGGCGGGGCGTGGCCGGGGGGGGCGCCATGCGCCGTGTCATGGAGGCGCAGTGTGAGGGCGGCCATTGACGGTGCCGGAGCTGCGGCGGAGCGGCGCGGCCGGGGCGGCCCCGGCGACCCCCGACCCACTCCCGGCGCGCTCCCGGCGCCCGCCGCAGCCGCAGCGACCCTCGCGGCCGCTCTTGGCCACCCTCCCTCGCCAGTGCGGAACCGCGGGAGGGGGGGCGATGGAGATGAAGAAGCGCATCAACCTGGAGTTGCGGAACCGGGCCCCCGAGAAGGTGAGGGGCGGCGGGGCCGGTGGGGCGCGCTCCCCCCGCCCCGTGGGGCCGTCGCTGCCGCCTCGGGCCGCGCGGGCCCGGCGGCACCGCTGCCGAATCTGGGTCAGCCGTGGCGCAGGGCCCGGCGGGGCGCGGGCGGCGCTTCCGGCGCAGCCCCGGGACCCGCGGCCCCCCCGCACTCCCCCTCCACCTCCTCTCTCGGGGTGCCCCGAAGTTCCCGGGGGGTGCGGCGGCCTCGGCTTCCCTCGGCGTTAATCCGCCGCTTCCCCCGGCCGCAGTAAACAGGTCACGGCGGCGGCCCCGGTCGCGGCCCGTCGTTCATCCCGGCGCCTTTAATTAATATAATTAACGTTGTTTCCCGCGCCCGCCGCCCCGCCGGGCGTGCTGTGGGTTCCCCATACCCCTCCCGCGTCCCCCCGCGCTTCCAACTTTCCATTTCTTTGGAAAGAACCGGGGAAAAAAAGCAAAAAAGGAAAGCCCAGAAGCCCTGGAAAGGCGGGAGCGCACGTGCGCGGCGGGGCCCCGCGCTGGCTCCGGAGCTTCGCTTCCCCCTTCCCGCTGAGGAACCGGCGCCTGGTCCGCCCCGAGAGAAAAGTCCAGAGCCCCTCGCTTTCCCTGACCTGGCGCACGTGGGTTTGGGGGGGAAAAGCTGCCCGAAACTGTTGTTTTAACCCACGCAGCCGTGTTTGCGGGAGGCAGGCACCCGGAGAGGCCTCCTCGCGCTGCCAGCGTGCAGCTGCCGGGTACGAAGCTGGGAACCTCCCTTTCTCCCCAGCGGCTCGCCTTACAATTCGGTGTCTGTGTGCAATAATGGTGGTCTTTCAATGAAACAAATAAAGTAATAGTGGGAAGCTGGCTTTGTGCTGCTTGGGGTCTGCAGCACTCCCAAAATTTTGTTAGTGTTTGGGGAAAGGAAAGAGTCACCTTGTTACTGTCCTTTATCAAGTGGACACTCCACTCTAGATAAAGTAATTTGAAATTAATTGGTTGCTTCTTATTGCTGCTTCTCCATGTACACGACCTATATTGATTATCGAGTGGCTTGGGCACAAGGAAATTATTTATTCGGGTTCAATTAACCTCCAGAACTCTCTGGGAAAATAATCTGGAGTCAGAAGGTTTTAGGTTCAGAGAGAAACTGGTTTTATGAGTTTGGTTATGCACAGTTAAATGATGAGACCTGAGGAGAAGTCAGCAGTTGCGTACAGGGCAGCTGATGTGTCCTGGCTGCAGAGGTTCTGTGGGGAGCCAGAGCAGCTGTACCAGTCCATCGATGGAGTTTTGGGGTCAGGTGGTAGTTTTTGCAGAGTTTAATGCGTGCTTAGAGGAAGGGAAGTTGCTGCATAATTTTTAAATTGGGTGGGTGTTGCTGATTTCTGGGCAGAAGACTGCTCTGATTTTAAATGAAGCCCCAAACCAGCAGCCAGTGCCCAGTCTCTAGGTGGGGTTCAGGTGAGAGCGGGAGTTCGCTGCTGTCGCACCCACACGTGCCTCACTGGCCTCTTTGCAGGTGACAGAGTTGGTGCTCGATAACTGCCGGTCCAGCAACGGGGAAATCGAAGGGCTCAATGACTCCTTTAAGGAGCTCCAGTTTCTCAGCATGGCCAACGTTGAGCTGACGTCGCTGGCCAAGCTCCCCACACTGAGTAAGCTGCGGAAGGTGGGTATCTCCTGGCTGCCAGTGCTTTGGGATGGCAGAGTCAGGGGGGGCAAGCCGTGGTCGCACCTTGCAGCACTCGTGGTCGGACTCGCGTGGCGCTGAAGGTGCTTCACGTGCCTCTGAGAGGTGTTTTTGAAAACTGAAACTGTTCTGGGCGTCTCCAGTTAACTGTAGTGAGTTGGGCTTGGCCAGCACTTCTTGGGGCAGTAACTGCTTGGCTGTGGACATGGTGAAGGTCCAGCTGTGCCTTGCTGAGCAGGGAGCCTTGGTGGGATGCCCTTGGGTCACTCATTGCTGGTAGTGAACTCCAGTCCTGGTAGCTTAAAACTGCGGTGCCCAAACCCATGAGACTTCAAGGAACAGTTTTTAATTTGTAGAGGAACTTTTTGACAGACAAAGTTTGTTACCTTGGGTGAATCTTCAAAAGTGATTACATTCTTAAAGGGAGAACAATTAACAGCAATGCAGCTGAATCCAAGACTGCAAATCTAATTGTTAATTCCTTTTTTTCTGTACAATAGCTGGAGTTGAGCGACAACGTCATTTCTGGAGGCCTGGAGGTCCTTGCAGAGAGATGTCCTAATCTCACATATCTAAATCTAAGTGGCAACAAAATCAAAGATCTTGGCACTGTGGAAGCTCTTGTGAGTGTGAAGTGGGAGGGGCTCTGGGGAGATGTAATAAGTACTATTTTTTATCAAGAACCCTTAATATTGGTACAAATGTTCATCAGTCTCATGGCTGGTCTGGTTGGATAGACTCAGTGGCATGGTTATAGGACAGCATGTGTAACCGCACTGCTGGAAAATGTGTCAGGAATGGGATGTCCCAAACCAGGGATGATTTGGCTTGCTTTGTCTTTGAAGAAAAAGTGGCCAAGGCGTGTCCTGCTGATTCCCCTGTGCTTGTTTGTTAAGGTGTGTTTGTCTGATGAGTTTTCATTAAGCCGTGAAGTGACTCAGACTCGGGTGTGATACAGCCAGGAGTGGGACAATGAAGCAGAGGAGGGAGCTGCCCGTGGTGATCCATTCTGCCATTTTTCTGGATGATTTGGGTTTCTGTCCAAAGCTGGGCTCTGCGCACATAACCCAGCCCCCAAGGTGTGGGAGAGTCTGGGGCTTTGGGAGCTGCGTGGGAATTGTTCCACACAACTCCCAGTGCCTTCGCTGGAGATTTGGCCACTGCCAGCAACTTGGACTGAACTTTGAAGGAGAAAAATTCTAACTAGAAATGAGGGCTGAGGACAAAGTAAATTCTGTTACACTTGGGCTGTGACCCTGCTGTATCGGGGAGCACTACAGGAAAAAAACTTTCCATTTATTTTCAGCAAAACCTGAAGAATTTGAAGAGCCTTGACCTGTTCAACTGTGAGATTACAAACCTTGAGGACTACAGGGACAGCATCTTTGAGCTGCTCCAGCAGATCACATACCTGGATGGGTTTGATCAGGAGGACAACGAGGCACCAGACTCAGAGGATGATGATGACGGTAACTTCCTGAAACAAACCCGGAGTAGGAATGGGATGCTGGAATAAAGCTCTCTGTGTAGCATGGGGTCTTCCTGAGCATGAGTGCAATTCTGCTCGTGCTCCTGAATAGCAGAGTTCAGAGTGTGTTTGGCATTAATGCACTGATACAGAGCAGAAACTCCCGTCAGAGGGTTCCAGTCCTGCAGGAGCTGCTTGGGCTTAAGGGAATTACTAAAGATACTTTTGCAAAGACACAAATATTCTCAGAGTTGTTGCCAGCAGTAAAGCCCTTTGTGCCACTGAGCAATACAGAGCAAGGGGACACGCACACTATTTTGAATAAAAAATTACGATTTTACAGGGTTTGGTAATGACTTCAGCCACCTGCTTCAGTATAATACAAATTTTAGTTCCAAAAGCTCACCTAGTTTCTTTTGGTCCCAACTTGGTTGCAGTCCTTAGGGGAGCTTTTATGGCTGTCAGCCCCTTCTGCTGGCAGGGGTTTGCATTTTTAGCTGCTTCAGACATGGAGAGTCTTGCCTGAAGCTTGTGATGGAAAAACTCTGGAAGTCTTTCTCAGAGAAAAAATGACAGAATTTAACTTGGTTACAATTATGGTCATTTCCCATGTGTTGCCTGGATTTAGAAAAAAATAAAAATCCCCAAATCCTTCAGGAAAAAAACTATTAGAGCCAGCCCATCCTGCTGTACTCAGAGAGGAGTGAACGAAACTGAACTTCTGGTCTGCGTGTGTGTCCTTTGCTGCAGAAGGGGATGAAGATGACGATGATGATGAGAATGAAGCTGGGCCTCCAGGAGAATATGAAGAGGAAGATGATGAGGATGATGGAGCCTCAGATTTGGGGGAAGGTGAAGAGGAGGAGGAAGTTGGTCTTTCATACCTGATGAAAGAAGAAATTCAGGTGAAGTTTGTAAATTCTGACAAATGCAGGAAGCAAAGAGAAGCTCCTGTGGGGTTCCGTGGTTACAGAAAACACTTCTGGTACAGTTCCCAGAGTACAGAAAACAGCCACCTTTCAGAAGGTGATGAGTAGAGTTCTTGTAGCTCTAAACTGGTCACACAAATTACAGGACAGCAGTAAAGCCCTGGGCCCTGGTCAGGTCCTGGCCCCTGATGGCTGCAAGGTCTCGACAGGAGAACGTGCCTGCTGTGGGGCTTTGTGTGCGAGGCTGCACCAGCAGCACCCTGGCTTGGGACTGCAGGCCCCTGTGGCCAGCCAGTACTGCTTCTTTGATAAGAGTTCACTTTGCTCAGGGAGTTAATGTGGAGTGGGTTTAATCCCAGTACTCCAAGAGCCAGTATCAAGCCTGTTTCTCCATTTGTACTTGTCACACTCCGCTGTCTAATTCCACCAAGCAGAGGGATACAAAAACAAGACTTGAGATTGTCAAATTCTTTGGAGCTGATTGTTAATTCATTTACATTTCTAATCTATCAGCTTTAGAACAAGACAAAAAAAAAAACAAAACAGTGCAGCAACTTACTAATTTTCACAGTAACTTGGGAAGAGGATAGTGTTGTGCACCTTTTCCTCCAGGCCCTTACTGACTGCAGGTTCAAAGGCAATCTAGAGCTGCTGCCATCTCTCTCACACTTAATTTGTCAATAACCTTGAGCTGGCCTAAGGTAGTGAGCAGTGGGGAAAAGCAAAGAAATGAGCCTCTGGGGCTGACTGATGCCCTGCTGGGGAAAGTGCAGGGAATTCCTGGTTTTCTGCTTGGGATCATCGTGGAAGCAAGACTTTAATAAACAGCAATTGTAAAGATATCTCCCAATTTTTGTACAGGATGAAGAGGATGATGATGACTATGTTGAAGGAGGTGATGAGGAGGAAGAAGGTAAGTGCTCAGGTATTCAAGTTGTGACTGAAACAATCCTCTGTAATTTTTGTGGGTTTGGGACATGCACGTTAACACAAAAACAAAAGTAAAGTAAAAGTGATGAAGAAACAACAGCTTTCTGAAAGGAAAGACACTATCTCCTGCACGGCTGGAAACTGTTGTTGTCCAGTGTGGAGAGGAGTGGGGCTCTGCTGTGCATTTTATTATTTACATACATTGAAAATATCCCTCAAGTGCACCAGTCTCCGCCAGCAAAACCTGGCAGCCCCAGGAGCAGCTGGAGCTTTCCCTTTATCCAGCAGAAAGTGGCTTCTCCATAAGCAGTTCTGCTACAGGGACAAAGTTCTGTTTGCATGAAGTGGCTTACTGGAGTATTTTTTAATAAGTTTTTTCATAAAAATTTCCATGTCTCTGTAAAGACACATCTCAGAACTTCTCCCCAGCTGAGTTCCTGTCTCCTCCACATGCTGGGCTCAGTGGAGCATGTTTGGGTGCTGCATTTTCCACTGGCAAAAATGGTTATTTCTGAAGGAGCAGTGTGGATTTTTCACTCTGTACAAATGCAGCCCTGGAGCCAGGAGGGGCCAGGGAATGACTGCTGGGGAATTCCTGGGCTGGATGGGGCAGCATTGCCCTGCAGGCTCCCACCACCAGAGCACACTGCCCACACACGGCCCTTTGCTCTGGAAAACCTCGGGGCTGTTGTGCAGCATCCTGGTGCTGCTGGGCGTGCAGGGATGTTCCGTCAGGAACGCGTCTGTACCACTCCCCATCGCCATCCCCTGGCTGTCAGCGCTGCGTGGGCAGAGTGTAATGGGCTATGTGTGTCCCCCTCTCCTTAGCAGAGGGCGTCCGAGGGGAGAAGAGGAAACGAGAGCCCGAGGATGAAGGTGAGGAAGAGGAGGATTAATTTGCAGGACCAGACTCTCCTGTTACGGAAGACGCAATAGTGATTATGCAGCTCTGTATGTCCATGTACCATAGATGTCCTGACAGAAATCCTATGTTAACTTTTTATAGCAGAAGTGTGGTTTTACTATTCCTGCCCCTTTTGTCATTCCAGATAAACTCTGATAGCCCATAGGGAACCTTCTGTAGAGAACAATTTTCAGCCCTATAATCACTAAAGCCATTGACAAATTCCCCCCACCAGACTTTTCTTTGGAGCTCTTTCATTTCGTACAATCTTGCTGTGTTGGTCATTGTTAGCCCTGAATCCAACCCCATGCCCCATGGGTTTAATACTGGGAGTTTTCATTCAGGGTTTTAAAGTTTTTATACTTAAAAAGCTGAATTGAAAAATGCTCTACAGCGAATTCCCCACTCTCTTAAATCAGTTGACTCTAGGCCAAGTTTTCCATGGATTCAACTGGAAACCCCCAACTAGATGACACCCATGTTTCAGTTTTTTTAGAAGGTGATTTTATTTTTGAAGGCTCCTCTATTTTGGGTGTTCCAGGGTAAAGCCTCAGTGGGTTTCAGAAGATGTTTTAGTTCTCCTGCTTGCTCCAATATTCAGTGTTTGGAGTATTCACTAGATTCCCTCAAGAGTGTATTTTGGCAAACTGAAAGAGTTGTGGTCCTTAAAGGGTTGCAATCCATAAATTTTCTCCCAAGTCCATTGTCACTGCAGGTATTAACAAAGCAATTAATGTGTAGTTTTAAACCTTTTTGCTAGAAATCTTTGTTAAACCTTCACTCACTTTGCTCTTGCATTGTCATTCTGGGAATTCTGCACCACTCATGGCTATAAAATGTATAAAATAGATGAAATATGCATTTCTGATGCAGAAGTGAACGGGTAACTCCTCCAAGTGTGTTGTTTTCCACCCCCCAGCTTTTCTAGAACTGTTGAAGGGAAGGATGAACCCAAGTTGTCCCTTCTCTGCATGTCACCTCTTAAACTGTTTAAATCTGGCTGTAGGCAAAAGGCTCGGTTTGTGTATAACAGTTGGGAATATTTGGGGGTTTACATTGAGTGGCTGCAGAGACGCATCAGGAGCAAGCATGGGGGATGTGCTGAGTAGCTTTTTTTCTAGCAGCCTTTATAATTTCAAATCTGCCCCAATGTAACATCTTTCTTGTTGGAAACAAATTTTGACTTCTGGCATTCCTCCTTCAGGCATGATCTGGGTTTCACACAGTGCAGTCGTGGTATCACACTGACTGACATTGTCTCACATAGGTCCTGAACCAAATATCACACACAGCTTTATTCCAGAGACTTATTTTTGTACCTGTCCTGGCTGTCAATAGCTGCCAGAAACTGGGGAGAGCCTGTGGGTGGGAGGAGGGAGATTCCTGGGCCTAAGCGAGTCAGTTCCTCATCACCTGGTTCCCTGTGGATGTTCCTTAGGAATTTCACGCACTAGTTCAGTGTGACCTCCAGCTCTTCGGTGGAGTTTAGATCATGCAGGGTTGAAGTTCTGCAAAGCCTCACTCCCTGTGTGTGTGGTTTTTCCCCCCAACTAGAGCCTTAACTCTGGGTTTCTCCTGTAGCTGTGTAGCGGGGCCGAACCTTCCCGGCCTCGAAGCGGAGTCTGGCGGGTGGTGGTACACTCGGGAACAACTGACTCCTTGGGCTTTGTGTTTTTTAAGAAATATCTCTAAAGACACTAGAAAAGCCGTGGTGAAACTTGCTTTGCAGCCACAGCCAAGTCCTGTGTTTGTGATGAGTCCTGGGTGGGTCAGTGCACGGTTGTCACGTCCTGAAGGCTCTGGGCGAGGCACTCACTCCGTGCTCAGCTTTGAGAGAAAAAGTGTTTTCCCATCCTTTTGCTTACTGTTTTTAGATTGAAACTTGTTATTTATAAGTGTGTACGTTAGAGCACCTCCATATCAGGGTTTTACTTAACTGTCTGTTACTGATGCAGATAAAATTAGTTTTAAATGGAAAAAAAGAGTCTATTTTGATGGATTAAAATAATGTGGGTAGTTGGCTTGTTTGGGTAAGCGAGTCCAGCTCCTGAGACCAGACAGACTGAGCTGCGAGGGGTGACAGCCCTTCCCTAGGCCAGACTTCCCAAACACCCGCAGTGCCGTGCGTCAGCCACCACGTGGAACCTGAGCCCCTCACGAACCCAAGAATCTGTTTGTCCCAGTGTCACATCCCCGGTCCCGTGTCCTCCGCCCGGCATGCAGCAACAGCGTTTTTTAATGAGGAATTCAGAGCCTCCAGATAACTTTTGAAACTTTTTTGCTTGGTGGGTGGTCTTTTCATGCAAATACGTCAGGGTGGGTTTTATATTTTGTAGAGGTTTTGTCCTATTTTAATGCTCTTTGTATGGCAGTCTGTATATAGTGTGGTTTGGTTCCTTCTCCGACTCTTTCCTGAAACTTTGGAGTAACTGATTTTGTGCAACTGTGTTTTGAATAAAGCCATGACAGTGTTAAATTAAAGACAACAGCCCTGCAGCACTCTTCTGGTAACTTTTAGTTGTAACAAAACATGTTTCCTCCCCATGTGTGCTGTAAATTTTAAATTAAAAAGTTTTCAAACCGAATTATTTCAAATAAATTGAGACTATTGTATTGGATTACTTCTCGGGGTATGTCCACCTGTGGAGAATAGGATGTTTCTCAATGAATGGAGTAGGGGAATTTTCTTTCTGGTTGTGTTTTAATTGGGTGGAAATCTGTGTTTCTTAGAGTGGAACTTGGACTTGTGATACTTTAGTCCTTGGTAACATTGGAACAGTTGAGGAAGGATGTTCTGGAAAACCTGAATGGCTCCCCAAGTGTTTCCAGTTGAGTTTAACTCAGATGTCATAGACATCCGAGTCTGGGTGAGTCTTGAGATTTGCTTATCACAGATCCTGCCTTGTGTCTGGCAGCCTGAGCCAAGTCTGGTGCTGAAATATTCCTCATACAAGAACAATGTTTAAAAAAAAAACCCTGCTGCTCCTCCCAAGCTGGAGAGAGCATTGTTTTATCTTGGGATTCGTCCAGCATTCCTGGCAAAAATCCCTTGGATGCACTTGAGAAAGCCCTTGGCAAACAGGCTTCTCTGCTGCTGGATGAGCAATTAGGCAAGAAATGGGTGGTGATTTTCTGGGATATTTTATTTAGTTAGTTTTAAAGGATGGGTAAGAATTGCTGTTCCAGTTGAAGCCCCACACTGGCAGCTCTACCCTCTGCACCCATTTCCTACTGGATGTGGGCCCTGTTCAGGATGACTTTAAACATGTTAAATCCATCTTTTTGGGGCTGCAGGTGAGTGAGGTAAAACCAGGCTGTCACATGGTACTTTGATGGCAAAGGAGAGAGGAGAAAGCTCAAGTAGTGTGCGGGCACATCTTGAAAGCCAGGAAAAACCTGCTGTGTGGCCAATGGCTTCCTCAGCTTGTCATGAGGTGTGTGGAACCGGCTCTCCCTGCCCCAGCCTCCGGTTTACACAGCACCTAAGGCCGGGCTCCCGGCGTCTCGAGATGGAATTAGGCAGGAATCGAGGGATGCGGCCGCTACCCGTGGTGTGTCCTACTAGACAGCCGCCCCCTCGTCCCTCCTTTTGCAGTGAGGGGAAGCCGTGCCGGCGGGCGGCTTCCTCCGTTCTGCTCCTTCCTGCTCCTCTTTCTTCACCCGGGGCTTTTGTCTTGTGGTGCCCCTTCTTACTCCCGCCCCAGCCCTCATCGTCCCCTCTCAGTGGTGCAGCTTCCCCCCCCTTTTCCTTCCTCAGGGATCAGAGCGCTTTCCCCCGGCCCAGGCGCCGCCTCAGGGGGCGCGCGGGAAACCGCGACCCACGGGGTTCCCCAGCTGCGGGCAGCAGGGGCCGAGCCGCGACCTCACCGCTGATTGGCTGGGATTTGCCGCAGTTCCGCCCCTCCGCCTTCCCGCCACCCGCGCTCGCGGCGCCCCGCCCACGGCCCCTCAGGGCCCTCATAGCGACCGCGAGGGGGAAAGTGCCCCTAAATGCTTCATTTCCACCCCAAACAGCTTCTCCTATCCCACTCCTCCCCTCCCCCAGCCTTCAGGAGAAGCTTTTCCCCTCAGGTTGTGTGAACTTCATTCCGGTGATGAAAAACAACGTGGTTCAGAGCCCAAGCGCAGGAAAAAACCGAAAATACAGACCGTGATCCCGATGTCAACGTCGTCTAAGTAAGGATAAATTCAGCCAGGCTTTGGTACAAATGCACGGGGTGAAAACAGGAAAAAAATCCTCATAAAATTCTTCAGGTTGCCTAGTTAAGCCCAGTAGCAAGAGAACTCCAAAGTGTGTGTTTTCAGGCAGCTCCTGCTGCCATGTAGTTCCTAATGGCCCCCAAATTGCTCCTGCTTTCCCAGGGCAATGTGGCATGTGCAGGTTCCAAGGCAAATCTCCCCCTCTCTCAACTACATCCCTATATCCCATTGCCCATTTCCAGGTTAATTCAGTCCAGCCACAGTACTGAAGGGATTTGGGGTTACTGTTGTGACCCAGGTGCCTGGGCCAGGGGAGTGAAGGTTTGGGGCTCCTACGGGTCAGACTTCCAAAAAAGGGAAGTTTTTTTTTGGTATGAAATGTGACCAAGAACTACTAGAACTATCTCTTGCCATTCCCACACATTCCATAATGACCAGTTAGCCCTTTCGCCCCTTTATACTCCCTCAAATGAAGTTAATGTAAAAAATGTCATACTGCCGAGGATATAAACCCCAAGGGTCTCTCAATGCCTGGCTTGCAGGCAGCTCACTTTCAACTTTCCTCATCTATATGTGAGAATGAGGAAGCCGACATTATCATGGAATCCCATGAATTCAGGAATTTGGCCTTGGAGAAAACTGTAAAATCCTTTGAGCTGCATGATGGAGTAATGAGGAATCTCAGAATGAAAACTGCTCCATTTTCCAGCAAACAGAGCTGTTGTTGATTTTGAAAGCAGAGCTGCCATATGCTAAAAATATACCAGTTTCATTGGTCATACCCATTGCAAAGGTCTCAACCAAAGAAGAGATCTGAATTTATGAGATAAAAATGATGCTTGAATTATTTTTATCCATTTCTGAGTCTCTTGGTTGTGCCAGGGGTTGCACTGTCACATTAGATGTGCACACTTGTGTTCTCCATTTGCTCATTGATCAACTGGCACAAATGGAGAGTCAGGAACGCAGCTCCCCCGGGGTACCAAAACGCATGGGATAGAACAGAAGGAGTCAGGGACAGCTGCTGCTTGAAGCAGGACATGGAAAATGTCCCTCTGTAGGGCCTGGGGCAAGGAAATTCCTGTTGCTACTGCTGTTGGGAGGTTTCTCACTGGTGTTAGAGTTTGGTCTCCTGGGGAACACTTTTCTGGTTTTAAACTTTAAAATTACAATTCATAGTATGCTTCATAGTATGCACGGTTTCTGCTTTGAGTGTGTCTCATTAAAAAAATAAAAAATGAGTCCCAAAAATAGCCAAGGAAGGTCTTTTCTACTGATTCTAATTTAATTGGCACAAATGGAGGAGAATCCAAAAATAAATGTTTGGCCACAACAGCAAACCAGCAGAAAACCACAGGACACATTAAAGCTGGGAACTCCTAGTACTAAGAAGAGGATTCTGTTCTAGGAAAAAAATTACCCCAGAGTGTGGGTTCATGTTGGAAAAGGAGCTGGTTTCTCCTATGTGAATGAAACATGTTCACACAGGGTGCTTGAGAGGCATTTCCTCCTAGACTAGAGTTAATTCAAATAAAATAACCTAGTAATGACTGAGGAGCAGCCAGCCAGAGCACCTTGGCATTGCTTTGGTGAAGCACTGGTATCTTCTGGCCATTTGTGAGGGGCTTGATCACATCCCTGTCCCTGGGAATGTTGAGGACATGCAGGAATCATGTTTAAATAGGAATCTGAGGCTGGAAGGGAGCTCCTGGCTAATGGCATATTGAAACTAAGGCATCCCTGCAGCAAGTGCCTTTCTGAACTCATTTCAGAATAACATCTGTGTCTCTCAGCTTCATCACCATGATGAGTCATAATTATTCTGCTTAAAAGTGTGCTGTGGTGTTTCTTCTATGCTCCATGTGTTTTGAGTGAGCTCCCATGTCACAGCAAAACCTGACTGGAATGAATTGGATAATTTGTGTTCCTGGAAACCAAAAACATATTTAGTCTGTTCTTTCATCAGCATCACTGTTGGAGGATCCACACCAACAGCCGTAGGATCAGCCTTGAGAATTCAAGTCTTGCCCTGTTTTGTGCAAGTCATAAGTCATTTAAGAATGTAATTGAGCGGTGACTTTTTAATGCCAAATGGTGGCTGTGCTCACGCCTCCCATACACACCCACCCCATACTCCCACTACAGTCGTGTGGCTCCAAAAGCTTCTGGTGTTAAATTCTGTGTTTGGGGTGTGCCTTGAAGAACAGACTTGTGGAGATGAGAATGTTTTCTCTGATGATCTACTGAGGGGTATTTCCATCTCAGTCATGTAGCACTGAGGGTGGGGGGGAGGTTGCTGTTGATGAAATCTCTTACATTAATATACTACACAAATTAATGAGCTTTTTCCTGAGAGAGCCCTTTATTTCCCACAATCATCCACAGTTCCTCCTCATTCATATCCCTGCACGGACCACATCATTCCTCTGCAAGCAACAGGAGGAATGGAAGGAGGAAGAATATTAACCTCTCTCTGCTCTGAGTCTCTGGATCGCTGGAGGCTTCAATTGCTGCAGAATTTCTGCATGAATATTAATCATTTTCACTACAAAGAAAACTCCCAGAAAAGCAAAAAATATTCCCTAGAACAAAGTGAGGAATCCCGGAGAAGATGGGAATAATCAAATGCCCACAGAAACAAACTGGTTAAATTTGGGAATTCTCACGTGCATCTCAATGCAAGTTTCTTAAGTGCTTTAGTAAACTTCTCAAATCACTCTTTCTCCTCTCTCCAACTCACCTGGATTTCTAATGGTGTGGAAAATGTGCTTCCACTGGGAATCAAGCAGGTCTGGACCGAAGTTAGGGCTGCCTGGGAGCAGGCAGCACTCGGGGCTGCTGTTCTTGGATGTATGTTGCTGTCAACCCGTGCGTGCACTGCACAGGAGCCGGGCACTAGCACGCTGCTGCAGAGCCCGTGTGATTCCTCCTGTGCCACGTGCGGAGCAGGGAAGGGAAACAGCTCAGTAATTGCAGTTCCATGGAAAGCTCCCGACGGCTGTTCCGTAGGAACGCATTCCCAGTCCTCCCGGTGAACTCGGCTTGCAGAAGCTCTGGGAGAACGAGCACTAGAGGGCAGAACGCGACCAGCGACGGGCGCGGGCTTTGGCGAGGGGGAAGCAGAGCCCGGCTGTCTCTGAGCTGCCTTCCCCCCGTGAGAGTCCAAGTGACTCCTTAAAATGGCACCTTTCTGGTTCTTCTAGGTAGAAGAGTGAAAAGAATTTTGTTAAGCACGGGAAGGAATCAAAGACAGAAAATACAGGAAATCCGTGGTTGGAATTGACTGAACTTGGTGGGTTTATGCTGTTCTTTGCACTGGATACCGTGGAAGTTTGGTGATGACAAACTTTCCTGATTCATTTCTGATCCCTCTTGCTGCCTCCCAAGAAACCAAGATTTCCCAAGATAGCTTTTCCTTCCTATGACTTGATTTCTAGAAAGCTGGAAGGAAAAACTCCGGAAGGAATAGCCTTTCCATTTCCTTCTGATTTCATTTCCCTGTATCTCCAGTAACATAAATAATTTTATAAGTGATATAAAACATTTCCAGAAAGCATATATTGAAAGCACGAAGCCCTCAGGATCCTCTGCCCAAACAAACTCCTTCCTTCCCTCTCTCTCTCTGTGTTTCAGTGAGTGCTCCAGCAGCCTCATTGTTTGGATAATTCAGGGTGCCAGATGGCTGTAAATATGTTTACAACCCTCCTTAGCCTGCTCCCTCCTCCCTGGCACCCTCAATGCTCTACCCAGTACCAAGCACCTGGTCTGTTCCCATTTGGAGTTTCCCTTCTCCCCTCTGGAGCTAAATTTGCACTGCTGGTTTGTATTTTCCCTTTAAATGAAGTGGGAAAATCTTAGGGAATGTTTTGTGCCAGGGAATACTGAATTCTTCCTTCGCTGTCACTTGCACCATCAGTTAATTGAAAATGTGCCTCCTGCCCTGTGGCATCAGCCTTCTTCCTGCAGGAATCCTGTCCCTGACATAGGAAGATGCAGCTCACCTGCAGCGAATCATGAGGGAGGAGCAGCTGCTTCCTATTTTGAGCGCAGCCGTCTCATACTTACCCTTGGCATGGGGTTAGGGTGCACAGAACAGGGTGATTCATCCCAGATTATGCCCCAAGGACCTGGCAGAGGCAGTGTTTGAACAACCGGCCCCATTCTTCCTGCCTCACAGGCTCTAGATTCATTGTCATACTCTGATCCTGTTATTCCATAACTCGTGAGGGCCCAAATCCTGGGCACTGAGCCCCGGAGATAACTTTTCTGTGTAATGATATATTTCCAAAATGCTGAGCAGTAGAAAATAACAGAAAGCTGTTTCAATGGCACTGTAAAAAGGGAAGTTGGTTTTAAAACACCTGAAAATATAGGCAGTGACGTTTTGAGAACTGAGGAATAACTGAGGTCACGAGCTGCCTGAGGAATGCTGCAGCAGCACAAACTCAGGTCACAGGAAGGGTGAGCTGTGCCCGTGAAGGAACAAGAATTCAGCCAGATTTGTCTGTGGTTTTGCTCTCAATGATGAGCTGGTGGGTGAACTCTTCCCTGGAAAGCAGGAGGGAGCAGATGGCAGCAGGCAAATATCTGACTTGAGCAAGGAGAGAGAGAAACCTGTTTTCCAAAGGATCTATTTGACTTACAGAAGCCAAATGTTATTTTTATGAAGCAGTATGAGCCAGACCTCTCATTTATTGAACCTTACCAGTTTGTGAACTGCCAGCAGACCTAACCTGAGTGACCCTGTGACCTATAAAGGACAAGAGAACCAGCAGGCATTCCGAGCAGGCTTTTCCAGGAACCTTCAGGATTCTGAATGCCACCTCACGATTTCTGGGAAGCACGACTCCCAGCTTGGTCTGCAGAAAGGTAGACAGCGCTCAAATTATATATAGCAGCAAGTGGGCTGGGAGGAGAAACACTTGGCTGCACAGAGCAGGAGGCTGCTCTGGAGGAGCCCAGGGAGTGTTGTAAGGTGCAGCACAAACCACTGGCATCTGGCGAGTGGAGCTGGGCCAGTGCTGGCCTGTGGGCAGCTGGAACTAATGGAGTGAAGGAGAGCCCTGGGCAGTGCCAGGGGCACACTGGGTACACACAGATTGATCCCTTGCTCTCAGCTCTTCTTCATCCTGTTCCATGCCCTGCCATGGGCAGGGACACCTTCCACTGTCCCAGGCTGCTCCAAGCCCTGTCCAACCTGCCCTTGGACACTTCAGAGTTGGGGCAGCCACAGCTTCTCTGGGAAACTTGTGCCAGGGCCTCCCCACCCTCACAGGGAAGAATTCCTTCCCAAAACCCCATCTAAAACTTCTCTCTTTCAGTTTAAAGCCATTAATGACTCAGTCCATTTGTTGAGAGTCCTTTAAATAATGATGTCCACATCTCCATTGTGGCATCATTCCAGTCGATGCCAGACCTTTGCCTATTGCCCAGTATCAGCCTGTGAGCACAGAGTCCTCCAGCTCTGAATGGTTCCCTCTGTCCTCCTGTCCTACATGTATGGGCTCTTTATTCTGACCATTCCGTCAGCCCCAGGGCAGGGGTTTGGAAGGAGAAATTACCATTTCAGTGCACAACTCCCAAGACACTGGTGTCAGGAGAGGGCTGAGCTCTGTCCTTTGAACTCTGGCTGGTCTGGCCTCTCCCAAACATTCCCAAATGTTAAAAAGATTTTGAAACCCTCTCTTGCCTCTGGGCTGGGATGATTTGTGTCAAAACAGAGCAACAAATTTTTAAACACATTACAAATTAAGGAAGTGGAAGAGTCACTGTAGTTTTCAGTTCCTCAGGACATTTTATAGAGTAAAACAAATCAGCAGTGTCTGAAAGCAGAGATTTAACTTGCACAAATCTCCACGTGTGCATATTCCTGGGATACGTTTGCACACAGGTGTATCTGGCATGCAAAACTGCTGAATTTTTCCATTTTCTATCTTTTTCTAGGGAAGTGGGTCTGTTCTTGCTGAGCTTTAATTTGAAAACCCAGTTGGAACTTGTTAAGTCAATAATTATTCTTGTGAATGTGGGTCAAACTATTTTATGTCTCATCATCTCTAGGGACTTGGAAGAAGATTCAATCCTCCAGCAGTCCAAGGTAGAAAGCACCACACTTCCCATTTTATTTCAAAAGTCCAAACTGATTGTCTCATGGGGGTAAAAGCTGATGAGGGACAGGGTCGTGTGAGCGAGTGGCATCACTGCAGCACCAGGTGCTCACCTACAGCTGCTGACACAGGAAAGAATGCCCTCAGCTCTGATAACATATCAGAGTGCCTTGGGATCTCATGCAATTTATTCTAAGGGCATGCTGAACATATTATTCAGTTGGGATATTGGAGGATCTATAACTTCCCACCTTCCACATCTGGACACAAATCCTACTTTCTCTTTTTAAAGCATTTGCCTTATTGGAGAAAAAAAAAAAGCAACAATTTCTGCAGTTTTCTCCATCAGTAACTCCAGAAAATCCTTCTTCACAGCAGGAGCTATTGGCTGTGTTGAAAAATTGTATTTATCCACCCCCTCCTCAGCCTGAGAACCCTCTACCATGAGTTACTGGTGTTCCTGCTCCACTCGGGAGGTTAGGGTCTTTTTCCAAGGATGGAAACTGCTGGAGAAACTGGACTTTATCTACCACAATTTTATTCCTGTGAACTGCTTTGTTAGGTGTAATTGAGCCTGTAGAATAGCCCACTGCTACTGAAACAACATGAACCCCTTTCTACCTTACACCCGAGTTTTGCTGCCCTGTCAGCAGTGTGAGAGTTGCCTCCAAGTGTAAATTCTATTTAAAGCCACCAAAAGCCTCTTAATGGTTACCTCCTGCTTTCTAGCGGCCTCTCAGCACTGCAGAGACACTGCAGCTGCTCCCTCTGTCCCCAAATCTACAATGGGTGAAACTTAGGGTGGCCATGTGTCACATGGGGCTGATTTGTGGGGCTGCATCCCAAAATGTTCTCTTGGCAGGAAGTCTCTGGGTGGGGTCAGCTGTGTCTGAGCACAGCCCCTGTGGCTTGCGGGGTTTGTTGGGTTTTCAGCCCTCTCTACCCAGGCTGTTGGGTGCCAGTGTTTCACAGAGTTATGGAATCATGCAATGATTTGGGTCTTGGGAGGGACCTTAAATCTCATCCAGTTCCACCCCTGCCATGGGCAGGGGCACCTTCCATTATCTCAGGCTGCTCCAAGCCCCATCCAACCTAGCCTTGAACACTTCCAGGGCTGGGACCACCACAGCTGCTCTGGGCACCCTGTGCCAGAGCCTCCCCACCCTCACAGGAAGGAATTTCTTCCCAAGAATTCCATCCTAAGGTGTTTCTCTGTTATTTCCTTGGAAAAACTGAGGATGGAGGAAGGGAGGGAGGGAGAGAGAAGGGGGTTTGCTTAAAGCTTTTGAGGCAGGCAGGGAGAAAATAACCAAAAAAAGACGCTTTGGTGGGGAGGGTGGGTGGGCTTCTGTGTGCCGCATGCAGCCGGGGTTCCTCGCCCCGCGGTCCTTATTTGGCTGGGAGCGGGAGCATTCCAGGGATTGGCTGTGCTGGGAAGCAGGCAGGGAGTGCAGGCACTGGAGCCGAGTGCCAGCTGACGAGCACAGCACACGCTTGCCCACTCCTCACCATGTGTTGAGCAAATTGCAGCTATTTTTATAGGAGACGCTTTGCCTACATCTTAAGAATCCAGTCCCAATCCCGTCTCCCTCTAGTGTAATGGGAAATCCCCTTCCCAGCCCCCTTTTCCCTATACTGTACATGTTTTCAAGGCACAGTTGGGCAGAACCCAGAGTTCTTGGCCGTTATCAGGCTTCAGACTTCTCTGCTGTGCACTGCCCGGCCAGGGCACTCTGTATTCCTGTAATGATCCAGTGTTTTGTCTCCAGACCCAACATAATTGCCACGCTGGACAATACCGGCCCTTTCTGGGAATGGCAGCCGGCTGCTCCACTGCGAGCGCAGCCCCGTTGTGCGGAGTTATTCCCGCATGGATAGACCCACCGGCCGGGGGCGATGATGCACAAAGCCGCGTCTGTGCTGCCCTTGGCTTTGCTGCTCCGTAGGGCTCCCTGCACCGTGCCAGCGGCTTTGGGAATGCCTCTGCAGGCAGGGGCCGGGCAGGGGGCTGGCGGGAGGCAGCAGGGAAACAGAGGGGGGAAACTGTGAGGGGTGAGCAGAGAGGCAAGACCCCCAGAACTGCCCTTAGGAGCTTCAGGGCCTCCCTGAGGAGAGCAGGACGGGGCTGCTCAGGTGTGCTGCTCGTGGGGACCTTTCCAGAGGCCTGCACTCAGAGCAGCATGGCAGTGAGCATTCCAAAATCCAAGGAGAGTTGCTGGTGTGGGAGTCACAAATACAGCACCTCGCTGGCACCGACTGGGATGCAGGTCATAAGGGAGGTTCAGCGGTTCCTTGCAAAACCCTTTGTGAAGCAATCCAGTTCATTAACATGGAAAGGCACTGAAAGTTATCCCTGGAAGTATCACTGGGGTCTGGTTAAGCCAAACTCATTGAGAAAGGTTTGGGGTTTGGTTTTATTTTTTTCTTTAGTTTAAAAAAATCTTATAATCACAGCCAGGAAAGGAAAGAGAAAACACCAACCATGACCAGGAAGTAATTCTGTGGGTTTGATATTTTCGTGGACTATTTGCCATGTAGGTAATAGAATTAGGTTTCCTTTTAAAAAACAAGGAACAGTTAGATGTTACCACGAGTGAACTTGTGAGACACAGCCACGTCCTGCTCGTGGCTGTGAAAGCTGAGCCAGCCCGTGAGCTGACGATCTGAACTCTGCTCTGGGCTCAGTTTTCATTCCAGCCAGGCTGATTCAGATCTTGGACAGCCCAAGCAGAGCCTGCTGCTGTCTATGACACCTGAGAGGGCAAGGCAAACCTACTAAAACTGCTGTTGGCTTGTGGTGTCTGGCTCCTGCACACACCCCTATTGCTCAGCTCAGAGAAAAGGTAAAAAAAAAGAGAAATGAGAATGGAAAAGCCCAAACCCCCCCCCAACTGCCTGTGTGGGCTGTCGAATCCAAGGCTTTGATCTTCTGGTTGCACAGAAGGGAAGACACATCGCTGCTACCTCCCACTGCTTGGGGCCAAGGGGGTCTGTGAAGCATTCATGGCCCGACAGGGTCAGGGTGGATACGGAGTGTGTTGCTGCTGCCCTTCTGGAGGGCTCTGCATGCACCCCAAAATAACAGCTGCCAGCCGCAAGTTTTCTAGGGGACTGTGCCAGGACAGAGCTCTGCAAGCTGCACCCAGCAAATGCCTCAATGGCCTGTGTAACACTGGCAACCAACCTGGACTTCTCACATCTTCAGGGAAGTTCCTGGACACTGGGGACTTCCCGGCAGTGGTGGGGATGGACACCTTTTTTAACCTTTTAATGTCACTTATTTCTGAGAGGGAACAGGGCAAGTGTCCCAGTGAACGAGACGTAGTTTGGGGCACAGTCCAGACATGAAAGCAGCAATGCCAGGGCTCATCCAACTCCACTCCATGGAGTGCTGCAGGCAGACACGGGCAGTTCCCGGGAACCAGTGCTCACTCCTGTTCTTGGAGCATGACAGGAGCTGGGGCCTGCAGTGCAAAGGGAGCTCTTACAAAGGAGTATAAACTGCAACTGATTTATTGGAACACGGGGTTGATTCATCAGGGGATGCGATGGAGGAAAGGAAGGGTCCAAGCTTTGAGAAGCAAATTTGGGAGAGAACAGGCACCTTTTCACTCTTTTGAACACTGTAAATAATAATAATAATAATTAAAAAAAAAAAAGACCCAATTGCTGCCCTCCCCAGTCCCTCCCTCCCATCCCAAGGCTTGCCTTCACATCATGCTCTTTCTAAACTGCAACTGTGAGCTCTGTTTGGGCTTCGAGTCTGACTGCTGCAGCTCAAACTGTTTGTACAGGTCCCTCAGCTCTTTGATCTCCTGCAGCACCCTCTTAGCTTGACTCCAGGTGGAGGAAGCCTCCCCCAGCAGCCTCTCAGATTCCTGCAGGATCCTTTCAGAGTCCGACTTGGAACATGATGAGGAAGAAGAGGTGGTGGTGATGGTGGTGCTGGTGTTGGAGTCCTTGGTCTTTCTTTTGCCTTCCCCGTAGCCCTTCACCTCTGTCAGCAGTTCCTGAGTTTTTTCCAGTTTCAGTGCAACCAGTTCCTGTATCCGGGACAGCTGCTCCGGTTCTGCCGAGGCAAACTGAGCCTCCAGCCCCTTCCTCAGCACCGCCCGGTGCGTGGAAGAGTCCCGTCGGGACAGGATTTCTTCCATGGAGGCACATTTATTCTTTTCTGAGTGCGAGAGCTTTTTGGGGACCTGCGGTGTGTACATGGTCCCTTTGTCAAAGGAGTCATTGCGCTGCCCCGCTCTATCCCATGAGGTCACCTCCTGTCGCGGGAGGCTCCCTGTCCGCCCTTTCTCCGATGACTTGGTGTTCTCCGAGTCTGAGCGGCGCCGCCCAGCAGTGAGGTGTGCCACGGACTTGTCCAGATCCACCCGGAAACTCTCCTCGCAGGTGCCGTGATCCTCCGGAGAGGCGTCTTCCTCCTGGATCAGGTCGAGGGTCAGCATTCCATCAGAGGTTGAGGTAGATGCCTGGAGGAGCAGAAAGCAGAGCTCAGTTGGCACCAGAATGGCTGCTGCCCCTGCTTCCAAGGGTCTCTGCACTGCGGATACACACTACAGAGAAGGAGCGGGAATGCTCCCTCACTCAGTGACAGAGCCTCGGGGTGGCTTTTGCCAGAAGGTTTGCACAGTGCTGTGCTGATGACCAGAGCCGTCCTTATGGCAGCTCTCAGTTCAGCATGGAGCTCCAACACCGGCTCTCCTTGCACTTACTTACAAATTGCAGGGGAATTTCACCCAAGCAGGTGTCTGGGATTGATTGTACCTACCACAGCCATGAGGTGACCCCGCGTGGGAGGGCGCCTGGAGTGCTGGATCTTGGCTCTGTCACGCGTTGGGTGGGCAAGGAAACTGTCCTCTTCCACAGTGACCTGCAGGGTGACACAGGCTGTGAGCACGGAACACCAGCCACTCCCAGCTCCCGGAGCTGTAAGCAGAAGGAGACTGGCAGGGAACGGGGTGTGGGAGTCCAGTCTTGGAAGTGACCCAGTGTTGGCCTGGTCTCTGCCCTCTGTGCCATGATGGGATTACATCTGCTCCAGTCATTCCTGACAATTGAACCTGTTTGCAAAGACTCCGTGACAGACTCTCCTGGAAGCCATCTCTCCTGGTGTCTGCTGTGCTGCTTCCTGCTCTAAAGCATCCCCCATAGTCTGACCTTGGTTTTCCTTCACTACAGGCTCTGTGCTGCCTTCCAGGAGAGCAAAGAGCCTCCTGGCAGTGCCATGGCACTGTGGGAAGCTGAGTGTGAATGGGAGAGCTGAGACAGGTTTGAGCTGAGGAAGGGTTGCCATGAAACATTAATGTGAGAGTCAGGCCTGGAGCGAGGGCACAGCCTGCTCCAGCTAGGTTCTTCACACTGAAGGAAACTGTGGGAATGCTCACCTTGACGTGCCTCTGCCAGCCCACCTGGCGTTCTAAGTACACCCTGTGTCCCCAGGAGGAGGCTGAACTGGGGCTGCCCTGTTATTTTTCCTGGCAGAAGCTACTTTGTGTAACTGGGACTTTCACACGCCCCTTGAGAAGCAGGAGGAGTTCTGCTGGAGACACTTTGTGTGGATGTGTACCTAAGACAGGGCTGTTCCCAGCAATCTCAAACCTTCACCTGGGCTGAGACACGGGAGCTGGGATTCAGCCTGAATCCTGCTCACCTCGTCCAAGATCCGGTTTTTAGCACGTGTGATCGCAGAGTTGAGGGCGTTAATCCAGGACTCTTTCTCTTCTGGACTCACAGCCAGGAAGATCAGATTTGGTGCCTACAAAAGAGGGAATTCAGGTCAGTGCCAGAACTCACACAGGGACGGGCCTATGGCTCTACAGAAAAGGCAAAGCAGAGCAGAGCCTCCAACCCTCTTTGCCCCACACAGCAAACCCCAGGACCATTTACATCCCTCTCTTCCCTGCATCGCCCAGGACCATCCACATCCCTACCCACCCCTGGAGCCAGTGGCTCTTGGGCTGGCTGCATCTGGGCAAGCCCCACATACCGTGTTTCCAGGCTGCCTGGAGTGGGCGAGAGTAAATTTGCTGTGGTTCTTTTTGCTTCTACTTTTGGACTTCCTGAGCTCTTCACATTTCTCATAGTCACTCAGGTCAAACATTTCCTGTATGGTTTTTTCATCTTTCACCTGCAAAACAGCAAGAAAATTAGAACTTTGCAGATGTCAGACAGAGATGCCGCTGCTCTAGCCAGCAGGATTTCAACAGGAGGATTTTGACTAGTCTCTTCTGGAATGAGGGGGCATATTTAGAAGGATAGCAAGGAAATCACACTTTGCCAGGTTAATTTGCCAGGTTAAGGTGGCTCTTCCATCCCCAGAGTTACTGGCATCAGGCTGAACAGTCATACAGGTGTGATCAGACACAGCATTCCTGCTTGTGGGCCCTCAAAATGTGCAGGATTTATTCCAGCCACAAGGAGAGGGCCCTGTGTGCCGGGAGGGGGCTAGGGTGGAGGTGAGAGGTGCAGGAGAAGGTGGGCTCTCATCTCTGGTTCAAGGGGACAATTATTCTCTGCAGACAGCAGAACAAGAGGTGGAGCAATAAGGATTAGCACTTCCTATTTTTTACCCTGTGCTGGCAGCTGGCTCTGGGGGAAGTACGGCCGGGCCCAGAGTGTGGACGTGACACTGAGCCCCAGCCCTGCAAGGGGGCTGTGGGCAGAACCCACCACCCGGGGCAGGGGCTGCGGGGCTGTCCCGAGGCTCTCAGTGTCCTTTAAAGAGTCCTTGAGTGACCACTTTACAAGATCTTCCGTTTTCCAGGTCTGTTCCACAACACTCTGCCACAGTGCGACAGGTACATGGGGATGGATCAGTGTCACAGAGGCTCAGATTAGAGATGGAGCTTGCACAGGGTCACTGGGGCTGTGGCTGCACTGGGGGACAGGCAGAGGTCTAGGGGCACATAGGGCTCTGGATGCTGACCCCTGACGGTGCTGTCCCTCGGAGACTTGGAGCAAAGGGAAAATGGCAAAGCTGTCCCTTCCTCTTCATTGCTCTCCTAATGCACCATCCTCAGTCCCACTCTTACAGCAGGGAAGCTCTGCTCTTCCATGGTAAACACGAGGAATTAGGAAACTGGGGTGGGAGACAGCTCAGGTTTGCATGTCCATTACAAACTCTGCACCAGGCTCAAATCCACATCCATCTGCTTAATCTGACTCCAGCCAGTCATCCCAGGCTGCATCAGCAGTGGAGGGTGTGTAACTCGGGTGCTGGGAAGGCAGATGGTGGTGAGGTCTGAGCCCTTGGATTTCCTGAAAGGACTCCACCCCATTTCATACATTTCCTCCACAGTTTTGGGAAGCAGTGAAGGAACTCCCCATGATTCTTCCATAGAATTTAATCAAAGAGGGTGACTAAACCAGCTTCCTAACCAGGAATAACCAGGCATGGATAAACTGACCATCTGGCCTTGCCTGATGACAGCAGCTCCCCTCTATCCTTTGTCCTTGTGCTCCTGAGTGTGTCCCCAGGATCCACAGGACAATCACCGGCACTGCCATCCCTGATGGCCCGAGCTGGTTCCTGCTTGTGACACATCCCCTGTGTCTGGGTGTGATAACAGAGACTGTCTGGCTGCACATCCTCCCTACATGCTGCTAATCGGCTTTGATCTCTTCCCACTCCCATCCTACAATCCACCTCTTTCCAAGAATCTCTGCTGAATTGTGCCCGACTCATTTGCAGCAAGAAAAGCCGATCCCCCTCCGACCCCCAGCTGCGCTCTGCAGCTGAGACCAGAGCCCTTGCTCCAGATGTTTGCTCATGTGGGTCACTGGGGCTTCCCCAGCCCTTCCCTTCCTCTGCAGAGCTCACACAATCTCCTGCCTCCAGGAGTATCGCCAGGAAGCTGCAGGACAGAGCAGGTGTCTTTGTTCAGACAAACACCCTGCAGGTGCAGCTCGTCCTTCAAACACCTGCAAATGACACGAGCCAGGGGACACTGCACTCGGACACACTGAGGGGATCCTGCTCCTGTGTCTGACCCATTATAAAATGCTTAAAGCTGGGAATAAGCAACATCCACAGGGGGATTCCTGAGGGAAGAGGGTCAGCAGCAGCCTGGAATAGGTGGCTGTGGTGGCACAGAAAAAACAGCAGGTGTCTCACATGGGGCATGGCCAGCTGAGCCCCCTCTCATGCTCATGTAACAGAGCATCCAGTGTGCAGAGAGAGAAACTGGAGAGAAGGAAGGTGAAAGGCAACTCCAGAGGCACCTGCCAGCTCTTTTGTCCTTTGCGGGAGGCTCCTGAGGCCAAAAGGAGGGAGGTGGTGGCATGAGAGGCAGCTCAGAGCAGCCTTGGAGGTAGGAGAGGCTGAGGACAAACCAGCCTGAGGAGCCACAGACTTACTGGGACCATGAGGCCAACAGAGCTGAAACCCTGGTCACTGTGTCAGTCGCAGGTGGGTGACAAACCTGCAGGGTGTCACCTCCTCCATGTTCTCTGTGAGATAGGGGCCATCCAAATCAAACTTTCCAGGCTTCTCCAAAGAGGATTTGGCTGAATGTGTCCCAGCACCCTGTCAGTGCCCAGGATGGAGTGACCTCTGGTATCATTTCTCAGTAGGAGAGGAGGAAGCAAGAGGTTGATGGTTGATTTTGGCAAAACCATTCCTAGCTGGGAGGTTTCCAGCAGGTCCCTCCTTCCCCAAAGCTGCCGAGAGCTTAAGAATTGAGGGATCTCAGAGCCTCACTGGCAGGTGGGTCCTGCTCTCCGTGCCCTGTGGGGAGCTTGGGATTGGAAGGATTAAGGTGAATCAATCCCAGCAGGTGCTGCCCTGGCTGTCTGCTGGCATTGCTGTCAGGCTATACCCATGTGAGGCAGGCAAAACATGCCCTGGGGTTCCACTTGGCTCCTACCTGTGGCCAGGTGAGGGAAGGGGAATTGAGGCATGGAAAAGCAATCAGAAGCATCCCCCATCCCTACAGCAAGGAATATTTCTTTGCAGCCATGAGATCATGCAGCCCCGCACCCCTGGCAGCTGGCCTTGCTCGGGGTGTCACTGCCTGTGCCAAGGCTGACACTGCTCGGATCCGAGGAGAGGAGCTGCATTCCTTGCACTCCTTGCACTCCTCCCCTCACAGCTGCCGCCCGCCTGGGTTAGCCCCAGGGGCACCCAGCACTCCCTGTGCCCTGAGATGTGAGGGGCTGTGAGCACGTAATGGGTCAGAAGACCAGCCATGGCACCCAAATCCCTTCTCCAGAGGGTCACAGCTGTTGGTGCTTCCCAAACTCTGCTCCCATAGGAAGGCTCGTTGCAGCGCGCTGGCAGCGGGAGGGTCTCTTTACCACCCTTGGGTGTCTCACTGATGAGAGTCTGAATTTCCTCACCAAGCTGTGACCTGCAGTGACTCTGAACCTCCTGGATCCAGGTCAGGGCTGTGTTTTGGGGCCAAACCGTGCATGGAAGGGCAGGGCAGGTGCTCAGTCACAGCAGTCTGGGATTTTTGGTGACAATTTGCTTGATCAGTTCCCTGCTGCACTGGGACACAGAAAAATGCGGAAGGTAAAGAAAATCACAAGACCCAGTGTGAGGCACCCACGGGACACTTGGGAGGCCACAGTGCGGCTCAGGATGTAACCAGAAACCTCCAGACTCTCAGTGCAGCCAAATACCCAAACATGGGCAGTTTTGGGACAGACAGTTCCCCTTGTAGGCTGTGACCAAAGTTTCACTTCCTCCAGCTGAGCAGCTCTACTTCAACAAGGGACGGAGCTGCCTGCAGACCTGGCTGAAGCCAGGCTGTCATCGGGACAGGGATGCACATGGGTGTGAGCAGGACTGTCCAGTCCTTGTCGTGGCCAGGTCGCTGCCCTTAGCTGGTGAGGGGATGGTGGCAGGATGTGGCAGGGACACCTTCCACCAGCCCAGATTGCTCCAAGCCCCATCCAGCCTGGACTTGGACGCTTCCAGGGATGGGGCAGCCACAGCTTCTCTGGGCACCCTGTGCCAGGGCCTCCCCACACTCACAGGGAGGAATTTCTTCCCAAAATCCCAATGTACTGAGTCCAGCGGCGTTCACTGAGGGCAAATGCCCCACGGAGCATTACAGAACCGAGTATGCGAACACACCCCCAGCCCCTCGCCGGCCGTGCCGAGCTGGAACCGAGGAGCGGCACCTCCTCGAGTGCTCTTGTGCTAATTGAGCCAATGCCTTTAGTAGCAAACAAGGGAATGCTCGAGAGAAGCGTTTCCTCATCGCCCTCGGCAGCCGGGCTCGAGCTGCCTGGCAGCCCCCGGCTTCCTGCGAGGAAGTGCCGAGCCCGAGCCCAGCTGTGTCAGCTCGGCCGCTGCTCCCCGGCGCAGGCAGGGACAAAGCTGGGTCAGGAACAGGGAACAATTCCCAGAAATGTACCGGGGGGAGGAACCGTCGTGAGGAGAGCGAGGGGAAAGAATGCAAGAGTGAGCTGAGAAGGTGACAGTGTGCTCAGCAGAGCTCAGCCCGCTACACCTCATCTCTACAGAGCTGGTTCTGGCCCATGACCAAACGCTGAATAACCAAGGATTTTGGTGTGAGTTCATGGAGTTCAGCAGCCGTGGGGGAGCAGAGTAGAGCACGGCCAGAGCCTCAAGCTCCCATTTCGGGAGGTGTCAGACAAGTCCCACAGCTTTCAAAGGGCAGCACTCAAACACCCTGTTAGCATTTTCCATCAGCTGGGCTGCAAAATTACATTTCCTCTCCTTACAGACTTGGCTCTGCCAGGAAGAAGCCCAGGCTTCTATCAGACATTCCCAAATTCTCCCGACAAAACTGAATACTCAGGGCTGGTCTCTGACCTGCAAGCCCAGTCCTAGACAGAGAACAGGAAAAGTACACAAATTCCCAGGAGGAATATTGATGGCATTTTGTTAGTCTGAATTTTGGAAATCTCCCCACTGCAGACCTCAGCCCATGCTCAGCTCCGAGCTCTGAGAATGGTCTCTTTGTGCAGCATCAACCTGCCCCAGCCAACACACTTCCCGAGGGATCCCGGTGTGGAACAGACAATTCCCCTTCCCCATGGGCTTTGGGGAGATGGGATTCATTGCCCTGCTTCCCAAATAGAGAAACTCAGGCAAAAGTAAATAAATGTCTGGTTTGGATCCATTTAATGAGCATGTGGCAGAGCCAAGGAGCTTCCAGGAACCTTAAGATTTAACCCTTTCTGCTCCGAGATGGTGGGGAGGGCTGGGAATGTCACTTCACCTGCAGAACCACCTCTGGAGCAGCCATGGAACATGAGATGAGCTGCCAGGAAACAGCGGGTTCTCTGGGAGCAGAGCTTGGAGCTACACACGGGCCTTCCCTGGGGCCCAGGAGGGGTCCTGGCTTTGCTAAGTGCTGGTGCTCTGGTTGGCATCAAACCCTGTGAGCAGGAAGTCTTGGGACACCCCCCAGGAGCCCCTCGGGAGTCCCTACAGGGAGACCCCCAGGATGCCAGACCCCCTGACATGGCTTGTTCTACAGGCACAGAGTCACCTTAGCACACACCGGCAGCACATGTCACCTCCATGGCCAGCACGGAGTCACCTCTGCACACCAGCACCAGATGTCATCTGTGACCACATCTCTGCTGGCCACACAGATTCTTCCATATAAAGCCTCAGCAGCGGCTGCCGCGTGTTATTTATGGTCCCTCACACACACGTGGAGCCCGGGGGCTGCCTCAGGCCCAGCTGTGCGTTTTTCCCCCTATGAAACACAAACCTTCTTGTTCAGAACAGGCTCCTCCAGCCTCATCCCTCTCTGGTGCTCCCAGCACAGCTGGATTTGATCTGTAGCTACCTGGACATCTATTGCCTGTTCCTGTTTGTCTCTGGAGCAGCCAGATTGATGGGAGCAAGCTCTAGAATGCCAGCAAGCAGCTCAGCACAACCTGGGCATTCAGTCCACTTTTTAGGCCATTTCTCTGTTATAAAAAGCCCTGACCCTCTGCCTGTGCCATGTCCACATGTCCTTAAATCAAATTGTCCCTTCCTCTCTCCAGGTGCTGACAGAGCCAGGCCAGGCAGACCAACCACGGTCTGTGAGGAAATTGCCTCCACTGAGGTGGAGGAAAGCCAGAGAGAACAGGATTTTATCCCCAAGTCCCTGAGTTGGAGCAACCGGCATGCCTGATGTGGGCATCACTGCCTGGTGCAGCTCTGGGATGTCACAGGGGATAGAGGCTCTGGCCTGGGGACTTCTACCTGATGGATTTATGGAGACAAAAAGCACAGGGGGGGCGTGCAAGGACAGCCAGGTGCTGGCTCAGCCGGACAGTCACATCCGATTACGTCCAGTGGCAACATCACGTTAAGCCTCAGCACCCAGCAAGGAGATGAGGGGCAGCGGAGGGGGCACGTGTTACAATACGATGTCGATCCGGGGTAAAATTTCCCCGTTTTCCTCTTGACATGGAGGAAAAATACAAGAGATCGACCTGTAAATGGCTCGATTTCAGTTGGGAGAGTGATTTCCAAATAGAGAGTGAGCAGGTGGAAACAAGGCAGTGTTGGGCTCAAGGACAGAGGATAGGCACAGAAGGGAGCCGGCATTGCTGTCGCCGCGGCCGAAAGAGGTTTGAGGGCTTAACTCTCGCTAAGTGAATCCCTTCGCGTGTCCACGCTGGGAAAATGTCGCCCAGCAGCGCTGTCTGGGAAAATCACTGTCAGAGCCGACCCCGACCCCGACCCCAGCCGGGTCCCGCCGGCGCCAGCCCGGGGAGAGGAGAAGCCCCCGAGGAACCTCCTGGGCCCGGCTGGCGCTGCGAAGGGCCGGGGCTGCGCCTTTCATATGCAAAGGGAGGAAGGGGGGATGGGAAAGGAAACTGAAACCGATCCTACCTCCTTCTCCGAGACGTAAAGCTGATCTCCCTTCAGAACCACATAACGGTTTTTCCAGATTTCCCTAAAAATGCCTTTTCCGCAAAATTTCCGCACCCAGCCGACCTTCTCTGGCTGCACAGGTTGCTGGTTTCCATCCTGGTGCCCCTAACACAAAGCGAGAGGGAAGAAAATGGGGGAAAACGGGATTATTCTTGGGTTTACACTCCTTTTCTCCCCCTTCCCTCTTTGCCCAACTTTTGTCTCCCCCCGCCTCCGGCCCCTCTCTCCGCCGACGCCGGGACCGAGTCCCTTCCCCGGGGTCACTCCACGGGGATTTTTGTGCTGCAGACACGAAGCGACAGTAGCAGCATCGGGAGGACGCTGCGAGGAGCGGGCAGGGTTCCCTCCGCGGTTATATAAGACAGGCCGGTGTCTCTATCGCCTCATCCAACGGGCATTTATCCACGGAAAGGGGAACAGGAGGGGGATGGGCGGAATTTAAACCAACTGGGTTATTTTACCGCTATGAAAATTGCATTTTGGAGCTTTTCATGAGCAATTAATGCAAGAGGTGAAATCTACGGTTGGTTTCTATCAGAGGTGTCTCCGTAGGCAGCGATGGGATCGCTGGGTGCAGCACACAACACGCAAAGAGCGACGGATTGATGGTGCCTCCGGATTTTATCGTTTCCTTGTGTTCCAAGATGAAAACTGCCTGCCTACATCACCCAGTGTCTGTGGCGGCTGCGGGAGGCAGGAGGGGCGCTGGGCAGGGGCAGGAGCAGGGCCGGGCGCAGGGTTTGGGTCTCTTCGGGTCTGCCTGGGGGTCTGTGCGCTTATTGCGGGGGGGAGCAGAGGCGAAGCGAACAACCGGCCCCGGAGAGACAAGCCCCCCTCCCCAAAACATCCAGGAGCCTCCCTCACCCCGCCTTGCCCCGGCGAAGAACCGATTCTCTACTCACCCTTTTTGCAGAATTATTTTTTTTCATCGTTCCTTGGTGCGCTCGGAGGCGATTTGGGGCGGGGGGTCGCAGAGGGGCTCCCGGCGCGGGGGAACACCCGGGACTGCGCCCGCGATCCGCGCTGCCTTCGCCCCGCGTGGCTCAGGGCCCTCTCCCGTTACACGGCGCCCAGCCCGGCGCTCTGAGCCATCGCCAGCGCCGCCGCCGCGTCCCCCCCCGCCGCCACCATCCCGCAGCTCGGGGGGCTGCGCCGGGCTGCGCCGGGCTCCCGAGCTCCATCTATAGCCGCGCGCCCGTGACGTCGGGGTTCGCGGCACGGCGCGAATCGCAGCCCACGGGGCTTGTTCTTCTTTGTCTCTGACTCACCGGGGACGCGGGGCCGTGGGGCAGCGGGCGCGGGGCGGGCGGTGCCGCGCCTGCTGCGCCCAGCGGGGCCCGGCCGCGTTCCCGGCGGTCTCACGGGTCACCGGGAAACTTCCCAGAAGAGGGAAAAGCAGCCGGGTGGCACTGGGAGGGTTTTCTCTCCCCTAAAGGTGTTCGGAAGTGTGAACAAATCCCGCTGGAGATAGGAGCTGAGAGATTTCCTGGGGAGGGGGCTGTGGGAAGGGGTCGCTTCCAGCACGGAGGGTCTGACAGCCTGGATTCAGAGCATGGCTTCCAAATATGAGGAGACACTGAGCTTCCTAAAAAATGCCCTATTTTGGCTTATTTTGTCTGTCTCCTTCATGTCCTGCAAGTGAGACTAAGGTCACGGATGGGATTTATGGATCAGAAGTGGGTGAGGTAGAGGGAAAAGCAGAGAAAGGAGAAAGTAGTTCTGTCCAGAAAGATTGAGCCATCCATCAGTGGATCAGCTTTCTAATGACAGTGTCCATTCCATCACTGGACAACACCCCCCACCCCTGATTTCAAGTGTAATTTCACCCTAGTACTGTGGAATTAATGCATGCAGAGTCCTAGGGAGGTACTTGGATTACGGAGTGTTTCCAGAGCTTCTGTGAGCGTCTGTACCCCATTCAGAGCATCAGCATTTTTGCCATGAGCTGTGGATGCACTGGACACCTGAGAATACCTGGGACAGAGACACAAGTCAGTCTCTACACCAAATCCAGGGGCTGCCTTTTCGTCCTGTGCCTGTGCAGCCCTGAACTCCATGGGGCCCAGGACCAGGATTTGCCATCGCTGTGCCTCAGTTTCCCCTTTTACCCCATGTGGCCAAAGCTTGGTCCAGGCAGGGCTGATGGCAGAGGGAGAGATGAGCCATGCCCAGAGCCTCCAGTGTATCCCCAGGACACCACAGAACCTGCCAGTTTATTTAATGACATTTTGCCTCCCAACCGGACTTGTCCTTCCTCACATCCTGTTTTTGGTGGCCAGGGCCTGCAGAGTATCGGCTGATGGCCAATACCAGATGGCACAGTGCTGGTGGCAGTAGGACAGCTCTGTCGTGCCCTTTGGATCCAGGGCCCATGCTCTTCCCAAACGTCCTCTGGTGCCAGGGAAGTTGCCCTGAAACCACAGCAGGTAACACACTTGCACACACCTCCCTGTCCCTGGGAACAGGAATTCAGCTGCAGTTGGAATCCTCAGGCTGTTCTGACAGTGCAACAGTGAGTCATGCTGTGAAGGATGTGACCAATGATTCAGAGCTGGAAACATCAACAATTTACATGGAAGGAATGAGAGAGGAGGGAACCTGTCTCCCATTTCTGTACCAGAAACAGGCGGCTGTACTTGCAGCAGTGAGGCTGACCCTGGAGGCTGCTCACCAGTGGGACAGGTGACATGGTCTGTGCAGCTCCTCATCCCTGTCCCCGTCGCCATCCCTGTGGGCAGAATGAAAAGCCTCTCCGAGGTGTGTTTGTGTCTCTATGTTCACACAGCCTCTTTGCTACCCCTGGCCCTCATGCTGTAGCTGCTCCGTGTGCGGATCCACAATCAAGTTGCCAAAATCACCCCTTCTTGCAGAGCAGATCAGCAAACTCTTTGTTTATTTACATATTTAACACCCCACACACAGCATTTTGCCTCTGGATATCAAGTGCGAAGCTGCTGCCTGGAAGGTGAGCAGAGTTTAACTAGGACACATGATTTTCTGTGTCTCTGGCAATAATTACAGTGCTGGTGTCTGGGAAAGGGGCTGCTGGAGGACTGGATGGGGCAGGGGGCTGCCCAGTATCCTCTGACAGCTGTGACTCAGCTCCCCTCTGCTGGGGTCTCAGGTTGTCAGAGGAATTCACTTGCAGCTCTGCCTGTCCCAACAACCCAAAATTCACCCACCCAGTTCCACCTCTGGCTGTGGGCAGAGAACCCACCCCAGCACAAGTTGTGTTCTCCTCTCCCTTCCCCAAAGAACTGCCCAGGACCCCCAGGGCCAGGCTCCCTCCTCCTTGCAGGGCTTTGCTCTCTCCCACATCAATGGGACTTAGTTGTGATGCCAAGATAACTCCCAGGGATTTAGGAGCACATTTCATTTGATCTGGCTTGTTAATTCCCAGTCAAGTGCTGATTAGAGGCCAGGGAGCAGAGCTGGAAATGCATTTGCAGGCTCCTTGATGTGGTCCTGGAGGGGAGCAAAAACTCCTGCAACGGAGCTGCACCTTGTGGCATTGGGAAAGGGAAAGTGGGAATCATCTAGCAGACAGATTCAGCCAAAGAGGGGGATTTAATAGGACTCAACATATACAGACAGCAGAGCAAAGGGCTCCTGTGCCCAGCAGCCACACCCCAACAGCTGCTCCCCCAGCACAGGGCGGCATTGTGGGTTCCTCATGGGACTCATCCTGTGTGTCCTGGTAAAGAGCCAGGAGCTGCAGGGATTCAAGGGCTTTCCCAGGCTCTCCTCAGGTGACAATCCCAGTCCTGGAGCTGTCTGTGATGGCACAAGAAGGAGCTGCAGTGGGGGCACATCCTTGCTGTTGGGCTAATGCCAGCTCCAGCATTCGCTGTCATTCTGGGTGTGCAGGGGAAGCTCCAGCTGCAGGGCAGGAAGATCCTGCTCTGCTCTGGGAAAGCTCTCAACGTGCAAAGAAGTACTCATTCCTTCAGGATTCACCGTCGGCTGCTAGACCTTGGTGGGACTTGGGAGCTGTCAGTGCTTCGACCACGGAATCCTGTGGCTGTGACCTCCTCCAGGAAGCTGCCAGGAAAGGTTCAGATCAGTGCAATAAGGGTCATGGCACCCTGATACTTGTCCGAGAGGTGTCCAAGGCCAGAGGGGCTGTGACTGTCCCCAGAACAAGCCTCAGGCCCGCTGCCATCACACACCCACGGCTGGGAGCAGCTCCCAAAGCCAGGAATGCTCCCAGCCAGAAGGATGCTGCTGGAGGATGATTCCTCTGGCAATGAGACACCATGGCCATTCCCCGGCTGACTCATCCCTCAATGTGCTGATCAGGTGATCTCAACAGCAATGCTTAAAAAAACACCCAAAAAGAAAAAGAAATACAAACCAAGATATGCGACAAATCCTACAGAAATGGGATTCCCCAAAACTGGGGCTGGAGCAGCTCTTCCTGCCCCGGTTGTGAATCTTGAGAGGGGTTTGAAAAATAGTAAAACTCTAAAATCTCCTGCAGAACCCTGCAGCAACACCTAGCTCTGAGTCCCATCAGACACAGCTGGGAGGGGGCACAGCCAGGGCACTGCCCACAACAGCAGCAGCTCTGGCAGCTGGCTCTCCCTCCTCCAGGTTATTTTTAGGCACTACAACCAGGCAGAACTGAGCTCTGGCAGGGAATGACTGGTGTTTTTAGGGTCTTCTGGTTCTGTGCTGTCTGGAGCAGGTTGTGCCTCTGACCACTGACACCTCAGGGTCCCTTGGCGTGGCCTCTCCGAGCACATTCCCAGTCTGGAGTGACTGGAGGCAAGAGCCAAACTCCCGCCTGCCCTCCAGGGATGAGCTGCATCACAGCACAAATCCTCCTGCTGAGGATGCTGTTCCAAGGACCCTGCAGGAACAGGTGAGGACCCAGCACAGGCATCTGCAGGTACCTCCAGAGCTGCTCCACCCAACCAGGGCCTGGAGATGGAAGTCCCAGGAGAGATGAACCTTGCACAGTGAGGAGGGTCCCCAGGAGGAGCCAGTGCTGCCACTGCGGCCGTAACTGGGTAACTGGGTCAGGCCCCACATCCTGGGATTAGTCCCAGCAGGTTCATGTGCAACCTGCCCAGGATGAGTCAGCCCCAGCACCAGATGTTCCTGGAACCCTTTTTATCCGATTATTGATCCTTTGTAACCCCTTCTCCTCCAAACCCTGCGGAATTGCTCTGGAATCCCTAGGAGCAGAGCGGATTCTCCATCCTTTGGGCCACCCCTCTGGGCCCACAGATGTTGGTCCCAGTTCCAGCAGGGAATAAGAACAATGGAACCAGGATTAGGTGCTTACACGGCTGCTCGGCGCATTAACACCCAAATCCCCTTGTTTCTGGTGACATATCTGCCCTAATCCCGCGGGAATCAGTAAGGTCATGGATTACGTGAGGGGTTGGGACACACTAAAACCTGGCTTTCCTCCTCACAGATGTGCTGAGATATCCCTGATCCTAGGGATCTGGGATCGTGCTGGAATCGTGGGTAACAGTGGACAGTTTTTATTGTCCTTCCATCCTCAGGGAAACCTTATCCAAGGGAAAATGGATCATTTGGGACAGGGCTGTTTCAGAACAGGCCCTTTGCTGTCCTCCCCAGGCAGGACCCAGCCACATCCAGCCCTTCCAAAGCACCCTTTTATTTTCCCTTTTTTCCCCACTTCATTCTTTGAAATGCAGATTTGGATACAGAATCCCAGTTTTTCTGTAAATAATTCAGGGACTGCCCAGCAGCAGAGCCCAAACCAGCCCGAGTGACTTCTAGCAGCACCAATCCAAGTGGAGCTAATGATGGAGCTGCACATCCTGAGCTTCAGCAGCAACTCAGGATTTTCCCACCATCCCACACTGAGCACTGGGAATCTGGAGAGAATTCCTGCTCTCCTGCCTGGCCAGCAGCAAGCTGTGCCGATGGGAAGCAATTCTCACTGTAGCCTCAATTCTTTCCTGTGCCCAAAGTGAGTAATTTGGGTTCAGGAGAAATTATTTGTATTTATAAACCAGATAATCTCCCACTGGGAATTCCATACTGAGAGGGATCTTTGCCCACCTTTAGCAAAGCAGCTGCAGCTTCGTTCAGTGCTAAATTCCCATGTGCTGCTGTGGCTTCCCAGTGTTATGAACTAGAAAAACTCTATGGAAAACTCTCCTAGCCCACCCTTGAACTCACGGAAACACAAGTGAAACCTCCAGCTCAGGGATCTGTCCCTGAGCAGAGCTGGGTCTGGAGCACTGACACACATTTCCATGTGGGGATCCTACAGGCATCCCAAATTCCTGCCATGCCAGCAGTTTCACAGGCGGGGTCTGCAGAGAGGTGGATTTTACCTCCTGGTGTTATGGATGGTGGTCCCACCCAGGACGATGCGGACGCCAGGGTTGGAGCGATTCAGGTTGAACACAGCCAGAGCCTCCTCATAGGTGGCCCCTCCGATGAGGAACACGATAATGTCCTGAGGCCTGGGATAAAGGCACAAATCACGGAATGGTTTGGGCTGAAGGGACCTAAGAGCTCATCTTGTTCACAGCAGGGACACCTTCCACCAGACCAGGTGGATCCAAGCCCTGTCCAACCTGGCCTTGGACACTTTCTGGGATGGAGAAGCCACAAATATTGAGTTGGGATCAGACAAAGCCAAGGATAAATCCTGCACCTTGGAGGCAGTCATGCATGATCCCCAGGGTGCCTCCTCCAGAGCCTCCTTTATCCCTGTGACATGCCGGGCTCAGAGCTGAAAACAGCCCACTGAATCCCCCAAAACCTCTCCTCTCTTGAACTTTCATCCTGAGTAGCCTCCAGCAGCACCACCCTGACCCCTGTGGATCCACACGCCCATGTTTAATGCATGATCTGCTGGGGCTGGGAAATGAGGATCGATTCTGGAGTCAGGCAAGGACACGGCGCTGCCTTGGAGCTCCCAGGCTCAGGGCAGCTCACACTTGTGACTGATCAGGAACTGCCAGGATTTGTGCCTCAGTTCACCTGAGGGGACATTTCCCAGTCAGCAGGAAAATGTGGGATGGTGGAGAGAAGCTAAGAGGAAGAGGGGAAAGGAGGGAAGTGCCGTCCTCCATTCCAACACAATCTCAGGTGTGCTGTGCATGTCCTGCTTTCACATGAGCTGCTCCTTCCCTCTCCTGTAACCACCCTCCCAAGCCCTTGCAAGGACCAACACCAGGGATTTCTTCCTTGGATCATTGCATGGACAGCATGACCCAGAGCAAAGCTGCTCCTGCCTGGTTGGGACACAGGCACAGAGGGAGCATGTTGGCCGCTAGATTTCCATGGATCTCCACACCACTTCCTCCCTGCCCAAGGGGATGGAGGAAAGAAAACTCATGAAAAGTGAGTGCAGTCCTTTCCCAATGTGAGCTCTATCACCTCTAATTCCACAGAGCCTGTGTCTCCCCAGAGTCTGGGTTATGTCTGCATGACCCTCTCCAGCAGGATCCCATTTCCATTGGGAACAGTACTGGCTCAGGCAGGAGAGCTGCAGTTGGACTATTTTTGGCAGTCCCCAAACACCAGATGGCACAGCCATCACAGAGTCAGCTCTGATGAGTGAGGGCTTCATCCTTCACCTGAGCCTCCCAATGGGAATGGCACATCCAGGCCAGCAAGGCAAGCCAGGACGAGACATATCCCAGTCCTGGGAACATTCCTGGGGATACGAGACCTCCACATCCAAGAGATTTCTGTGCCAAGCCCCAGTGCTATCCAGCATCAGTCCAACCCCACTGTGGGGACACCAGGGATGTCCCAGTGCCAGGGGCAGCCAGTGCGTCCCAGTGCAGGCTCTGCCACAAAGGCCCCATGTACCTGTCCCGGAGTGTGTTGGGGCCCAGGTAGGGATACTGGCTGTCCTTGAGCTTTCCCTTGATGAGCTGGTCCAGGGTTTCCTGGAGCAGGGGCTGGTGCTGGGTGTACACATTCTCAATGCCCTGCAGCAGGAGAAAAGCTCTTTAGGAAGTCACCCAGCAAGGAAGGAGGATCAGTAGAGGCACAGCAGGTACTACCCCTGAATTTGGGATTGAGAAGCTCTCCAGCAGCTCGCTCCTGTTGCTCAGTGGAATCACACCCTGAAACCACTGCCCTCACTGTGAAACCCCAGTCCTGAGCCAGCAGCCCACAGCATTCCTGCCAGCCCTGCAGTTTTCCTTGAGACTGTCTCCCCGTTTCCCCAAGGCAGCTCGGTACCTTCAGGCCTTTGAGGAACTGCTTGGTGATGGCCACGGCATCCTTGGGGCTGAACAGGTCACTGCCTCGGACCCGCTTCCCTCCATACTCCACCACGGCGGACACCAGCTGTGCAGGGAGAGGGCAGGAGCCCTGTCAGCCTGGGAACAGCTCCAGGCTGTGCTGAGGAGTCACTGCAGACACCTCCTGGAGGTGTGGAACAGGGACAAGGAGCCAAGGAGAGGATCCCAGTGGAACAGCACATGGAGGTGAGGGGACAGAGCAGCAGCACCCCCATGCCCCCCAGCCCACCCCGACCCTCCTGCTTGAGGAGAGGCTTCATCTCCATCGCCTGCAGCAGCGACATCAGCTCCTCCACACGAGGTGACATCATCCCGTTCCTCCACCTCCTCCCCAGCTGCTCCTGGCACCGTCGCCTGTTCCCTCCCTGCCAGCTCCTCTCCATCCCCAGCCCTTCACTGCAGCCACTGCCTGTGCTGCAGAAGCTGGGAAAAGTGGGGGAGGAAAAGAAGAAAGGAAGCACATCCCAGGCCCATGTATGTGCCACACTCCTCCTCCCAGCAGGCTCTTGCCATCCCTTCATTATTAAATCCTTCATAACATTACAGAATCAAAGACTAGTCAGGAGTGGAAGGGACCTCTGGAGTCCAACCCCCAACATCACTGATTTAGGAAATGGAAATCAATTCAATTATTTAAAACACCTTTTAAAGCCACACCCACAGGTCCCAGCAGAGCTCAGGGCTCTGTGCAATAACATAGCCCTGGGCTGACCTGGAGCAGGCAGGTTTCACCCCAAAGAGCAGGGATTCCCCCATCCTGTCTATAAATACATTGGGGCTGCCCGCTCCTGCCCCGCCCCGGGGTTACCTTGCGGTACCTGCCCAGTCCTGCCCCGCCCCAGGGTTACCTTGCGGTACCTGTCGGTGCCGCCACGGCTGCGCAGCTCCTCCAGCAGTGCCGGGAGGCCGCTGCTGCCGTGGCGTTCATAGCGCAGCGCGTAGAGCATCACCAGCCGAGCCGCGTCCAGCTCCGACACCCGCGGGCTCTGCAGCAGCCGCCGCACGCTCTGCGGGACACACGGCACATCAGGGACTGCCCCGGTGCCCGCAGCCCGAGGGACACCGAGTCAGACTGCCTTCACTCCTGTCACTGTCTTATCAGTCACTTATCAGACTGGTTCCACTGGTGTTGCTGCCCAGCAACAACACTGCCACAGGAGCAATGCAAGAGAATCCAGTTGCGGCATAAACCCCACAGCCCAGCTCCTCAGGTGTTCCACAGGTGGATTTACTGGAGTACAATTTGGGTTTGGATCTTTCCATGGAGCTGGGAATTCACAACCCACCTCAGATGGGTCCTGAGCCCCTTGTGGTGCTGCAGGAGGGGGAAGTTGTGCACTGGCACTTTCAGACACCTCCAAGCTCTGCCTGGGTCCCTCCAGCTTCAGCAGAGCCACCCCACTGGTTCCACCACTATACCAGCTCCAAAAAACCACTCAGGCAATCCCTCAAACTCCATTTCCTTTTTGGAAGGTGCAAGGCAGAGGCATCAAGCAAACCTTTGGACGTGAGATGTGGAGGAATAAGCTGCACATTTGGAAGCAAAGGAGGGAAGGAATTAAAGTATGGAAACAGAGATTCCAGTTATAGGGAAGAGCAGGGATCTGTTACCACTCCTGATCTGCTGCTGGATTCACCACCCTGGCCCAGATGTTTGTTGGCATCTATTTGACTGATGCTGACTAGTGACAAAAGCACAGCATAAAATCCTGGCTGTGAGGAGGATCAAGAGGAATTTCAAGGTCAGGAATTCACCTGTGAGGGGAAGGCCAGAGCCCCAGGGAGGTTCCTGTGCTGGCAGGACCAGTGGGAAGCAGAGAACAGAACAGCCATTGTCCATGGGAGGAGCTGGGATTCCAACCCTCCATTCAGCTCCCAGGGCTCACGAACTGTGTCAGGGTTAATGAGAGCCCAGGAGAGGAAGAACTCAAATGTCCTGGACTGGGGAGCCCAAGGCCACAAGATAGCCAACAATCCCTGAAGTGACATCAAGGGAGAACAATTCCACCCTTATTCCGGGCTCTGGCTGCTGCTTCTTGTGCCCTGGCCTTGCCCCTCCTGCAGCCATTGGGAGCCGCAGCAGGGACAGCCCAAGGCGGGGTGGCTGCAGGGACAAAGATCCCACTGACAGGGGTTTCCATTTACTTCCAAGCATATCTTCCAGTGGCTTCAGCTGCTGGCAATAAAACAGGGCTCTTCAGGCACAGGGCTGGAAGGAAACTGAGGCAACATTTCTGCTCTAAAACTACAGAAACACTTTCTGTAGAGCAGGGCCAAGGCGACCCCAGGAACACCAGTATCCACCTGGCACCAGCTCCGTGCTATGCGTATATTCCATCAAAAATCACGGCTCATGGCACAGGGAGGGAGCAGACTGGGAATATTTGACTTTTAAACTGAAACAACCTGAGCTGAGACAGTGATACAGCATGAGGACCTCAGAGGCTGCTTCCAGCAAACACATTTCTGGCTGCATTCCCAGTTCCATACTCAGCCATGTAAATCCTGCCAGACACCAGCTATGGAAGCCCATCCCTGCACTCGCTGGTCCATAGGGAAGCATCAGCTCAGGGGATGGGTGCACATTCTACCTCTGGGGACAGTCCAGGGTTATCTCCTCAGCCCCCACCTGTTATTCAGACTTACAGAGGTGGGGAAGAAACTGATCTCAAACCTGCTGGAGATGCTTTTCCTCATTTCCCAGTCCTTCTGCCTCCCCAGTGCCATGCAAGGGTCTGTTACATGTTGGGAATCCCCCTCTGCTACTGAAAATCAAGGAATCATTTCTCAGAAGTGTCTGCTCCAACCCTGCTCTGAGCCAGCCCCATCCCAATGCTGCTGTTGAACACCAGCCCAAACCACTGACTCTGCCAGACCCTGCTCTGGTCACAGCACAAGGGGGCCACGTTCAGCTGACACAGAGCCTCTCCAGCTTTTCCAGGCCTCTCTGCCAAAGAAATCTTGGATCTAAGACCCTTTCCAGTGTTTTTTCTTAAAAAAATTGATAAAGACAATTCCATGGATTCCAGCTCTTCTCCTGCCCAACACAACAGCTCCTGCATAGTATCTGAGGTTGTTTTATCCGGGTTCCTGCCAGAAGACAACTGGCTGAATATAATGAAAGAATGTTGGATTGTGGGATGTAAGGACAGGATTTGCAAAGATGCTTCTCAAGCCAGTTATTAACGATGACTCATTCCCATCTGAGCTGAGCACGGAAGAGCAATTCCACATCCAGTGTCCCTCCCCACAGGGTATCCATACAGAGCTCCCACTGCCTCCCAGCAGCAAATCCTCACTCCCAGGGGAGTGACGGGATGAAACCCACCCCTCCCAATCCAGAGCCAGGATGAGTACCTGGAGGGCACTGGAATGGTCACTCTGGCAGGCCAGCTCCTGCTCCACCTCTGACACCTCCAGGAGGTTCCGCTCCGCCACGAGCCGTGACAGTTCCCCCACCACCGTCACGTGCTTGGACACCGTGCCTGACATCTTCTTGAACTGAGGGTAGTTCTCCACAAAGGCCTGTGATGGGAAACTGAGGCAGTAGGTGCTTCCAGGGAAAAGCAGGAGATAGAAGATAGGTGCAGCCAGACATAAACTGTACAAATTCCCAGCAATCCAAGCCCTGTGCAGGTGTGCAGAGAATCAGACACCTTGATCCCAGGAGCCCACAGGATTTCTCTCATTACCAGGAGATTTCTGGGAGGTATGTACTTTTTATTTACTCTTAACACTGAAGGATGGGACACAGCTGGGGTGGACTTTGTCCATACCTTCATATCCGCAATGGACTCCAGCTTCTGCTGCTCCTTTGGCTTCCTCCTCTGGAAATCCTCCATCAGGTTCTTGATGTTGGTGCCAATCTCAGCGAAGTTCAGGTACATGTTCTGAGTGGAACAAGACGGGAAGCAGAGGGAAACTTACTTGAGAGTCTTGGCCAAGGAAGATCCTTGAGCAGCTGGGAGAAGGTGGCTCCATCCCCCAAAACCTGCAGCAGGGTTTGAAATCAAACTACAAACAGGACATGTTCTCTCATGTCAGATGTCACTGGTGCTGCACACCGATGGTCACAAATGGCACATCCCCACCCTGAAGCTCAAAGTCATCAAGAAGCTCCTTTCCCATGGCGAACTCCCAGATCTGGGAGCAGGCGAAGCCCCCCGGGACACCTACATTGGCGTAGAACTCATCGTTCTCAGCGGACAGGACGACCTCCCGCAGGTCCTTGCTGATCCCTGGCACCCGGGACAGGTCGATGCGGTTGTTGTTGATCCCCAGCAGCTCGTGGACCATGGCCTGGTACGTCCACTGCCAGGGGACAGAGGAAGGCAAAGGGATGACCTTGGTGAGACACAGCACTGGGAAATCAATGGACTTCAGCTGAACCCAGCCAGAGCTGCTCCTGCTACCCCAGGACACACAGCAGAGTCTGGGAGTGCGTCTCTCAAACCAGCCAGGACATTCCAATGAAAATAAACATCACTGATAAATCGTCAGATGGGGACACAGTGCAGAGGGAAACTGCCCCCCTCCAGGGCCATTCCAGAATCACAGTATCATGGGATGGTTTGGGTTGCAAGGGACATTAAACCCATCCTGTTCATGGCAGGGACACCTCCCACCAGATCAGGAATTCCTACAGGTACCTTCAAAAGAGACTGAAGAGGGATGGGGATTAATATTCCTGTTCCAACACCTCTGTTGGCCACCAAATCCCCCAACTTTCTTCCTGGGCAAGGAGAGGTCCCACAGTTCCACTGCAGAATTCCCTACATGCTCCACTGGAAGGAGAATTTCTGCACATCAGGCATTTCTATTTTTATCCTGAAAAGTCTAATAATAACCCAGAGAGAACAGTGACAGCTGATCACAGCCCTGCCATGCCCAACACTCCATTTACATCCCCAGGAATCTCTTTGAGATAGGAAATCCTGAAACAGCAGATAACGCCCAGTGCTGAGCACAGTCCTCAACACCACAAGCCAGGTGTGAGCTGGTCTGACAGCCACACCCCTCTGTGACACAGATGTCACCTCCAGTTCCCGCAGAACCGGTGTTACAGCAGCTCTGGGGCTGCTGATCCCACCCAGGTGCAGGTCCTGATCCCCAGGTTCCAAGGGAACCTCACAGAAATGAAGGGAGACCAACAGATCCTGCCAGGATCTGCAGCACAGCATGGAACAAATAAATCCAACAGCTCCCAGCAAATCCAGCAGCTATCAATAACAGAGGGAGACTCAGCAGGGCAAGGTCACTCGACAGCTGTGTGCTGCCCACACAAACAACCCTTGGGAAAGGCCCTGCAAAGCACTGGGGCTCCAGAAGCCACACAGAAGTGCCAGTGGCTCCATTTTCCAGGGTGCTGCATCCATCAGCCACTGACGCCAGCACAAACAACCCCCACTCAGGTCTGGAAAACCTAGCCAGGGGATAAAAGAGGGATTTTGCAGGGATTGGGGATAGGAAGCAAGTCCTACATCCAACTCACGACCTGCCAGGTGTAGAACTCCAGCTGCTACAGGATTCCCACCCCTGTCCCAGCCTGACACACCTGGGCGTGACTCACCTGGTTCAGGAGTGGGGTGATGGCATCGTCTGACCGGTCCAGGATGAGGAGCAGGGGAGGGACCTCGGTGCGCCGGAAATCAAACAGCTCATACTCCTTCGTGATCACTTGCTGTGGAGAAATGGGAAAAATCCCACTTGAACGGCTGGAAAAGTCTCCAGTGTGGACTCAGGCACACAGGGAAGGGAGGGTGAGACCCCAACTGTGCTGCTTTGTCTGCACTGCCAGGGAGGAGCTGAAGGCCCCAGGGAACTGGGACACTGCTCCTAGGAATGCTGTAGAACTCCAGCTGCTGTTCTGGAAGCAGAGCGGGACATGACCTGCCCACTGCTGGGCCTCAAAGTAAACGATGGAATTTACAGGAATTGGCTGAAAACAGGTGTTTCCTCCCAGTGGATCCACATGTGAAAAACCAAGCAAGGCTGAATTCATCCCAAAGGGACGTGCTGTGGGTTCCTCTCACCTTCACGCACTCGGCCAAGCGCTTTGCTGGCTCCGAGGACAGCTGGTACCGGATCATGGGGCACTTCTTCAGGGACAGCAGCAGAGCAGTGAGCCCCTGGGTTGTTCTGGTGAGCTGAGCTGGGTCCCAGCTGCGGCCCTGGAAGGAAAGGCTGCACCTCACATGGATGCACTGGTCCCAAACTTTCCCACATCCTTGTTTTTAAGTCCTGAAGTCCCACAGGAAAGCACAGCTGCACTGGAGCAGCAGGTACCCAGGGGCTGAACCCAAACTCCCCATGCCAAGGGCTATTCCCCTCGCCTGGCCCCTCCAGCAGCCCCCCATGGCCCCGGTTTATGAGGGCTGTGCATTACCCAATGCAAGGACAACTCGCCATGTTCCTACCCGACAGCAGCCCAGGAGGTTGAGGGAGAAGACGTGAGGGTTCACCGCAATGTAGTCGCCGTAGAACTCCTGGGGAGGGGAGCAGGACAGTCCTGTGTCTCTAACCCTGACCCCAGCCAGAGTCATGTGCCAGCACTGGCCATCCAGCCCCAACCACCTCCTCGACACATTGGCTCGGACTTCCTTCCTCCACCCCAAACCCCTCCAATCCCACTGACAACTCCCCTCCCATTCGTATTACTCCAGTGCCCAGCTCTTCATCAGCACCACAAACATGGAATCATGGAATTACTGACTTTGGAAAAGCCCTTTAAGACCATTAAGTCCAGCTATCCCTCCAGCAATGCCAAGGCCATCACTAAACCATGTCCCCAAGTGCCACATCCACATGGATTCGTACTTGGCAGCACCTTGTGAGACACCAAGAATAGCAGCAGCTGTGAAAGCAGATGGCATAGAGAAATGGGGCCTTTTCTTTCTTTTAGCTCTTCATCCCACATTTGTGTCCGTCCCTCATCCCACACAGGCCTATCACGCACCAGTTGGGAACAAGAGCCCTCCTGCTCCCAGTGTCTGGCAGCCTGGGCTTCCCTTTGCTTTTGGGTTTGGATCTGCCTAAAACATCCAAACTTCACCTGGACTTCAGCCACGACCTCCTGCTCATCAGCCTCAGCCAAGGCCTTCACATCACTCTTGCTGATGACATTGCTGAAATCTGGGAGGAAACAGGGAAGGGACAGTGGAGACCCTGTGGGATGGCATAGTCTGATCCCCTCCAGAGCAGGAGCAGATCCCACGGAGACCCTCTAACCCTACACCTGCAGGTGTTGGAATCCTGAGCCACCTCCCAGGGATGCTCTGAACTCATTCCCTGCCCATCTCCCCAGCGCCTGCTCCCGCTGCATCCTGCAGAGCCACAATGACATCTAGAGGCCACTTCACCCAGTTCCTGGGATCCCACTGACTAATTCTTGGGCTGGAGGACTGGACTTCAACCCCAAACCGGCTGGAGTCATTCTGCCTCATTCCCAAACTCATGGAACGTTCTGTGGCACGAGCAGCATGCGTGGGAAGCCCCTGCCCGATACACCCAGCACAGGAAGGTGCCGTGTGATCCGCACCAAGCTGTGGAACCTGCCCTATCCACCCTGGGACACAGAGCCTGTTCCACATTTATGGACCTCCAGGACCCCTGGGCTCTCCATACTCACAGATGAAGTAGACACTGTACTTGGGCCTTCGCAGCTCCTGCACCAGAAGCTCCACGTTCTCCTGGATGGAAATAGCACCAGGGAGAGCAGAGTTAAAGGATACCGGATCATGGAATTGTTAGGGTTGGAAAAGCCTCTGGGAGGGATCTTGGCCATTCCCCCAGCACTGCCAAGGCCAGCTGCCACATCCACATGGAATTGAACAATTCCAGGGACGGTGGCTCCACCACTGCCCTGTGCCAGGGCTGAACAACCCTTTCCAAGAAGGAAATTTCCTGAATATCCAACCTAAACCTCCCCAGCACGATTTGAGGCTGCTTCCTCCCGCTTCGGTCCGTACCTTGGTGGGCCGCAGGAAGCAGATGGCCTTGAGGTGCTTCATGGGCTCCCTGTTGGGGGAGTCGAGGCGCTCGAAGAGATAAACCTCGCGCTGCAGGATCTCGGACTGGGTGTACACCACGCTCACGGCGCCGGTCTGAGGGCGGCAGAGGGACAGCGCCCGTCACGGCGGCCCCGGGCCCGGCTCTCGGCCCCGCCGCCCTCCGCGCTCCCGGCCCCGCCGCTCACCGTCTCCCGGTCCATCAGCAGCACCTTCATGCCGGGGCCACTGTCCTCGATCATCTTGGACACGTACTGCCGGACCGCGAGCACCGCGTTCATCTTGGCGGGGATGCTCCCCCAGCGGGCTGTCCCGGCCCCGCCTCGGGCCCGCCCGGCCCCGGCGCCTGCTGGGAGCTGTAGTCCGGCAGCGGGAGCGCTCCGGGGCCCGGCCCGACCTTCCCCGCCCGAGCACTGCGGGGAGCTCGGGACGGCGGAGTGGATGGAGACTGAGCCCAACCGGACTCATCCCAGACACGCTTAGACCCACTCAAACCTACCTTAAAATAACACAAACACACCCCAACCTATGCTAAATCCACCCTGAAACCCAAATCCACCCGAACCCACCTAAGCCCACCCCAACACACACAAACCCCCTCCAAATCTACCCAAACCCACTCCAAAACCCCAAGCATCCCCAGATCCACCCAGGCCAAGCCCCCAGGAAGGCCCGGCACACCCGAGGGTCCCCTGGGGTCCCCAGGGACAAAGGACGTGACTCGGTTTCACTGAACACGGAGCGAGCCGCTCGCTGGACCCTCCGGGACCTGGCCCCGCTAATCGCCGGGGCTGGGATTAGGTGCTATTCCCGGCGGGACAGAGCTGCTGCCAAAGCCCTATTTATAGTAGGGGATAACAATTAATTCATGATTATGGCCTGCCTTTCACTTCCAATTAAGCGGTTCCCCTCTTCTCAGTGACGTACGCCTTTGTCATCTTTAATCCTTCAATTTCCTGCCGAGATTCTACTTTTCACTTCCAAACTTCGGGTCTTCTTTCCTGGAGGCTGCGGAGTTTTGCTCATGTGCAGAGCTTCATACAAACCCCAAAGATTTGAGTGGTTTAAATAGGGATTTACCTAGGAAAATACAACTCAAATATTTTCTTTTTCTTTTTTTTTTTTTTTTTTTAATTTCTTGCCTGATTTTGTTTCTCATATCCAAACTGATGCCTTAAGGAGTGTGTGGGTGCTCCTGGCCAGAGGATACAGGATAATGGCAAATGGAAGAAAAATTCGGGATTTAATTGCATTTGATTGTTTTCTGGCCTTACTGTCAAATGATTAAGTGTCTGTAAAGTGCTGGTTTAGTTATTGTCCAGCTTCCTTGGAAATGCTTTTGCATTTTACTTGTGAACTAACCAAACCCAGGGTGTCATCTCCTCTTTAAATCCATTTTTGTCCTTGTCCTTAGGGAAGACAACCCCATTCTTGTGCCATTTTAATGAAATGAATCACAAACCAAATCTCTGAGGCTTTTTAGTGGGATGTTTATCCCTGGCTTGCAGGTAGAACATTTTAAACAACTTTTATTCTGCAGAAATTTTATACTTTTCATTCCCCACAGGATGACTGGGGGGTAGGAGAACAGTTCCATGTTCTAGGAGTGGTTGGAATCATGGAATTGTCTAGGCTGGAAAAAGACCTCTGCATTTGCTATAATTTTTAATTTAAACCTTCCTTAAGAATTTATTCAAGCATAGTTTCTGTAAATAACCCTGATCTAACCTCACCAATAACTGCCCTGGGCCTGTCAGCACTGGCCCAGCACGAGGACGGATGTTGGTCCCTAAGTTGAGGCAATAGGATTGTCCGGGATTATGCCACAGCTATTTTAAGGGATCGAATTTGGTGTCCATTATTTGAAAAGCAATGGATTCTCCACTCCTGATTCCAAGGAGAAATGGCCACGGCAGCCTGTGCTTCCTGAGCACCTCCTGAGTGACTTGGGAACACCCCTCCCTTCCCCTGCTCTTCCACACTGGGCCAGCACTTGTGTCCCAGGCATCTCCTCAGGAAAACGCTCCATGAAAAGAGGCTCTTGATGGTAAAATAAGGCCAGGATGAGTTCCCAGCTTTGGAGATCAGGAATCACAAGGGGCTTTACCTCACCTCGTTATTGTTTTACAGAGCAGTTGTAAAAGTACAGAGTACTTTTAAAGTACTTTTTAAAGTACTTGTAGAAGTGAGAGGGGGAGAAAAAACCAAATAAACATTGAAAGGCCCAAATGGATCCTTTAGGAAGCAGCATCCCTGTGCCAGTTATGTTCATTGGCTGCTCCAGAGGGCTTTGGGGGAAAGTCAAGTGGAGTTTAAGGCAGGAAAAGCTCTTTCCCAACCTGCAACCAAGGCCCTTGAATGTCACCTTCACCGATTGCTCCTGAGTCAGGGGTGTATCCCAAGCTAAGCTGCGGGGATCTTGTGTCCCCAACCTTTGCATTCTGTCCTTGGATGCTGCCTTCACTAGTGAAATGAGTTCCATGCAAAATCCTGGTCTCCCTCCTCCAGTGCCATCTGCTCCTCCATCCTTATCCCCTCTCTCCACCCCTGATCCTCTTTATGGCCTCTCCTAACTGATCCAAATGTCCCCCAGCATATCTGGCTGAATCACTGTGCTCGGGGAGACCAGGTTCATGTCCCTCCATCCCTGTGGTGTCCTGTGTGGGGCAGTTGTCCCCACTGCCTTGCCCTGTGTGTGGCTCTGGAGGGACCAGCAGCACCAGCAGCACTAAGGCCCCCGCTGGTTCCTCAGTGGTAAATTCACAACAAAACCCTTTTGCTCAATCTGGGAATGGTTCTAACTGGAGCTGTCAGAAATGAGATGGGATTTTATGTCTGTTTAACACTGTGCTGACCCCTCACCATGGCTCCAGCAGGAGCAGATGGGATTAGGGTGAGATGGAATGGGCAGGGATCACTCTGGAGCGTGGGGAGCACTCTGGAGAACACGGAACACTCCAGAGCACAGGGACACTCTGGCCCCTTGCTGAGCACCAGGGACATCGGGCAGGATCCACTGTGTGGACAAACAGTGCAGCCAGCAGGGACAAACCCTGTGCCTGTCCATTCTGTGCTGGACATTTCCCTGCCCAGACACACAAACAATCCTTTTGTGCAGGACGCAAACAAGGGCAGGTTCCTGGCAGGACACAAAGAATGGATTCAACATCGGGATCAGCTGAGCTGTGCGCATGACGTGGCCTGTTTGCCACCAGCCCCAGCAGCCCCTGGCGCCCACTGGCCCAGGCCCTGGCCCACCTGTGTTTTCCTAAGAGAAAACCTGGAGGTTTTCTCCAGGAAGGAAGAAGAAGGCTGAGTGGGAGGTGGACCAGGGGGAAAATACACCAGCAATGGCTTCATGGGAGCTGGGCCAGCACTTCCTGGCACATCCTGACACAGCTGGTGGCACCACTAGCCCCCTGCTCTGGCCACCAGATGCCCCGGTCTGGCACAGGGCTGGGACACGTTGTTATGCCCCGCTGCCGTGGGCACCCACAGCCCAGGGAATGCCAAGCCCTCGGCACAGGGAATGTGGGGCACTTGGGCCATCCCACCAGCTCTGCAGCTGCTGCCCCACTCAGCATTGCTCCCGCGCCGTGGGCGAGGAACAGGAAGCTTTCCACGGTAGGGAAAGCGATGTCCAGACAGAATCAGGCTCAGGGAGCAGGTGGTGCCCCTCACCCTCCGGGGCTGGCGTTTCAACCGCACGCAAGGGGCACAGACCCCACGGAAGGGGCTACCACTCCCAGTCTCAGGCCTCACAGTGGGAGGGATTGCAGACCCTTTAAATGGGCTCTCAGGCCCCATCAAAGGCGTTACTGACCCCATACAGACGTTACTGATCCCATACAGGGGTTTCAAGCCCCTCAGCTGGGTCTCAGACCCCTCACGGGGTCTCGCGCCCCTCACGGGGTCTCGCGCCCCTCACGGGGTCTCGCGCCCCTCACGGGGTCTCGCGCCCCTCACGGGGTCTCGCGCCCCTCACGGGGTCTGGGTCACGCCGCCAGGGGGCGCTCTGCCCCCCAGTGCCGTGCGCGCGCGGTGGCGCCCCCGGTGGGCGGGGCCGGGCCTGGCCCTGCGCCGCCATTGGCCCCTCCCGGCACGGCCGCGTGCGCCCGCCAAAGCGTTCCGGGCGGGAACGGGGGTGGCGGCGCGTTCCGGGTGGCGCGTTCCGTTCCGCCTCCCCCCCCCCCCCCCCCCCGCCCCGGGAGCGGCCTCAGCGGCGGCGGCGGCGACGGCGGCGGGAGGGCCCGGGGGCCGCTCCGGGCCGGGCCGTGCCAGGCCGCCCATGGAGTCTCTCGTAGGTAACGGCGGGCCCCCGCTCGGCCTCGGGAAAGTTTTGGCGGGGCCGGGCCTTGGGGCGGCGTCGGCAGCGCCCGCGGGGTCATGGCGCGGCCCCAGGGGGCGGCGAGGGCGCGTCCCGGTGTCGGTCTCGGGATGCGGGTTCTGGGGCCGGTCTCGGTGGTCGTCCCGGCGTACGAGGGTGGGTCCCGGGGTGCGGGGCCCGGCTGCGGGTCCCGCCTCAGCCCGGGGAGCTGCGGGGCCGGGGCCGGGGGGCTCCCCCCGCCCGTTCCCGGTGCGGAATCCCCTGGGCTGTCCCGCCGCTGGAGCCACCGCCAGGGGAGGGGACGACCCCGCTGCCCCTGGGGCAGGGGAGTGACATTTTCCTGGTCCCGGCGACTTGGGGCGAAATAATTGTCCTCTTGGTACTTTATTTTCCCTGGGAGCGCCGGGATATGCGGACGGCTGCCCGGTCCAGGCTGGGGTCGCTCCCGGGGTCCCTGGCCGAGCGGGGAGAGCCGGGGCCGGGCTCGGGTCCGTCGGCAGCGAAACACGAGCTCAGAAACAACCCTGCGAGTCCCGATCCGTGAGGAAAGGGAGTTCCTCTTCTGGCTGATTCCCCGCTGCCTCGCCGGTCTCCGTGCTGTCGATGTGAGCGAGGAGCAGCTCCTGGCCCCAGCCCCGGCCGATCCCCAGTTCCGGGGAAACTGTTCCGAGGCCTTGGCAGTCACTCATGGTAGCGGGACGGAGCCTCTCAGGAGCTGGGTTGGATCTCAGTGCGCCGGGAATGCTGCGGGACCCCTCGGCTTTCCTGTCTGTGAAAGGGGTACTTGGGGTGGCTCCGGGCAGGAGCCGGCCATCTCCGGGTTCCTAAAGGCCTTGTCTGCTGAAGTCATGGAGCTGGAAAGTCCAAACTTCCAGCCGGGATTCTTCACTCTGAATCACTGGCACTGCTGGGTTTTATCTTCCTGACCTGGCACATGTCCATGCTGAGTCGTTCTTTGGGGAAATGGGATGTTTAAGCTACCTAAAGGTGGTTTTGTGCTAAGGAAACTTCTGAAGTGGAGGTGGTGTGGCCACTTGTGGATGCAGTGTTGGATGTGTCTGAAGGGGCAGCTGTCAGGATACACATCCTGCATCTCCCGTGTGTGCTTCAGGTGTGAGACCCTTGTCAGCCCCTGGTGTGGGCAGGAGCATCCAAATTCCACTGGGATGGAGCACGGCTGGGGATGGGAAAAGGAGCCATGTGCCCACATCGCTTAAAATTTAGGACTCTGCTCTTCCCGGTGCCTTAGTATAGATTGTTTTGGTTTTCTGTTGGAATTTATTTAATTTTCTGCTGGTATTTGTAGTGAATCCGTGCCACTCAGTGCCAGGATGTGGCTCTTCTGTCTGTGGGGGAGTGCTGGGAGATGCTCTGGCCCTCAGTTGGCACTTCAGCTCTCCCAGTCCTGAGTTACACCCTGAACTCATCCCTGCAAATGACTGAAAATGGATTTTCCTTGTGGGAGGAGCATTGGGTTGAAATATTCTGGGGAGAAAATGCGCGGAACTGGTGATGAAGCTGCTGTGGCCTCGATTGCAGAGGGGACACTTGGAGCATCCCCCCGGGATACAGGCAAGGACAGCGTGTGCCAGGCCCAGCTCTTGCAGAGAACCAGGCTGGAAATAGTCACGGCCTGGTTTAGGGAGAACTTGGCTCAAAGGGAATTTCTTTGGTGCAGACACTGAGAGAACTGAGTTCGTTGTCAGTGTTTCATTAGAGAATCCTATGATTTTGGGAGCAAGAGGAATTGATAACCAAGAGGGATAATGATGGTGGGACAGAGCCTGGATTTGATGGAGCTGCTGTGTTTGTTCAGCTTTTATCTGTCTTGGAGGTGTCAATCTGGTGGGGTCTTCAGCCCAAGGTTCAGGATAACCCAGGTATTGGGAGGAGCCCAGCTGTGTCTGGAGCACTGGGAAGCAGCTGGAGCTCTGGAAAAAACAGGATAAAGCTGTTCATTGAAGCACTGAAGCTTTATAAAAACGGTATGATTTCCATAACTGTCGCTTCACTCCCGTTCTTGACTCGTGAGCACCAGCGTGGTTTTAGGAGTCCCTTTACCCTGCTGGGAAAGCTCATTTGCAGGGATTATGTGCTGTCCTTTTGGATTGTGCTAAAACTCTGCCGGAGGTTCCAGAGCCTGCGGTTCCCAGAATGGTAAATCTTGGAGAGCTGCTCCTGCCACAGCCACAGAGCCACATCCAGCACTGCCACAGCTGCCTGTGCCATCTGTTCCCCAGCATCTCCATTCTTCCCTCTTGGACTGGCTTCCTTCTGCACTCATAGCTCCCCTCCTTTGGGCTGGGGGGCTGGTGAGCTCCACGGGCGTCCTGCACCATCAGTTTTATCAGGAATAGCAGTTTTTAGAGATGATGATGATAAGCCGGGTTGATTCCCGTCCTGGAAGAGGCAGGAGCATGGTCTGTGGCCCATCCAGCGCTTCCGGACGGAGCTTAGTGAGCACAGCACAGGTGTCAGGTCAGGACGGGAGCCGTTAATCTAATCTCGGCGCGGCGTGCGGCTGTTCTGGCGGCGTTAGGTAACCTGCTGGGCCAGGACAGGGATGTGGGATGGCATGGAGGCAGCCCCCCGTGTTCTGGGGAGCAGCAGGAAGCTAGAAACCTCCTTCAGGAGCATCAGGACACGCTCGCTTGGACCTCATGGAGAAGCTCATTTTTCTCATTGTTACTCCAATAGGGCCCAAGTGAGAGCTGCTCCCATGTCCCACCTGCAGGTCCCAGCATGGCCTTTCCCCTCGGGACCCCCTGCTTAGCACTGAGTGCTGCCAAATCCCCGGGCTTTGGAGGATTTGGGCTTTAGGAGTTTGATATATGCTGGTTTGCCACTCTGCTGCAGCTCTCCAATGTTGGGAGCAAAAACATCCGTGTGGATCTGGCAGGATCAAATTTCCCATGGATTTGGGCACCTCCTGCCTCACCTGAAGCTCACTGAGGGTCTGGCCTGAGGTTCCCCGTGTCCCTGTGGGGATGGGATGTGGCGGAGGGGCTGGGCTGGGAGGAGAGCCCTGGGAGTGGAGTCCTGGCTCCCAGCTTGGTTCCTGCCCTCAGCAAAACATCACGTGGCAGATCTAGGAGAGAGACATCAGAGTTTGCTGCTCCTGAAATATTTCTGGAAGTCTCTTTATAAACATGCTGGAGCCACCGGTTGTGGCCGACCTTGGGTCAGGATTTGGCCCTAACAAAGAGAATTATTTCCTGTTTCTGCAGTATGTTCAGCACGATTGAAATTTAACAAAATAAGGGAATTAAAGCCCCATAAATTCCAGTCTGGATCTTTGAATGGATCTGATTTTGCTGCTTCACATTTGGTTCTGGTGAACTGCTTCACTTTAGTGTTCCCAAAGGTTTATTTCCCCCAGGATGGAGCCGAGTGACACTGAGCTCTTGGACCTTGTGTCCTCTTGAATTCCTCCCTTGGTTTCCTGATGATGTCAGGGCAGGGAGTGCAGTGCTGCAGGGAGGGCCAGGATGTTCTGCTGCTCTTGGTGAGTCTCTTCCCAAACCTGGCATGTGACCATTGGAGTTGCCCTGGGAAAGGCCATAGACAGAAAGAGAGAGGAGGCTCCGGGGGGTTTTATGACTTTCCCCTTATTTTGGGTGGACATTTGTTGTTAAGAGTCTGAATTCCTATTAGGAAGGATTTGCAGGGTGCTGGGATTGGCTGAACCTGGCTTTGTCCCATTCCCAGAGGCGGAACTGGGCAGATTCCTGCTGCCTGGAAGGCTGAAGGTTGGTGTCAGTGCTGGGTGGATCTGCTGGCATGTTGGGATAGGGTTCTCATGGGCGTGAGACCGTGGAATGCTGTTTGCATGGAGCTGCAGCTCCTGGTCCAAGCGACGTGTGACTCCAGCACAGCTGATCACTCCTCACTTCCATCAGGAGTGTTAGTTACTGTGCTCAGGCCCTGTGGAAGTGTGGGGGGATATTTGTTAAACATTTGCTGAAAAGCCTGCTGGTGTGTCCTGCAAAGAAATGTTGGGATCACCGGGATCACAGGAACAACTGGGCTTAGTCCTAAATAGATGTTTTCCACATATTTCTGGTTGGAATGTGCCAGGAACACTCACTTTGGATTACACCCAGCCGTGCTTCATCCCCATGTGCTCCCAGGGGCTTTGGGGCATGCTCAGCACCTGCTCCATTGCTGGGGGATGGATTTGCAGTTGTGAATCTCCTGGGGCTTGGATTTCCTACCTGGGCTCATATTTCCAACCTGTTCTGGAGGGAGGGAAGAGGAGAGAGCATTTCCCTTCCACAAGGAAAGGGAAATAATCAGTAACTCTGGGGTGGGGACATTTCTCTGTCCGAACCCTCAGTAAATCTCCAACAATCCATCACTGCCTTGTTGGACCCAGAGTTTTCCATCTGTGTTTTCCCTGGCATTTTTTTGCACGCGGGAGTTCAGAATGCCAAGGATGAGGGGGTGGGATGTGCTTCTTGTTCCCTCCCCAAACCTCCACTGCGTCTGCTGAGTTTTCATTTTCATTGGAATTCCACGCCCACCTGAAGGACGTTTTACCCATTATTGCAGCCAGTTTCATCCTGGAGCTGCCGCTTGTTCCTGCAGCTCTTGCCAGGGATTAGAGGATCCAAACGTGCGACTCCTAATTAGGGATGTTCCCTAAATTGGTGGAGTAAGAGCAGGAATCACTGCCAAATTGTGCTCCTGGAATGCACTGGGCTTTGGCATCACTTCTTGCAACGCAGCTCCCGGCTTGCTCCAGCAGGGAAGGAATACAGAGGTTTTCTGGGAGGAGGAACTTAATAGCCACACTATGGGAGTGGGAATGGTGTTTTTCCAGCAAAGCCAGGAAATTTTAGGTTAAAGACTGGATGTAACGGTTGGCTTGTGGGGAGTTGTGCTGTTAGGGAATTTCACCCGCCTTTAAGGATAATCTTGGAAAAAAACATTTCAAGGCACCCGGGGGGTTTTGCCCATCTTTAGGGATAATCCTGAAAAAGAGACTTTATTTCCTGGGTACCAGGAAAACAACCAGATTTGTTCATATTCAACACAATCCTGAAGTTTGCTCTTATGCTCAGTACACCAGCAGCTCCCTCTGCCAGCCTTCCCAGATTTTCCCCTTCCAGATTTTCAGCTCAGCATAAATTTTTTTACCATTCTTTTCTGTTCCTCGATGGCAGAATTTTTATCGTAGACTTTAACTGCAAAACCCCAAATTCCATGGAGCACTTTGCTGATCTGGACTCCTATGGATGAGGCTGCTCTTCCTTTCCCTCTCTGCCCTGAGGAATGCGGAAAATCAGGATTTGAAGGCATGGCAGGAGCACACGCCTTCCACAGGCTCAGAACCTGACAAAATCCAGATTTACGAATAGATCTGTGGTTTTGTTCCCTTCTGGGAAGGAGCTCTGGAGTCAAAGGAGCCTGGCAAGGGGCTCTGGAGTGGAAAGGAGCTCTGTCTGGGCGTTGATTTTTTTCTGCAAGAGGAATTGGGATTGTTTCATTTGGTTTGGCTTGTTTTTTGGCTTGAAAGGGGCTTTTTAAAATGTATTTTCCTTAGGACACATCTCCTAGTTCTAGCATTTTGTCCTTACTTCCCCTTCCCTGCCTCACAGCTGGGGTGCTTGGAGTGGAATGGGAGAAGGATCTGCTTCCTGTAAATGTACAGGAGAAACTTCCTGCTCTCTCATTGCTCCCAAATACTCATTTATTATATAATTTATTCCTGGATCCTTATTCCTAATTTGGAAAGAAAAGCTCCACCACCTTTGAGATTAGAATTGGGTTTAGTTTGTGAATTTTCCAAGGAAATGCCCATTGCTGGTTACAGCAAAGTGGGTGTTGTTCTTGCCATTCCCAAAGAATGACCCAGCAGTCCTAAGCACAGTTAATTTTCGGGGGAGGTTTGCATCCCCCTCAGCTCATTCCCGACCGGGATGTGCAGTCCAGGCGTGCTCTTGGTGTCGTTCCCAGACTGATGCCGAGGAGCCGATCCGGTGCCGCTGACTCCATCTGGCCTCGGCTATGGACATCGTCCTGTCGGATTTTGTCCGCTCAACAGGGGCAGAGCCGGGGCTGGCCAGAGACCTCCTTGAAGGTATGGAAAACTGGGAATAATGAGGGAAGTGCCCGGGGTGGCTGATGGTGAGCCAGGAGGAAGAAGGGTTGGAAGAGGGTGAGGGAGCTGGGGTCAGAATAGTTTCCGACACGGATGTTTAGGAAGTGCCTCGGTTTCCGTGCCGGGTGAGGGGGACCAGCGCTGCTCCCTTCCCATCCAGGCAAGAACTGGGACCTGAGTGCGGCGCTGAGCGACTTCGAGCAGCTCCGGCAGGTGCACGCTGGGAACCTCCCGCACTCCTTCAACGAGGGCCGCGGGGCCCGGCCCCCGGAGCGGGAGGTGGCGCGGCCGGGGAGGCCCCCGCTGCAGCGCCAGGATGACATCGTGCAAGGTCAGGGTCCTGGAGCCAGAGGCATCTCCCAAATCCCCATGCCAGAGTGATCCGCTCACTGCCAGAACCGCGGAGCTTTGGTGCTGGCCGGGATTTGCTGCTCCTGCCCCACTTTGCTGTTTGCTCTTCCTTCTTTCCCCTAGAGAAGCGCCTGTCCCGAGGCATCTCCCATGCCAGCTCCACCATCGTGTCCCTGGCCCGTTCCCATGTCTCCAGCAATGGCAGCAGCAGCGAACACCTGCTGGAGATGCCCATCTGTACCTTCCAGCTGCCCGACCTCACCGTGTACTCCGAGGATTTCCGCAGCTTCATCGAACGGGATCTTATTGAGCAGTCCATGCTGGTAGCACTGGAGCAGGCTGGTGAGTGCTGGATCCATGCTGGTGGTGTGTGCCGTGCGCAGCTGGGCAGTGTCACCCATGGGAGCACCCTGGGATATCACATGAATGCAACAGGGAACATTCCAGCATTTTTATGACCTGGTGCAAGGGCTGAGTAGGAGCCACTTCCCTTCACCCATGGAACCTGAGTGTAAATAACCCAGGGCTGTTACCACTGTGCACAGTTGAGAGGGAAAACACCCCAAAACTGGCATTGTCTCACCCTTGGAGCATCCCAGTGCTCCATCCTGCCCATCCCACGGAGAGACTGGGAAAAGGGAATTCCTGTGTAACACGTTCTGCTGACAGATTCTGCATTGATCACAGACCCTGGAGGTTGATGCTGCTGCTCCAGTGCCTGCTGGGTGCCTGGAGAGGAACCCCCTGCTTTGCTTTCCATCAGGTTCCTGAAGAGCTGCCAGGGGGTCTGTAAATGAGGGAACGAGGGACATTCGTGCTGGCAGGGAAAAACCTCATCCCTGGAACCAGGATGGTTCCCGTGGGCAGGGGCAGGATGCTGTGAGGGATCTCAGGAGGGTTTACAGCCCCCGCTGTTCCCGTGGTGCTGCACATACCAGAAAACACGTTATCCTTAGGGATAACAGACACTCTGGGGGCCCAACTTCTCCCTCTCCTGCTCAGGAGTTGCTGTAAGAAATATTCTCATGTTTTGGGAATGAGCACTTGATCCCAGCGATCCCATTACACTGTCACGCCCTGCGGTGACAGCAGCTGCTGGCTCTGGTGCAGATAAACCCCAGATCTCATCCCAGCAGAGCCAGGGGTTGGGTTCCTGTGTCCCAGCACAAACGGGGTGCGGGGCTGGGGGTTACTGGGTGCTTCATCCGTGGGCTGGGGGCACTTCAGGTGTGCTGAGATGCCATTAATGAGAAGGAATTTAGAAATTCAGTTTCAGAAAATGCCTTTCGGAGACTTGAATGTCTGTGGGTTGTTATAAATGAATGTTTTGTCTGTAACAAAGGGCTGTAGTGCAGCTATGAAATATTCCAAGCTGGATTCCAAGTAGGGTTTTGAGCCTGGTGCTGTGATATACAGAGACTCCAGTTATTAATTTAGCACACGTCCTTAGGGGATTAAGGAAATATTTTATAGCCCAATAAATGTTCATATCCTCTTCCCCATGTATTCAGACGTCTTGTTACACCATTGTGGCAGAGTAAGTGCTTTAAAAGTGGCTGTAAACTTCAATGAGATCCTCTGGGAATGCTTTGAATGTGCTCGGGGTGGTATGGAAAGGTGGTGCAGGTGGAATCTTGGCCCTCAGTGGAGCCTTGGCATCCTTTGACACAAACCCTTGTGGATCAGGAATCAGGCCTTGCTTGCTCTGAGTTGGGAAGCTGCAGAGTGGGTTTGCTTGTGGCACACGGGGAGGAGAAGTCCATGGTGCCTCACCTGAGGATATTGGGGGAAAAAAAATCATGAAGAACTGAAAGATCCTGATCCTGGTCCTTCACCTGTACCAGGGAGAAACCCCCGCTGGTCTCTGGTTGCCACACAGGGCAATGAACGGTGTCTGTGTTGGATCCCTGGGACGCTCCCTGTGTCACCAGCGAGAGTGGATTCCCGGTAGCCCTGGGGAAGCCATTTGTGGTTTGGATGAGGCAATCCTCCCTTCAGGCTGGGCAGAGCCATCAGCTCCTTCCCATTGCCCTGACCTGTTCAGGTGGCTCCTGCTGGAAGATACGATGGGATTTCCCCAAACACCCTGTGGGGACAAACAGGTGTTCTGTGGGGTAATGTAGGGTCACGGTGCTGGATGCAGAGGGAGCTTCTGGATGCCAATGGACTTCTCCTGTGTGCAGATCTGTTGCCACCATGGCCGTTCTGGGAAGATCCCTCAGGCTCCTAAATCCAGCTGATTTCCCTGCAGAGCTCTCAGGGCTGGCTCTTAGGAGCCAGACACAGAGAAATGTGTTGTTTTCGATACTTCTGGGCAGCCTCTTGGCCTTTCCGCCGCCTCGATGGGAGCAAAACATTGGGAGGAGGGCTGGGCGTGCAGTTCCTTTGGAGACGACTTCTCTTGCGTAACTGGAGTCAGTGCAAACACTGGGCACAGAAATACCTCTCCAAGGTGTGTCCCCTCAGATCTGACTTGGGCAGAGGTCGCGCAGCCTCCGAAGCACCAACCAGACATGCAAACTTCATGGAGAAGAGCATCAAATCCTGCAGGAATGAGGAAAAATGGATAAGAAGGAGCTCTCGGTGCTGCCCCAGCAGAGTTACGTGTGGGACAGCTCCTGTGAGGCGCTGCGTTTGCTCCCCTGGCCCTGGGCCACTTGGCCAGGCTCCCGACTCCTCCGTGCCAGGAGTGTATTGTTGGGAATATTGAGGGAACAGCCGGCTTCTCCTTGCAGAGCCATTGTCCCAGGCTCAGTGTGGAACGCTCCCAGCTCTGGCGGGTCCCTTTCCTGGCGCTAGGGACAGGAACAACCTGCCTGTGTCATGCTGAACCTCGTGGGTTTTGTTTTCTAGTGTTTGGGGATGTTTTAAACACTGTTTTCTGCATTCAGTTCCTCTCCAGCTGCCCTGCCTGAGGTTTCCCAGCAGTCCTATGTCTGTACTGGGATCCCTGCTCCAGAGGAAGGAGAGGCTCTTTGGAAACGATGGGAAAGGGCTGGTTTCCTGCAGGAGAAATTTAAATACAACTTGGAAACCTAAACAGCCTCATCCAGCCAAAAAACTGCCTGTTACACAGGATCCAAAAATCCTGGAAAAATACGGCAGCCAAGGAGGGATGTTGAGGGCAGGGCAAGATACAGACCGGGGCTTCAGAGTCCTGATCCAGCCCGGCTTCGCTCCCTTGGGAAGGGCTGAATCTACAGCCACATTGGGCTCACTGGGCATTTTTCCCTGCCTTCTATTTTTAGCTGCTCTTGACTTGAATCACCACAATGACCCAAAATTCCCAGTCTAAAGTGCTGTCGGTTTGTATTTGCAGCAGGAAAGCTGCTGGGATCAGCAGAAATCCTGGAGTATTCTGCCTAAAAAACAATGAGCAGGGAAACCCGGCCATGTGAGAGTTGAAACTGGAGGGACTTGGTTCCAAGAAGCAGAAAAAGGCTAGTTTTCCTTGGAGAAGTTGTTTGTGCTCCTGGACACATTTTCAGCCTGATGGGTTATGGGGAGGGAAATAAGGGGGGTGCGGGAAAAACAGATGGAGGAAAACTGGTCTGGGTGGAAGTCCTGGCTCCTGTTTGTGTCTAATTCTGATATGTGTGACCCCAAATTCAGCCCACTCTTTTCCTGGCATCCCTGGGGAGTTTTTCAGCTCCAGCCTCCTCCTTTTGTTGCTTTGTCACTGTCCTGGCTCTTCCCCCCCCAGTCCTGGGATGGGTCTGTACCTTCCCACCTGTCCAGGCACTCCCCCACTGGTTCAGCTGCTTTTTGGCTGTGGTTTCAGAAGGGCTGAGCCCCTCAGTGCCCCGCAGGGTTCCCTAGTCCGTGTTATGCCATGGTTTCATGCTCTCCCAAATTTCCCCAGGGCGTCTCAACTGGTGGGTGACGGTGGATCCAAGCTGCCAGCGGTTGCTGCCCCTGGCCACCACTGGCGATGGGAATTGCTTGCTCCATGCTGCCTCCCTGGGTAAGGCTTGGCTTAATCCCCAGGGAAACAGCCAACCAGTCCCTGGACAAGAGCCCAGATCCCCCTTTGGGAGCAGGACCCACCCGTTCTGCTGGGAATCCAGGATGCCGCTGCTCCTCTAGCTGCAGCAGCATTGGTGGGCAAGAGCAGTCGCAGTGCTCGGGCTCTGGGAGTGGGGTGGTTTGAAGGGAAGGGGCTGCCAGCAGCTTGTATGTTTCTCAAATCCTTCTCCCCCTCTGTCTGGCAAGTTTCCCTGGATTGCTGAAGGAAATGTGGGACAATGGAGCAGCCCCTTCCCTTCTCTGGTGCATCTGTGCAGGGAGCTCAGTGGGTCAGGGAGTGACACTAGCCCTTCCTGACCTTTCAGTCCGTTCCTTCTCCCTGCAGGTATGTGGGGCTTCCATGACCGGGATCTCATGCTCCGGAAGTCCCTCTACACCCTGATGGACAAGGGAGTGGAGCGGGAAGCGCTGAGGCGGAGATGGCGCTGGCAGCAGACGCAGCAGAACAAGGAGGTGGGAGCCAGCTGAATGCTGCTTTGGGCCCTCTTTGCCAAGGGGAACATCCTGTGGGCTGGGAGGTGCTTCCTGTCGGGTCTGGAATTTTGGGCAGCTCCCTGCTGTGCCACTGGACTGTGCTGTGGTAAAGGGTGTCCTGCAGTCAGAGCTGTAGCAGAATGAAAAGGTCTTGGGACAAGTGACAGGACAAGGGGAATGGATTTAAATTGAGAGGGGAAGTTTGGATGAGTATTGGGAAGCACTTTTGAGGACGTGGTGCACAGTATGTTGATTGTTTTTGCATAAACCCATAGAGGAAAGTTGTGCTGTGAGTATAAACCTGCGCTGGAGCAACTGGAAGAGTTTCACTTGGAGGATTTTGGGTTCTTTTTGCTGTTTTTCAGTCTGGCCTGGTTTACACGGAGGAGGAGTGGCAGAAGGAGTGGAATGAGCTGATCAAATTGGCATCCAGTGAGCCCCGCGTGCACTACGGCACCAACGGCGGCGGCTGCAGCGGGTACGGAGCAGAGAGCACATCCAGGTGTAAAACAGGGAATGTATTCCCTCAGGGCACAGCTCTCATGCTGCTCCAGGGCAGGGCAGTGGGTCTGTGGTGCTCTGTCTCATTGGGGTGTCAGGGGAAGGACAAAGGATCCCGAGGAAACACAAGGCACATAGAGCATCCCAGGAAAGGATTTTGGTGCTGCACAGCCTCTTCTGTGGAGTAGCACATGGACTGAGTAGGGAATGAATCGTTTCCTTATGTTGCTTGCTCTGAAATGAGAGAGTAACCCAGAGTTCTTGCCATCTCATTTCTGTTTCAAAGACACCTCCCTGCCACTGCTGTCCAGCTCCTTAGGTAAGGGACTCCCAGCAATGCCAGGCAGCAGCTGGGTGTTCCTTGGGCACAAGCCCTTGTCTTGGAGCAGGACGTTTTGGGAATCCACACCCTAAACCCTTAGATTAGTGCTGAGATCAGCCTTAGGGCTGCCCACCCACCTCTGTGTGGCTGACTGGGAAATCTCCTCCTGGTGTTGCAAAGCAAATGATTGAATATCCAAGGGAGGGCATTCAACTTCCCCTTTCCCCAAGGGTGGAGAGCTCAGAGGAGCCTGTGTACGAGAGCCTGGAGGAGTTCCACGTCTTTGTCCTGGCCCATGTGCTAAAGAGACCCATCGTGGTGGTGGCAGACACGATGCTGCGGGACTCGGGCGGCGAAGGTGAGACCTGCCTCACTTCCCAAAGCCTCTCTGATCTGTCCCCCTTTCCTTTCCACCCTGTATTTTCTTGGGGCCTCTTTGCCCTGAAGGCTGGACCTGGAATTGGGAATGGCACAGGGGGGAAAATTGACCTGCTACCGGTGAACCCACAGAGGGGTCAGGGCCAGGCTTGGCTCCCAACCCAATTCCTGCTCCTTTAAGAGCATCCACACAAGGTTTTTTCTTTCTTCTACCTCTTTTGCTCCTACACACACATCTAGATATGGGAAATTCCGTTCCCTGGGTGGTGGATTTTCCACCATCAGCTTCAATTTCCTGTCAGAGAAGGTTAATCAATTTCCATCATTCTGTGGGCAAAGTTTGTCTTGTGGGGGAGTGGAGGGCTTTTTATAGAAAATGCCAGTTTATTCTACATTTTAAATCCTACTGATGTAAAATAAACATCTGTTTTGGGTTGTGGTTTTGTTTAATGTCCCCTTTGAGGACAGATAATTGCAGGTGAGCCCTCAACTGAGGCAAATGTCTCATTCTGGCAGTTGCAGCACAAACAACTCTGAACTCTTGAACCTGTGACCAGAACTAACCGCTCTTGTTTCTTCCCAGCATTCGCCCCAATTCCCTTTGGGGGGATCTATCTGCCCCTGGAAGTCCCAGCCAACAAATGCCACCGGTCTCCGTTGGTTCTGGCTTATGACCAAGCCCATTTTTCTGCCCTGGTCTCCATGGAGCAGAAGGAAAACACAAAGGATCAAGGTGGGTGATGAGATTCAGGTGAACAAAGCACTGAGCAGGAGTACTCGGGGGTGCTGGGGGGGAAAAGCTGGCCAGGACCCATCAACATGCACTGTCAGCCCAGAAGACCAACAGTGTCCTGACCTTGGAGCCCTTCCAGTGCCCAAAGGGGCTCCAGGAGCTGGGAGACACTTGGGACAGGGGCCTGGAGTGGTGAGACACGGGGAATGGCTTCCCACTGACACAGGGCAGAGTTAGATGGGATATTGTGAAGAAGCTCTTCCTTTGAGGGTCATGAGGCATTCCATGGTGCTCTGAAGAGTCCATGGTCCCAAGGACTGGCAGTCACTGGGATTTGCCGTGAGGCCATTCCCATCAGAGGTGACGATGCTCCTGGTGGGTGCTCAGAGTTGGCTCCAAGTGTGGAGTATTTGTCCTTTTGGGCTGTAAACGTGACATTTCTGTCCCGGGGCAGCTGTGATCCCCCTGACAGACTCTGAGCACAAGCTGCTCCCTGTGCACTTCGCCGTGGATCCCGGGAAGGAGTGGCAGTGGGGGAAGGACGACAGTGACAATGTCAAGCTGGCCAGGTTGGTGATCTGCAGGTGATCCGGGGTGAGGCTCCACTGAGGGTCTGGGTGATCTGCAGAGCAGAGGCTGACGGGGTCAGTCCTGACCCCAGCTGGGATTTCTTGTGGTGGATGAAAGTTGTGCCCAGGGAATGACACTCTTCATGGGATGGAGCAGCTGTTCCTTCATTTTCCTTCGTTTTGATATGATTTGGGTGGGCCAGTGATATCTCACAAGCTTTATTCCCACATATTGTGAAGCTCTGGGCATAGCTCAAAACACTGCCAGAAGTGGAGGATCTTCTGTCACAGTAGCACAACAAAGGTGCATTTTTCCATTCTCCACCAAATCCCTGTGTTGTGGGTCCCTAGAGTGGGGAGGGGGTGGCCAGCAAACCATGCCTGGTTTGGGTGAGACTTTGGGCAGGTCTCACCATGGTTTGGTCCCGGAAGTTCCTATGTCTGAGGCAGAAGCATTTTGTTTCCAACACTGAGGAATCTGATTTCTCCCTCTGGGTTTTCATTGAAAAGAATGCTGCATAATTGTCCCTTCTGTTGGACCTGCTGTAGGAAAACACCCATTTAGATACATAACACAAGGAATAATGTAAATATGGGGGGAGATACTTCCAGGTGGGAAATGGAAAATGGCTCTAACCTGTGGATTTACTCTGCTCCAATGCCAGCGTGACGCTGTCGCTGGAAGCCAAACTGCACCTGCTGCACAGCTACATGAATGTCCGATGGATCACGTTGCCTTGTGACATGCAGGTAAGGGGACCAGGGGGATCTTCTTTACCTATTAATTATTCAACCCTCCTCTCTACAGCAAAGCTGGTGTAGGGCCTTACCTGGGGGCTCTGCCTCCTGTGGGGTTCTGTGCCCACAGGAATTGTGGCTGATTCTGCTCAGAGAGCAGGGAAGTGACTCAGTTTTGCAGCTGGGCGCCTTTTCCCTGGAGTTTTCCATGCCTCATTTCAGTCTTCACATGTCCCAGAAGCCCCTATGCCCCTCAGGGATGCCCCATGTTCCAAACAGATGGGAGCTCTTCGTTCACGGCCACCTTGAGACTGGGACAAGTCTCACCCCCCTCTTCCCTGGCTTTGCATCTGAAACCTCGAGCAAGTGGAGGCATCATAGAATTACAGAATAGAATCATAAGATCCTGGAGTAGCTCAGGTGGAAGGGGTGCCACAGGGATATTTAAAGATGTGCAGGATGCACCAGGGACACAGTGAATGTGTCCGGATGCTGTCCCCTCCGTGTTCCAGGCAGCACCACCTCCTTTGCTTCATGTTCCACCTGAAAATATTTACCCAAGGAGTTTCTAGATTTTGATATTTGTCTTTCCTTCCTCCCCAGGCGCCTCTGGCTCAGCCAGAATCCCCCACGGCCTCCGCAGGTGATGACCCTCGCTCGGCAGCAGAGTCAGGCGAGTCGGACAAGGAGTCAGTGTGCAGCAGCTCTGCCAGCAACGGGGGCACCAGGGCGGGCAAGGACAGGGAGAAACCAAAGAAAGAGCGGGAGAAGGAGAAGGATAAAAAACGGGCAGACTCGGTAGCCAACAAGCTGGGAAGCTTCGGGAAGACTCTGGGCAGCAAACTAAAAAAGAACATGGGGGGCCTAATGCACAGCAAAGCTGTGAAGGGCAGCATGAGCAATGGGCAGGGAGACACCCTGGAGAAGAAGAAGAAAGGATCTCTGAAGACACGGAAAGACAGCAAAGAGGAATGTTCCCCAGGAGACTTAGCTCCTGCAGAGAAAACGTGTCCAGGTAAAGCAGCCCTGGAGAAGCCGTCAGATCCCTACAAGTACAGCAGTGACGTGCGGCTGAGCCTGAGCATCCTGCGCGCGGCCATGCAGGGCGAGCGCAAGTTCATCTTCGCCAGCCACCTCAAGACCAGCAGCCGGCACCAGTTCCAGGAGGAGATGATCCAGAGGTACCTCCTGGATGCTGAGGAACGTTTCCTGGCAGAGCAGCGGCAGAAGGAGGCGGAGAAGAAGGCTCTGGGCAGCGCTGCCCCGGCCAAGAGGCCAGAAGGGGAGGTGGGTGCCCAGCGGAGCGAGGAGGTGATGCCAAGCCCCGTGTTCTCCCAGCCACCCCCCACCTACCCTCCCCAGCCCCTGGAGCCAGCCGTGGCTGCTAAAATAGCCGCTTTTCCCGCCGGCTATTCCGGCGTTTTCACCTTCCCCAGGCCCTCCATGGGCAGTGCTGAGGGGCTGCACCCACCCAGCTGCCCTGAGGGCCGGCGGCAGCTGGCGGGGGGGCCCTGTGGGAGCCTCCCCCCCTATGCCACCCTGCCCCGGCACCACCAGGGCCGGCTCGGCCCCTGTCCCCCCGGCCCTGCCCACCTGGGCCGGCTCTCCCCCACGGACATGGACACCCAGCCTCCCTTCCCTGCGGAGTGCGAGGGCTCCGGCTGCCTCCCCCCGCACAGCAACGGCTGCCGGGAGTTCCTCCAGCAGGACAAGGCAGGAACAGCAGATAAAATGAGAAGCCAAGCCCTCTACAACATCCAGCAGACCAAGTGCAAACAGCCCAACTGCAGCTTTTATGGACACCCAGAGACTGGGAATTTCTGTTCCTGCTGTTACAAGGAGGAGCTGCGGCGCAGGGAACGGGAGGCGCTGGTGCACAGGTTCTGATGCTCCCCCTGTGCGGATCCGGACCCCTGGAATGTGGGGGATGCGATAACAGAGATCCAGTTTGGTTTTACACCCACCCACGCTCCTCTCCCACTCTGCAGGAGGTGGGAGCAGGCGTTCGGCCAGATGGGCGTGGGGCTGGTGGGATTGACGGGGGGCAGGAGGGAGAGAGGGGGGAAACCAGCCCCTGCTTTCCCAGAGCCCCTGCGAGGGAGGAGGAGGAGGAGGAGGAGGATTCCCAGGGGTGCCTGGGGACAGTGGGGGCTGCTCGGGTCGGAGCACAGGGTGAGAGGGGAGAATTCCTCAAAAACTCAATAAAGCAGACCAAAGCTTTGGGAGTGGGCAGGGGGAGCAGCTCCCACCGGGTCCTTCCCGCTTCCTGACCACCTGGGACGGAGCAAAAATGCCCCATTTTGAGCGTCACAAACCTTTTAATGGAATTTTTTAACACTGGTTTTATTCTGTATTTCTTCTTGCTGGTACTGAGCGACACCGTGTTGGAGTTGGACATTGGTGAGGTGAGGTGGGATGACTCCGAGCACCAGGATGGGCTCAGGGCTCTGTCCCCCCCTCTCCTACGGATGAGCTCAAGTCTGGTTTTAAAATGTTGTTTTTAAACCCTTTCTGAGGCGGGGGGAGCCAGGGGATTGGAGGTTTCTCTTCCTGTGCAGAACCCCCAGCCCACAGGAGAGCTGAGGTGAGATCCTGGGTCAGCATCTCCTGCCAGGAATTCCCAGTGGTGTGGGGCAAATCCCCCAGGAATACCCACTGGGAAGGGGTCCCAGAGCACCCCCAGTCCCGGGGTGGAGCCGGGGGGTCACAGCCCCATGTAACTCCTACTTGAGCACAGCTACTCTGTACTACCTCTGATCCTGATTAACTCGGCTCCGTTGTGCTGAGCCACCAACTGACCTTTAGGCTGCGGAATTAATCCATATTTTTGATAACAGGGCTAAAAAGCAGAACAATAAGGTAAAATCCTCCTGTGACTAACGTCCCGCGCCATTCCTGACCCCATCCCAGCTCCCTGGCTCCCAGGGTGGGATTCACTTTAGCACTGCGATGTTTGCACAGAATTCCTTGGGTTTTTTGGTAACTGCAGCTTCCAAACTGGGCCTGATCCTGCACAGAGTGAGGTGCAGCATTTCCTATCACATGGAAATAAAACAGGAGTTATATTCTTCAGCCAGAGCTTTACAACATTCCCTTGATTTTATTTTTGGGTTGATTTTCCAGAAGGCATCAAGCTCTGCAACCCCTTCCTGCCCATGGCCATATCCAGGAGAAGGGATGGGGGCCTGGGCGGAGGAGCTGGAAGTGTGCTGAGCTTGGGGGATCACCCGGTGCCTTACACTTGGCCCTAAAAATGTTAATTTAGACCTAAACCCCCCTGAATTAAGGCCTTTCCTACACCTAAATGCCCCCAAATAAGGCCTTTCCTAGTGGGATCCTAACACTTTGAGACCAGCCAGCAATGCTCCTTGTCTGCAGATTTTTACATCCAAATTTCAGACACCCCAGGGATGGTTTGACTCCAGTGTGAGTTGTTTTCCCTGGTTTTATAAAATCCCTGAGCATGGCTGAAGCTGTGGGAAGGGGAGGGTGTGACACCCACTCTAGCTGGCTCCTTACCTCCAAACAAATTCCACATTTCTCCCTCAAACTGCAGGAATTCCAATGGACTTTAACCCCGGGGCAAGGGACATGCAGTACTGGTTAAGTGGCACAGGCTCTGCCCCTACTTGGTTCACCCTAAATTTTAAGCTGAAATGGTTAAAACCCACCCCAAACCCTACACTATTTATGGGAACTTGGTTTAAATTCCGGTTTTTGATGTTTATTTTTCCCAAAATCGGAGCAGCAGCTTTATTTTGGCATCCCGGAAGCAGCGGGAGCAGGGATGCCCCAGGGCACGGGAGGGAAGGCGGGAGGTGCTTCATCACTTGTTCCTTGGGTTTTGGGGAAGTTTCTCTCCTGTTTGGTTAGCTCCATCCCAGTGGATGCTGGGCTTGGGTGGGGATGGGAAGCCCCCAGAATTCCTCGCTGATTTGGTGGGGAGGAGAGAGAGGGAGAAGGCAGAAAACCTGTAGGAAAAGCACCAGTCCTGGAAGGGAAACTCAAAAACTGGAGAAGCACCAAACCTGCCCCCAGGAGGGATTTTTCCCTGGAGATGGGGAGACTGTGGTGTGACCCCAAGGTCAAACTAAGTGCACTTACTGGTTGCTGCCATCGGATCCTGGTGGAGGAAAACTTTGTCTATCAGCGTGTGTAAAACCCATTAATGAGATTTGATTTGATTTTATTAGATTCACCTTCGCCATTCCCCAGCCTCTTGGCAGGGGAGACTGGGGCACCTTTGGATCTCACTAACATGACACTGAGTGAATTAATTATGCAGTGGTTTATTCAAACCCCCCCCCTTTTTTTTTTAATTAATTCCAGATTAATTGGTGGTATTTGGCCTCCTGATGAACAGGGCCAGAGCGTTGCACTTGGGCTGTACCTGTGGCCTCATTGTGGCACCACAGACTCTGACAATAAAAACCTTCAGCAGATGCACCTGAGGCTCCTTTATCCCCTCACCCCAAGGCCTCTGGGCATCCCCAATTCTATCCTGGGGCTGCTCCTCATCCCCTTCTCCATCCAATTATTGGGATTTTTGGGTTATCATTTACTATTTATGTTGGGGGTTATTATTTCTATTATTAACTGTGTGATTCCATTTTGGTACTAATTCTTGGCTTTCATTTAAAAAAGAATACCCTCAAACACTCTTCCTTCCCTGTTTCTTTCCATCCTTGCTGGTCTTGGAGCCTTTTCTCCAGCTGCATCCCAAGGCCACCCCAGAGGTGTGTTCCCTTGGTACCTGAGTCTCTGGACAAAATTAGGGATAAAGTCTCGCATGGGCCATCTGGATGCTGAGGCTTTAAAAAGAGGAAGAAGAGGTTTGGGGGTGGTTGGAGGTGGATGGAAGAGGGTGGAACTCCAGGAACAGTTTCCCATAGGATTTCTGTCATTGGGATTTTCTCTCCCAGCTCCTGGTGTTTTTTCCTTCCTCCTGATTCTGTGAGTGGACACTCCATGCCCGGTTCCATGCCTGTGCCAGATGATTTTCTTCCAGGATCTTTCCTCCTGCCGTGGCCCAGACTGACCCCTGGCTTGGAGCAGGTCCGAGCTCAAAGCCTCCAGGAAATTCCTCTCATCTGCCAGGTGCCAGAGCCAAAAGCCTACCCAAGCCCCCGGGAACCTCTGCCAGATGATTCTCCTGCAGGAGGAAAATCGGGGTGCACGAGCTGCAGCCTCCAAAGCTGGGACAGCCCCAAGCATCTGGGGAGAAATACACCAAAAATCAGAGCTGTAACTGGAGTTCCCTTGAGTTTTCCATGTGCCTGATTTGTGTGTCAGGATTTATCCTGACACGTGCCGGCACTGCTACCTCGGCTGCCTCGGGCTTTGGGTTTTGGGGTGCCCGGAGGTCTCGTGGCACTGAGGGGTGGCACAGGTAGCCCCGGGGCCACCATGCACCTGCTGCCCGCTTTGAGGCAGGGGCCGGCGGGAGCAGGGCCGGCTTGGCTTGGCAGCCGGCGTTGGGCTGGGAGGAGAAGGCTCCGTGCTTCTGCTGTGAGTCACCGAGCAGCTTCTGCTGCCGTGTGCCGGGAGGGGCCCCGGGCCCCCCGCCCGTGACCCTCCTGGCGGGGTTTGGGGGTTCCCGGCACTGGGCAGCGCTTGCAGGACCGCAGAACCGCCCGTTCTTGACGGGGTCGCAGGGCTGCACCCCCGCCCCAACGCTGAAGCCCTGCGGTGCCTGAGGCCGCTCCCCCTCCGCCCGCGGAGCTCCCGGCCCCGGGGTCCCCCCTGTCCCGCCGCCGGTACCGGGCACTGGGATGGCGGCGCGCGGAGCGCCGGGCCCCGATGGGCGGGATGCCGGGGCAGGGATGCCAGGGGAGGGCGGGATGCCGGGGCAGGGATGCCAGGGGAGGGCGGGATGCCGGAGGGGAGGGCGGGATGCCGGAGCCGGGCCGGGCTCTCGGGGCTCTCTCCCGGGTTGCTCTGGCCCCGGCGCTCCGGGCCCGCCCGGCCAAAGTCCCTGCGCCATGAGCGGGGCCCCGGGCGGGCGTCGCCCGACCTTCCCCGGGCTCCCAGGTAGGGCCGGGGCCGGGGCCGGGGTCTGGGGGAGGCTCGGCACGCTCGGAGCCCCGGACCCAGTGTCGGTCCCCGCAGGGGAGCGGGTGCTTGAGGAGGCGGCGGGCGCCCGGCAGCGCTGCGGGAACGGCGGCGGCTCCGCCCCGGGGACGCTGCTCTGCACCAACCGCCGCCTCGCCTTCCTGCCCGGCCAGGTGCGACAGGAACACCAGGAACGCCGGGAATAGCGGGAGCGGGATCAGGAACGGGACGGCGGGGCCCCGCGTCTCCTGCCCGGGGGGACCCCTGCCCCGGCGGGACTCCATCCCACCGCATCCCGATCCCATTCCGAATCCATCCCACCGTACCCCGACCCTCGGCTCAGCCCCACCCCACCGCATCCCTGACTCCCATCCCAACTCCCGCCCAGCCCATCCTGGCTCGTTGACTGCAGAACCCGCCGTCTTCACCCTGGGAACTCCTTACTGCAGGACTTAGTGGGGGACAAGGGACATGGGACAGCCAGGTCCAGATCCATCCCCATCACCCTTCCTGGGACTGGGGGGACACTCTGGGGCAGTTTCCAGCCCTCCCCACTCTCCCACAGGCTCCTGGCTCCCGCGGCCTCCTCCGCTCTGAGGACGAGGTGGCCCTGCCCTGCATCCACAAGCTGGTGGCAGGTAATGGGGACATCCGGGGGTACAAGGGATGAGCTGGGCAGGTCTCGGGGCTCAGCCCCATGTAATGAGTTGGCCGGGTCTCGGCTGGCCCCGACAGCCTCATCCCCCTGACCCCAGCCAGCAGCTTCTCCAAGCCCAAGGTGCTGACGGCCGCCTCCACCCTCAAGTTCATCCCCGAGGAACTCGCCGTCTTCTGTCGGGATTTCCGCCTGCTCCATTTCTACTTCCCCGAGAACGGATTGGCTCCGCAGGCGTTCCGGGTGAGCCAGGGAGGTGCAGAAGTGTTGTACCCTCACTCTGGGGTACCCCACGGTTCCGGGGAAGCCCGGGGGGCTCACACCCCACCCCTGGCCGCCCTCGCAGGTGGCCAATGCCATCGCACAGGCACGGGAGGCAGCTGAGTGGGAGGGGGACGCTGCTGAGGGACACGATGGCTGGTCCTGCCCTGGCGAAGCCCCCCCGGAGGAGGACGAGGACGAGGAGGATGAGGAGGAAGGCTCGTCCACCATGCTGCTCTTTGAGAGCCTGTGGGACTGGGAGAAGGAGCTGCAGCGTCTCGGCACTGCGGGCTGGAGGGTGAGCACCGTCAATGAGCGCTTCGACATGGCCCCCAGGTACAGCCTGTCAGTCCCCCAACTGTCTGAGCCACTGGAAATGGCACCTGTGATTTGGGGGACTCCACCCTGTGTCCCACATTCCCACAGCCTCCCCCAGTACCTGTGGGTGCCCAGTGGGCTTCTGGACCACGACCTCAAGCAAACTTTTGCCCACTTTCAGGAGCGACGGGTGCCTGTGAGTGCCTGGGCAGGCCCTGGCGGGGTAGGGGGCACTGGCAGGGGGATGTGGGGGCATCACCCCGTTTCTCTTGCAGCGCCTGTGCTGGCATCACCCGGGTGGGGGGGACCTGCTGAGAGCCGCCAGCTTTCACCCAGCCTCAGAGCCAGGCAGTGAGGACGTGAGGTGGGTCCCAGGGGGCCTGGGGGGGCTGAGGCGTACCCCTGGCCTGGCCCCAGCTGGGGCTCCCTGTGCCCCCCAGGTGCCTGGAGGCGCTGCTGCTGGGGGACCGTGGGCCCTGCATTTTGGCCGACACGGCCGAGCTGCCCACGCTTGCTGACATCCAGCTCGCCCACCTGAGGCTGCGGGCACTCTGCCTGCCTGGTAAGTGGCACCGGGCAGGCCCTGGGGACCCCTTGACCACCCAGGGGCCTTCCCCTCCACTAAAACCCCATCCCATGGGATCCAGGTGCGGTGGCAGAGGAGAAGTGGCTCTCAGCCCTGGAGGGGACACGCTGGCTGGACCATGTCCGGTGAGCAGGGGACACGGGGGCTCTTTGGGGTGTAGGGAGGTATTTTGGGGTGTAGGGAGGAAATTCACCGTAAATCCCATGGTGGAACGTCCCCTCCAGGCCAGCTGGCACTGGATGTGGCCACTGTGGTGGGTGCAGGAGCCACCCAAATAGGTGACTGTGGCATTTTGGGGTGCCCTGAACCCCTGCTTTTGCCCCCCAGCACCTGCCTGAGAAAAGCTGTGGAGGTGGTGTTGCTGCTGGCAGGGAAGCGCTGCTCTGTGGTCCTGCAAGGTGGGAGCACCAGGATGCGGGACGGAAAAGGCTGGAGGAGGCTGGAAAGGGGATCCTCCCCTCACCACCTTGCCCCCCCAGAGCCCTCGGATCGGGACCTGAACTGCCTCCTGGCCTCTCTGGTGCAGCTCCTGGGGGACCCCCACGCCCGCTCCCTGCCTGGCTTCCAGAGCCTGGTGCAGCGGGAGTGGGTGGCAGCCGGGCACCCCTTCCCGCGCCGCCTGGGGCTGCTCTGCCGGGACGCTCCTCGGGAGGAGGTGAGACCCCCCCCCATCCTGTCCCACCGGGGTGACAGGAGCTGGGAGGAGGTGAGCCCACCCCATCCCATATCACCCCCAGGCCCCCGTGTTCCTGCTGTTCCTGGACTGCACGTGGCAGCTCCTGTGGCAATTCCCGGCAGATTTTGGCTTCACTGAGGCTTTTCTCCTGGCACTCCACGACAGCAGCTTCAGCCCCTACTTCAGCACTTTCCGCTTCAGCTGCCAGCGCCAGCGGGGCCGCAGCAGCATGGTGAGGGGCAGGGGCACATTGCTGCATCCCCAAACCCTCCCATTTCACCCCTTCTCCTCACTCTGTCTCAGTTTCTCCATCCCCATTCCAAACTGTGATCTCTCATTTCACCCCTTCTTTTTCCCGCTCTGCTTCAGTTTCCCCATCCCAAATGGGGGACTGACTTCCCAACTCTTGCCCCACAGCCCCAGCTCCCCAGCCAGACCTACTGGCCTGTGGGGGGCTGGCAGGATCCTGGGGGGCACAGGGGAGGCCCCCACACCTGCACCTTCCCCCCGGTCTGGGCCTGGGGGCGGCGCTACACCCGGCAGCAGCAGGAGCAATTCCGGAACCCTATGGGACCCCCGGCCCCTGCTGAGTCCCCGGCCCCAGGCACGGTGAGTGGGGCTGGGCTGGGGGGCTGCACCCTTCCTTTGCCTCCCATTTGTCCTTCTGGCTGGCTTTTCCCTCCCTTTTTCCCTTTTTCCCTTTTTGCCTATCGTTTACCCGCATTTCCTCTTTCAGCCCCTTTTATTCCTAATGCCTTTTTTTCACCCCACTTTTCCTCCCCTGTTTTCCCTTCACAACGGACTTCACCCATTTTTGTTTCCCCCTAAATTCCTACTCCCTCTCATCCCTCAGACCCTCATCCCTAACCCTAACCCTCACCCTAACCCTCCACTTTTCCTAATCCCTGTTTTGCCCCTTTCCCAGCCTGGAGACCCCTGCCCGCAGGGGGGACCCAGGCTGGTGCTGACGCTGGCTAAGGGCTCGTTGTGCCCCCACCACCTGCCCTGGTGGAGCCGCCCCCCCCCGCGCCCGTCCCACCGGGTGTCCCTCTCAGAGAGCCTGGGGACACAAGGGGGGCTCTTGGGGGCCTGCCAGCCCCCCCCAGGGCTGCTCCTGCCCTGCACCCTCGGGCCCTGCATCCGCCTCTGGCACCGCTGCTACCTCAGGGGGCTGCCCCAGGAACAGGTACCGGGGAAACTGAAGCATGGGGGGAGGCTGGGGCCCAGGGGGTCCTGGTTTGGGGGGTCCTGGTTTGGGGGTCCTGGTTTGGGGGGTCCTGGTTTGGGGGTCCTGGTTTGGGGGGTCCTGGTTTGGGGGTTTGGGGGTCCTGGTTTGGGGGGTCCTGGTTTGGGGGTCCTGGTTTGGGGGGTCCTGGTTTGGGGGGTCCTGGTTTGGGGGTCCTGGTTTGGGGGGTCCTGGTTTGGGGGGTCCTGGTTTGGGGGTCCTGGTTTGGGGGGTCCTGGTTTGGGGGTCCTGGTTTGGGGGGCCCCAGCCTGTCCTGCTGCGTGGGCTGGACCCAGCTGGTGTCCATGCAGCTAACCCTGTGTGTGCACGAGCGGGGAGGGATGAACGGATGGACCCCACGTCCATCCATCCTGTCCTGTCTGTGTCCCTGTCCTGCGCTGGACATCGTGCCCTGTGTTACCATCCTTGTGTCCCTGTCCCATGATGAACACTCCATGTCCTCGTCCCTGTGTTCCTGTCCCATGTCTCTGTCCCAGCCTCGTGTCCCGTGCCCTGCATCCCCACGCTGGGCTGGACATTGTCTCTCAGCAGCGTGGGCGCTTGGCCCCGTCCCTGGCCGGGCTGGCTGAGGAGCTGGAGCTGCTCCAGGACCGGCTCCGTGCCTGGGACACGCAGAGACCGCACTGAGACCCCGAGAGCATCGGCCAGACACCGCCAGCATCTCCCGAGCCCTGGGGCCTTTGCAACAGCCCCGTGCCCTCTCCTTGCAGCTGCTCCCGGCTCCCTCTGCGTGCTTGGGGGTCCCGAGGTGTCCCCGACGCCGGGCGAGCACTTTCCATTAAATCTATGCTGCCTCCATGGGGCTCGAGGAGCTCAGGGATGGGCACTGGAGATGGGATGGGACTGGAATGGGGATGGAATGAGGACTCTGCGGGAGCCCAGACCTGGGACCCCCGGCACTGCGAACATGGGGCATTTAAGGGCACTCCTGGCCGCAACGGCCATGTCGCGACAGAAGAGTGGCGACACTCCGTGTCCCGACAAAGGGACGCCGGCCCCTGCCGGCCCCTCCCGCCACACCCAAGATGGCGGCAGCGCCGTCCCCGCACACGCCACTTCCGGCCCGTCCCACGGACGCGAGGCTTGCGCGCTGACGTCACGCATTGCGTGCCTGCGTGCGGCTCCGCGCGCGGAGCGGGATAAGATGGCGGCGGGGCCGATTTCGGAGAGGAACCAGGGTGGGAGCGGCGGGGGGTGCCCGGGGGCACGGCGAGATACGGGCAGCGCTGTGGGCACGGAGGGGGACACCGCGGGGGTCCTGTGGAGACCTTGGGTGTACACATCGGGGGGCACAGGCGGGGGGGTTCTGGCGGGAGTGGGGAGGCTCTGGTGTATCCTGGAGGCACGGGAAGGAGCTGGAGGGAATTTTGGGCTCCCTGGCGACAAGGAGGGGGGCCACGCTGGGTTCGGGACCACGCTGGGTTCTGGTCTTCCGAAGGAAAAAGGGGCTTGGGGGCCGCCTGCTGGGTTAAGGACGGCCGGGGGCGGGCTTCGGGTTCGGGGGCTTTGTCTCGAGCCATGTCAGCCCCGAGCCCCCGTTACCTCGCGCTGTCTCGGCTCTGACCGCGGTTCCTCGCAGATGCCACGGTGTACGTGGGGGGGCTGGACGAGAAGGTCAGCGAGCCCCTGCTCTGGGAGCTCTTTCTGCAGGCCGGGCCGGTGGTCAACACGCACATGCCCAAGGACCGGGTCACGGGCCAGCACCAGGGTGAGGAGCTCCCACATCCCAACGAGGGCCAGAGCTGGGGGTGGGAGTGGAAGAGGGGGATCATCCTCTGTCCCTCAAGAGGCGTGGGGGCCCCAGGGTTTAAATTAAGTGGGGACTAAATCAAGTATTATGTGTAAGTGAAATAAAGGGGGTTTCAGTCAATAATTCAGTGGGCTTTTCAATGAACTGGAATTTTAAATCAAGTGAGGGGGTGTGGGGTATCTCGTTCTGTCCTGAAGTCCTCCTTGGGTCCCCAGTGAAATGCCTTTGAGGTCTCTTGCCCCTCCCCTGACCCTCTTTGGGGTCCTGCAGGGTACGGCTTTGTGGAGTTCCTGAGCGAGGAGGACGCTGACTATGCCATCAAGATCATGAACATGATCAAGCTCTACGGGAAACCCATCCGGGTGAACAAAGCCTCGGCCCACAACAAGAACCTGGATGTGGGCGCCAACATCTTCATTGGCAACCTGGACCCTGAGATCGATGAGAAGCTGCTCTACGACACTTTCAGCGCCTTTGGGGTAATCCTGCAGACCCCCAAGATCATGCGGGACCCCGACACGGGCAACTCCAAAGGCTACGCCTTCATCAACTTCGCCAGCTTCGATGCGTCGGACGCAGCCATCGAGGCCATGAACGGGCAGTACCTGTGCAACCGCCCCATCACCGTGTCCTACGCTTTCAAGAAGGACTCCAAGGGCGAGCGGCACGGCTCAGCGGCCGAGCGGCTGCTGGCGGCTCAGAACCCCCTCTCCCAGGCCGACCGGCCCCACCAGCTCTTTGCGGACGCCCCCCCGCCCCCGTCCGTGCCCACACCTGTGGTCACTGCGCTGGGGCCTGGGGTCACCCCTCCAGGTGGGTGGCAGACCTGTCTCAGCCAGGGCTCAAGGTGCCGGCCCGGCATCCTGCTGTTTTGTCCTGTTTCCGCCTCCTTTCCCGAGTTTTTCTGTTGCTGTGGTTTCCCTTGGCCCACCTTCCCGCTGTGTTCCAGGCCTGCCTCCCCCTGGCTCGTTCCCGCCGCCGGTGCCACCGCCTGGAGCACTGCCCCCCGGGATGCCCCCAGCCATGCCCCCGCCGCCGATGCCGCCGGGCGCTGGAGCCCCCGGGCCCCCCTCGGGAGCCGCCCCCGCCGGGGGACACCCCCCGCACCCACACCCCTTCCCCCCGGGAGGGATGCACCACCCAGGTACGGAGCGGGAGCGGGGCTCCTTCTGCGGGGGGGGTGGTCCTCTCGTCTTTCTGAGTTACAGAGTGGGGGTTGTGATTGCTGGAGGATTTGGGGAATTTAGGAAGTCATTGCTGTCTGGGAGGCACCTGAACAGGGAGAGGTGTCAGTTGCCTTTAGCTGGGAGGATGTGGGAGGCAGGGACACGGGAAGGAAAGAAGGCGGGCACATGGGAAGGCAGTGGTGCAGAGAAGGAAGGCAGGATCTACTTTTGGCATTAATAATTTAATGAAACCATTTTTTTTCCCTGATTCCCCACATTTTGGCCCTGTGGTCCTGGGAAGGAGCTCTGGCTGCATCTCAGCTCCGGGTTCAAAAGCACAAATTTTGTGAAATGTGCAATTTAATCATTCTCTGGGATTTGTTTGAGCCCGTGGCTCTGGAGCTGCCCTAATTAGGGAGCTTTGTGTGATCCTACTATGGCCATGCCAGGAACAGATGCTGCAGGGCCTGAGCAGAGCCAATTACACCTGGCCAGGGAAAACCAGGCTTGGGAGGAAGGAATTGTTTGTTTGTTTGTTTGTTTGTTTTTAATGGGATAATTGGGAAAAAGGAAGTCTGGGGGAGGTCCAGTCAGAGCAGGGCAGCCTCCAGCTTCAGATTGCTCTGGGAGCTTGTCTGGAGTCTCCAGGGATGAGGATTCCTCACTGTCCCAGGCTGCACACACTTGCTGTGCCATCTCTTTTCCCACATACTTGCATCCAAACCTTTTTCTCTTGCCAAAAATCTCTGTGTTCCCTTCTCTTTAAGCCTCTTTTTGGCAGCAGAAGCCCCTCTGCACCCATGCTTTCCAGAGATCTGGCTGGAATGGAATTTCAGTTCCTGGGGGTCTGGGAGTGCCTGGAGCTGCTTCCCGGCACCCCTAACTCCATCCTGCCCCTAGGAATGCCACCGATGCAGGTGCACCATGGGCCGCCTGGGATGGGCCAGCATCATCCAGGACCGCCAGGCTCTGGAGGGCAGCCGCCCCCCCGGCCCCCTCCAGGAATGCCACACCCCGGGCCACCCCCCATGGGGCTCCCCCCTCGGGGGCCACACTTTGGATCTCCCATGGGTGAGTGGGACCTGTCTGGGGGGCTCTCCTCTGGGGGTGGAAGGAGGGGTTGTGCAGCTGGGCATGAAGCAAGACCTGGGGGACCTGGCCCCACTGTGGGGTCTCCACAAGGTTTCCTCATTGTGACGTAGGACCCTGCAACCCCCCATTGGGATATCCACAGCTTTGGGATGGTTCTGGAGGCCCTTCGTGCCCACAGGGGTCTTGGGACAAATTCCTATTTCTGGGACCCTCAGACAGAGGGGGTGTTGGCCAAGCTGGGGGCACCTGCTGGATGTGGCACTCCTGGGTGTGGTGGGCACCTCCTGGAAGTTTGGGAGGCGGCTTGGGGCCAGTGGACCTTGTTCCTCCAGGGGGCTTGGGGGGCTCTGTCCTTTTCCCCCTGGCGCTGACCCCCCTGTCTCCCACAGGTCATCCTGGGCCGCTGCCGCACCATGGGCTCCGCGGTCCCCCCCCACTGATGCCACCCCACGGCTACAATGGGCCCCCCCGGCCCCCCCCCTATGGCTACCAGAGGGTCCCACTGCCCCCCCGGCCGGCACAGAGACCCCCTGGAGTCCCTCCCCGTGGGCCCCTGCGGGGACCCCTGCCCTGAGAGGAGGGGCGCTCTCTGGTCCCCATCCTCAGCCTTCCACAGCCCCTTGTATCGACATTCCCACTCCTGCAAAGGGCTGGGGGCCATCCCCTACTCCTCTCTTCCCTCTCCATTTCTTCCCCCCATTTCTTTTTATAATGTTAATTCTCCTCACTCTCCCCACCTCCTCCCGTTTCTCGTCCCTTGGAAGCTTTTCCAAGCTCCTTTTAACTGGATGTGTTGGTTTTGTATGGAAAGCAGTGGCCACCCACTTGCAAATAAAGGGTTTGGGAGCCAAAAGGGTCCTCAGACTGGGGATGAGGCTCTGGCTGTTTGTCACCAGCTGACGTCTCTTCCCTGCTTGGGCCACTGGGAAGAACCAGGCTGGAGGGATTTGGGGCCTGAGGAGTGGCAGAGCTGGTCCATGGTCTGATCCCTGCTCCACCAGTAAGCCTGGAAGAGCTGTGTGCTCTCTTCAGCTGCTCCGTAGGAATGTCTGGATTTCTGTTCTTGAGCCATCGCTGCCCACATCCAGGGAGCTGAGGTTTGGCTGTGGAATATTTTGGTGCCAAGGTTTAGCCAAAGTCAAACATTCCCATGGGAAATCTTCAAAGGGCTGGGGGTCCACAAATGCCTTCTCCTGCCCCTGGGCAGTGCCAGAGTCTCCAAGAGCTGGGAGTTTGTGGGGGGACATGGAAAGTGGGAATGTGCTGCTTCCTTCCTTCCTTCATCCCAGCATCATCTTCTGTGCCGAGGCTGCGCTTTGCCTTACATCCAGGTAGGAAGTCCTGGGGTCTGGATGGGCTAGGAAGGGAAGGACAAGGTTGGAACGCCCTCCTGATCCTTCACATCTGGGAATGTGGGGAGAATCCCACGTGGATTGGTAGAGCGAGTGGATTTAGGTGTAAGGGTGGGATATGTGGTGTGGAAATGAGGCTTCCCTGTGGTGCTGAGAGCCAAGGGGCTTAAGAGATCTCCAGTATCCAAAGAATCCAGTGATTCCTGTCTGCATCCAGGGAGCCCCAGGGTGGCATTTCTCTGCTGCTCAGTCATGGAAGCCACCGGAATCCACCCAGGGCAGCCAATCTCCCTGCATGGACACAATCATTCCCTTCTCCCCTGGAGCTATCCACTGTCACCCCTGGTTTTATCCCGTCATCCCTGGTGTTACCCTGTCATTCCCAGTTATATCCTATCTTTCCCCTGATTGTAGTTGCTTGTCAGCCCTGATTTTCTCCCTTTTTCTCCCGTTTTATCCCATTCCCCCCACACTTTCTCCCATCATCCCCCTGTTTTTATCGCATTCCCCTCAGCTCTATCCCATTCCCCGTGTTTCAGGCCATGGCAGATACAGATGAGGCCCTTGGGACGGGAGGAGCCATTCTCTGTCCTGCTGCCAAGCCTGTTCCCTCTGATGATCCACCAAAAAACCCTGGGCCAAGCAGGGGATGTGGAGCTCTGTGGTGCCAGTGGCACATGAGTCACTGGGGGCCTGAGGAGGTGGCACCCTGGGGTGGGGTTCACTGGGTGCTTGATCTCCAGAGGGCACAGCCTGGATGGATCCTGGTGCAGTCCATTTCCTGGGGATGCTCCTTGACTGACAGCCTTGTCCTGCACTCCATCCCCCTTTTAGGTTTTTTTCCAACAATGAATGTCACAATTGCTTCTCAGCTCCTGGGTTTCTAAATCCTTCCCTGTGCTGGCACCACTAGTGCAGACTGGTTCCCATCCCTGTTTTCCAGTCTGAGGGGTGAAAGTGCTAACCTTGATGGATCCTGACAGATTGTGAGGCTTTGGGGTTGACGCCCTGGAAGCTGGGACTAGGTCAGCTCATTGCAGGGCTGCAGGGGGAATGGGGTTCAGGGAAGGTTGGGACTCTGGGAATGTTGAGAGGCAGGATGAAGGGGCTCTGGGAGCACTGGAATTTCAGTGAAGGGGCCTCAGGGAAGATCTTGCTTCTGGGAGCACCCCCAGTCCTGCTTGCTGTGTGGGGACCTCCAGTCTGAGCTCAGCCAGTCCCAGGAGCACCCAGCACCCCATAGCCCTGGGGTATGGGGTTGGAGAACTGTGGGTCCCAGTTTCCAGCCCTCAGGAAGACATTCATGGAAATGGGGGTCGGTTTGGACATACCATCCTGGCCATGTGCATCTCCAGCCGTACCCCCCCCCCCCTAAAAAATTTATCGGGGGCTTTTGTGTCGTGTTGTAGCCTCGGGGCCCAGTCTGGCCAGCCCAGGCGGGGATGATTTGATCCCAAAAAAATCCCAATCCAGCCCCGCGGAGGCCGTGACTCAGCCGTGACGGGGGCGGTGGCGGGGGGGTGGGCTGAGCTTCGCCGAGGGATCCGGGGGGGCCACCGGCTCATGCCCCACTCCCACCAGCGCTCCCCGCCACCCGCAGCCTGCGGAGCGGGTCCATCCCAGCAGCTCCACCACGGGAACCCCGACCCCGTGGGAGCTCCGCTGGCGCATCCCGGGAGCTCCATCGCCCCCCCCGCGTGGGGCGAGCCCCCCTCCCCCGCCGAGCCCCCCCGGTTCGCCGCGTGCCGTGGTTGATCCCTCCCTTCCCGGGGCTGCGCCGATGGACTCTCCCAGCGCTCCGTGTGTGCGGCGGAGGCTGCGGCGGTAGCGCTGGTACTCGGGAGCTGCTGTCGCGCCGTGTCGCTGCCGGAGCATCATCCTCTTTCCTCTCCGTATCCCTTCCCGAGCATCCTTCCTAGCCGGAGATCCTCCTCGCCGGCGCCGGAGGAGCTGAAGCTGGAGTGGGGCGAGGGCTGAGCCAGGTAAGGGGGAGCAAAACGGGTTTATACCCCACATCCCCCCTCCCCGCGGCGTTAATCGGTGTCCTCAAGGCCGCTGATGGATTCGGGGTTCGTCTTCCCCTTCCCACTTGCTGTGGCCATTTTGTCCTGGAAAACCTTCTCTGGAGCCCGGCTCTGCCTTTGAATGTGCGTTTTTGGGGGCCCCTGTCATCCCCTGCGCCGTCCTGTGGCCGCAGAGCAGCCGGAGGGGATCGGGAATTCACCGCAGGGATGGGAGGGGGGAACCTGGGGGTTTTGGGGAAGGGGTAGAAGGGGGGGTATTGGGGGGTGACCTTGGACATGAGTGATTTCCAACTCTCCCCCCTTGTCGCCATGTTCCTGGCATTCCGCAGGGAGGCTGGGGGCTGCAGGGGGGATGCAGACCCCCAGCGTGGGAATCCCGGGGGTTTTGATGTGCATGGTTGCATCAATCCTTGGCTCCCCTTGGATGCGTGGCAGGAGGAGACGGATCCAGATCCGATAACCTTGTCCAGAGCTGTCCAATACCACGACGGGGTTGCAGGGCCGGCAGCATGTTCAGCCCCCAGACGGGCATTTTTGGGGACCTCCCTGGCTCCTGCATTTCAGGGACTGTGGTCTGAGGGATTTCTGGCTCTCCTGTGGGATCAAACCCCTGATCTCATCCAGTGCTGACTCCTGGTGTTGGCTTGGCCCCTCAAGGCTCCCTGGTTTGTACGGCCACTCTCTGTCACAGAGCCAGCAGTGACCTTGCTCCCCAGCCCATCCTCTTCCTCACTGTGCACCCAGCCTCTCCCTGCTCCCCCATTCCTTCTGCCGGCCCCCAATACCTCCTGGTCTGTGGAGTGCCGGCCCCACATTGGGAGGTTCCAAAGGGAACTGCAAGCCTGGCTGGAGTAAAATGACCTTGGTCACGCATCAGCCCCTTCCAGGAGCCTCGGGATGCCCACGGGATGCCCAGGGAGGGGACTGGGGTCTCCCTCCAGTCGGAGGGGAGGACATGAGTGTATTTGCCATTTTATCCTGTAGAACCACCTGCCTGGCTCTGCTCAGGAATGGGGGTCTATGCTGTGCCGCAGCCCCCCTCCCTCCAGGGTTTCTGAAGGGCTAAATTTAGCGTCCCTGCGTGCCCTGTCCCCTCGCTTGGGCAGGGGAGGATACGTCGCCGGCTGCGTCCCTCTGCCCGCAGCTCCTTCCTGCCTCGCCAGTGATAAAAATAGCACTTGGGGGGGTCACGACGGCCCCTGCGGGTGGAGCAGCAGCATCGGGCTGGGGGGCTGCGGGTCCATCCCCGTCACGAGCTCTGTGGGCTCTGTGTGGTGGGTGTGGGGACGCTGGGCTGGGGAAGAGGGGGTGGGACGCTGGTTTGTAAGCAGAAAAGGAGACACCAGGTACTTGGATGCCCCTCACCTACCCCAGGGTTGGGCCCCAGGAGACTCGTGGTACCCCCAGCCCCCTCTGGCCGGGTCAGCATCTGCTGGTGCTGGCATCTCCCGCAGCAAATCCTGCCTGGCAGCTTCCGCAGCGAGCGTGGCCCGGCACGCGCAGGTCTCTGTCACTCAAGGGACCCCCCCCACAAGGGATCCTCTGAGGGATCCTCCTGTACCAGACCTTGAACTGTCCAACTGGGGCACTGGCGGCACTGAGAGGGTTTGGGGACCTCCCTGCCCTCAGGGGCTGATCCCCTCATTCTCTCTGTGGTGCCCGAGGAAATGGGGGGCTTCAGCCCGGACTTGCTGTTGGCCTTGTTTTTCCGGGAGACTCGTGGTCATAGGGGGATAGACTGGGGATGCTCAGGGACAGCCGTGCCCCTGGTTCCCCCCCAGCTCCCCCTATCCTTTGGGATGAATACAGAAGGGATGGATCCAGGAGGACCGGGGGGTTCCAGTGAACGGTGGGAGCTGGAGTCCCCCAGGTGAGGGGCAGGGGACTGGCATGGAGCCAGCGTCTCTCAGCCTGTCCCACTCCAGCCCCCACTGCACCCCGTGGCGACTCGCCTGCCACTTCACCGGGGGGTCCCGAAATCCTCCTGTTTCCATCCGAGACGGAGAAAAGCGCAAGGTGGAACGCAGGGCCACTACCACTCAACCTCAGCCCTGGTTGTGTCTGGGCTTCCCAGGTCCAAGTCCAGGGTCCTCCCACACCCCGTTCCACGGATGGGTAGCGCCGTCACCCCTGTCCCCGCACCCCGGGCCTGAGGGCACAGCCCCCGACGCAGAGACCCCCGGCACCCTCAGCGCCGCATCCCATCCCGCCGGCACCATGGACGAATCGTTCCGGGACCGGACCGCGTTCATCCGCGGCGCCAAGGACATTGCCAAGGAGGTGAAGAAGCACGCCGCCAAGAAGGTGAGCCGGGGCATGGACCGAGTGCAGGACGAGTACACCCGGCGCTCCTACTCCCGCTTCGAGGAGGAGGAGGACGACGAAGACTACGCGCCCCAGGACGGCTACTACCGGGGGAGTGAGGGGGCCAACGAGGAGGAGGGGGTGTCCAGCGACGCCACTGAAGGCCACGACGAGGAGGATGAAATCTACGAGGGCGAGTACCAAGGGATCCCCCGGCAGGAGTCGCTGAAGGGCGGGGAGCGCCTGGGGGCCGCGGCGGCCGCCGGCGCTTTTGACGACAGCGAGGGGCAGCGGAGGAAGGACCGGGAGGAGCTGGCGCAGCAGTACGAGCTCATCCTGCAGGAATGTGGCCACGGCCGATTCCAGTGGACCCTCTACTTTGTCCTGGGCCTGGCCCTCATGGCTGACGGCGTCGAGGTCTTTGTGGTGGGCTTTGTTCTACCCAGCGCCGAGAAGGATATGTGCCTCTCCGACTCCAACAAGGGCATGCTGGGTGAGGAGAGGGGCACGGGGGGCCAGGTAGGGGCACGTGGGAGTCATGGATAGGGGAGGGTCAGGGCGACATGGAAGGGGCACTCTCCACGCAGGAGGTGCGGTGAGATGTGGAGGGAATCCCATGGGGGACGTGGGGATACAGAGTGACGTGTGGAATGCAGGGGGACATGAGGACATGTTGGGGGACAGACAAGCACAGGAGGGTGGGGACACAGGGAGTTGGGGATGGAGAGGGACATGGTGGGGCTCAGGGAGATGTGGAGGGCCATAGGAGTTATGGTAGAGCACAGGAAGAACTGGGTGCCAGGAGGCTGTGAGGTGTGGGGTCCAGGAAGGGATGTGGGGACAAGGAAGGATGCAGGACCCTCTGGGCATAGGGCTCCCACCATCCTCCTCCCAGTCCCACGCTGGTCCCCACATGAGCAATGGCAAGGGGCAGCCGCGGGGAGCGAGCTCAGAAACTTGGGCTAATTAGTGGATGCTGAGACTGGGTTTGGGGGGCCACGGGGGGCTTTGTTCGATTGCTTCCCTCTTCTCTGTGATGCCTGCCAGAGCCCAACACCCCTCAAAATCCCAGGGGGTACCAGTGCCCCCCCATCCCTGAAATCTGGCAATCTTGGGGCAGGGGGAGGGGCTGGGTGTGGGGGTCCTGGAGGCACATCTGCCCCCCATGTCCCACAGTCCCTGAGCAGAGCAGGGGGACAACCTCCACCACGCATTGACATGGGATTCTGTCCCCTCCTTTCAAGGGGACCCAGTGTCTCGAGGAGAGGGTCCCTGCCTATGCCCCACCCCAAGTGCTGAGGATGCTCTCCCTCCTCCAGGTGACTCAAGGTGCAGGTCCTTGGGTTCCCCGGGCCTGACCTTGCTGTGTGTCCCCCTCGCCAGGACTCATCGTGTACCTGGGCATGATGGTGGGCGCGTTCGTGTGGGGCGGGCTGGCCGACCGGCTGGGCCGAAGGCAGTGCCTCCTCATCTCCCTCTCCGTCAACAGCGTCTTCGCCTTCTTCTCCTCCTTCGTCCAGGGCTATGGCACCTTCCTCTTCTGCCGCCTGCTCTCGGGCGTGGGGTAAGGGGGGGCCCAGCCGCAGAGGGACCCCCAGAGCTGGGGCTGACTCCCCCCTGTGTGTGCTGGGGTGTGGGGCGGGGGGTGATGCCACTTCCTCCCCTCCATCCCCAGCATCGGCGGCTCCATCCCCATCGTCTTCTCCTACTTCTCGGAGTTCCTGGCACAGGAGAAGCGCGGGGAGCACCTGAGCTGGCTCTGCATGTTCTGGATGATCGGGGGCATCTACGCTTCCGCTATGGCCTGGGCCATCATCCCCCACTATGGTAGGAGCCCTGGGCCGGTGGCGCACAGGGGGTGCACCGGGGCTCGGCCCCACCACCATGTCCTGTCCCTGTCCAGGCTGGAGCTTCCAGATGGGCTCTGCATACCAATTCCACAGCTGGAGGGTCTTTGTCCTCGTCTGCGCCTTCCCCTCGGTCTTTGCCATTGGGGCGCTCACCACAATGCCCGAGAGCCCGCGCTTCTACCTTGAGGTGGGGGTCTGGGAGGCCATGGCTGTGTCCTGGGGGGAATCTGGAGTGCATCAGGGACCTGGAGTGGAGGGGGGCATGAGGGTCCCCAGGAAGGGACCCCCAGGTGGGGCGGAGATGGGGCAACCCCAACAGGGACCCTTGTGGGGGTGGTGAGGCCTGGAGAGGAAGCCCCAGATGGGTTTTGGAGAGGGGTGGAACTGACCAGGAACCCCCAAGTGGATGATGGGACCCAGCCAGGGACCCCAGAGGGATGGGGGACCCTGAGGAGGCGATGAAGATGGTGGAGGGATCCCCGGGTGGCTGCAGGACCCAGGTGGGTGGTGGAACCCAGGCAGGGACTGCTAATGGGGTGGTCAGGGCCCAGGTCTGGGCTGTCCCAGGGTGACCTGTGCCTGCCCTCACAGAATGGGAAGCACGACGAGGCCTGGATGGTGCTGAAGCAGGTCCATGACACCAACATGAGGGCCAAGGGCCACCCTGAGAGGGTCTTCTCGGTAAGGAGCCCCCTGGGGCTGAGCCCTGGGGTCCCCAACACCCCAAGCAAGGGTGGGGTGTCCTCCAGGAGCAGGGGTGCAATTCCCACCTTTGGGAAAAACACCACCCGGGGGATGCAGTGCTGCTGTAACAGGTGGGGAAACTGAGGCACAAGGCAGGCCCCTTGTGCTTCCTGGTGTCCCCAGACGGTCCCACCCACAGGTCACCCACATCAAGACCATCAAGCGGGAGGACGAGCTCATCGAGATCCAGTCGGACACCGGGACATGGTACCGGCGCTGGCTGGTGCGATGTCTCAACCTGTCCCAGCAGGTGAGGCTGGAGCCGCCCAGGGGTCCCTGTGCCTCATGTGCCCCCTGTCACCTCCCATGTACTTGTCACCTCCCACGTCCCTCCGCAGGTCTGGAGCAACTTCCAGCAGTGCTTTGTGCCTGAGTACCGGCGGGTGACACTAATGATGATGGCGGTGTGGTTCACCATGTCCTTCAGGTGCTGCGGGGTGGGACTGGCATGGGATGGACAGCGCTGGATGGGGCAGGATGGGGCAGGATGGGACGGGACAGGGCAGCACCGAGCGGGATGAGATGGAACAAGCGTCACTGGGGTAGCACAGGCTGGCCCTGGGAGCCCTGGGCCAGCACTGGGGACCCCAGGTGTGTGGTGCCCACTCACTCCATTCTCTGCAGCTACTATGGGCTCACCGTGTGGTTCCCAGACATGATAAAGCACCTGCAGAGCATTGAGTACGCGTCACGCACAAAGCTCTTCACGCGTGAGAAGGTTCGGCACTTTACCTTCAACTTCACCCTGGAGAACCAAGTGCACCGTGGCGGGGAGTATTTCAATGACAAGTGAGTGAGGGGAGGCTGAGTGTGGCGTTGCTGAGCCTGGGGCTGCTCAGCACAGGAGTGGGGGGCATCTGAGGCCTCCCTTCTGTCCCCCTGTGCAGGTTCATCGGGCTGAAAATGAAGTCGGTGACGTTTGAGGACTCGCTCTTTGAGGAGTGTTACTTCGAGGACATCACTTCCAGCAACACCTTCTTCAAGAACTGCACCTTCATCTCTACTGTCTTCTACAACACAGGTGGGAGAATGGGATCTCCACGTGGTTGGAGGGGGTGACCCACCAGGGTGGCCCCAGGGTTTTGATGGAGATGAGGGTGAACCACCAGGTTGGAGGAGGATCAGAAAAGTCCCCAGTGGCATGATGGAGCTGGGGTGATAACGTGACCCACTGGGGTGGTAAGGGTGTGATGGACCCCCCCCAGGTGGGAGGGGCCAGGCAGGTCTGCAAGGAGATGAGGTGACCCCATGGCCCCCTCTTCCCCCAGATCTCTTTGAGTACAAGTTCATCAACAGCCGGGTGCTGAACAGCACGTTCCTGCACAACAAGGAGGGCTGCCAGCTGGACTTCAGCGATGACAACAACGCCTACATGATCTACTTTGTCAGCTTCCTGGGCACCCTGGCTGTGCTCCCTGGAAACATCGTCTCGGCCCTGCTCATGGACAAGATTGGCCGCCTGCGCATGCTGGGTAGGCAATGGGATGGGCTCGGGACAGCTGGTCTGCCTTTGGCAGGGGTGGGGGGTGCCTTCCAGCCCAAAGCAGGCTCTTGATATTTCTGACCCACCTCCCACCATCATTCATCACCATCACCTTTTGGGGACCACCCCAGTGGGTCACCCCACCTCCGTCACCCCTTTGGGACCTTCCTGATCCTCCTCCCACCTGCTGGTCACCTCCACCTCTGTTATCTCTTGGGGACCTCCCTGTCCTTCCTGGTGGGTCACCCCCATCTCCCTCTCTCTTGGGACTGCCAGCCCCCCCTCCCAGTCCCACCTCCTGTCTCAGTTTCCCTGTGCTCTGACACATCCACATGTCCCGCAGCTGGCTCCAGTGTCATGTCCTGCGTGAGCTGCTTCTTCCTGTCCTTCGGGAACAGCGAGTCTGCCATGATTGCGCTGCTCTGCCTCTTTGGGGGGGTCAGCATTGCCTCCTGGAATGCGCTCGACGTGCTCACCGTGGAGCTGTACCCCTCTGACAAGAGGTGCGGGCCTGGAACAGAGATTTTGACTGCAAGGAGTGAGGTTTTGGGTGCTGGGTGAGAGGTTTTGATTGCCGGGGGTGAGGTTTTGGGTGTAGGGTGGGAGGATTTAGGGGCTGGGTGCCAGATGTGGAGGTTTTTGGGTGTCAAGTGGGAGGTTTTGGGTGCTGGGGGCAGTGTTTTGGGTGCCAGGTGGGAGAGTTTGGGGTTCTGGGTGAAGCATGTGGCATCCCGGTCGGGAAGTTTTGGATGCTGTGTGCAAGACCTGAGGTACCAGCTGCTGGGTACAGGTCTTGGGGTGCTGAGTGCCAGGTGTGGGTTACCACCTGCTTGGTACCTGCTTCTGGCTGCTGCCTGCCAGCCCTGGGCTGCTGGTTACTCCTTTTGGGGTACTGGATGCACATTCAAGGGTTTTGAGTTCCCATTTTGGAGTGCCAGGTGCCCGTTTCAGGCCTCCAGATGCCTATTTTGGGGTACCACCTGCCCTCTGCTGGTGTCCCCCGAGGCTGGGTACCCACCCCTACCCCCGGGGGTGCCCCCACTGACCCCAGCCCTCCCCATCCTCCCCAGGACGACGGCGTTTGGGTTCCTGAACGCGCTGTGCAAGCTGGCGGCTGTGCTGGGCATCAGCATCTTCACGTCCTTTGTGGGCATCACCAAGGCCGTGCCCATCCTGTTTGCCTCAGCCGCGCTGGCCCTCGGCAGCTCCCTGGCCCTCAAACTGCCCGAGACACGGGGGCAGGTCCTGCAGTGATGGGGGGCTGGGGGAGAGGGAACTCCCCTCCCCGGGGCACCCCCCAACTCCAGCGTTTCCCCCCCTCGTGCCCCTGGGATTAGTCGCGTTAGACACTGTGAAACGTCTTCTTGGAGCATTTGGGATCTTTTTCATTTGCACTTGGACCCCTCCCCCCCGGATCCCTCTGTACCTCCAAAACCTCCCCAACACCTCAAACTTCCCCTGGCCCCCAAAACTCAGCCCCGACTCCCTGACCCCCCTCAACCTCCAATACCCCCCTCAGCCCCCCTATTTCTTTTCTTGGTGTCACCCCCTATGTGAGTTGCTGCTCGTTCCTGGGGGGCTGTGGGACCGGATTTAGGGGGGGCCCTGGCACTGGGGGGGGATGACACAGGCTCTCTGAACCCACCTATCTCTGTACATCCCCCAAATCCCTGCCAAGCCAAGGAGGAAGAAGATAAAGTCTCTGGGTGGGGGTGGGGGGGGCTCTGTGCCTCAGTTTCCCCATCCCTGTGGAGGACACCCAGCAGGGTCCTCCAAACCCCCATGGATTTGGGGAGCATCAGAGGGCAGCCTTTTGGGGAGCAAGAGCCCTTGGGGTGCCTCAGCAATGCCCCGGGGGGGCACAGGATATTGGGGTGCAGGTCTCTGTGGGGGGGTGCAGCAGTTGAGGGTGAAGAATCCCCTTGGGGCTGCCTGACAATCTTAGGGTGCCCCCCCTTAAAGCACATGCCCCCCTTCCCCCAGGATGCCCCCACTTTTGGGTGCCCAACTTTCAGGGTACAAAGCACAGCTTTCCCCAGCCACAGCCCTTGGTCTCATTTGGGGTGCAGCAGTGGGGGACCCCCAAAACTGCCAGTTAGTGATTTTTAACTGATTTTTAAAGGATTTTCCCTATTAGAGGGAGGCAGGTGTGGGTGAGGGGGGGGTGCAGGAGGCTCCCTGCACCCTCTTTTCCTTCTCCCAGCCCCTTTCCCTCCCTGCATACCCATGTCCCCCCCACATCCCCTTTTAACCCCTCCACCCCCTTTTACCTCCTCCCGGCCCAAAACCACCAGCGGTTTGCAAAGCACAAACAGCCCCTACCCCCAAAAAATCGGGGTACAAGGGGTCCCCAGTGCTGTGTCCTCCTCAAAAGAATCTGGGCTTCAAGGGGGTCCCAGTGCTGTGCCCCTCAAACCTGGGGTTTGGGGGGGTCCTCCATGCTCTGCCCCCCCACCTGATCAGCCCCAGGGCTGGGCAGGGTCGGTCAGAGCCACCCAGGAGCCTCCCTGTCCCCCGGGCAGCCCCCTCCCATTCCAAGCAGCCCCCGTGTGCTTTGTCCCCTCCTTGATGTAGCTGGTCCTTGGGGCCCCCCCGGCCCCCCTGTAGCTCTGTTGTGCCGTGCTGTAGTTTCAGGTGTTTGTAAATTAATTAAAATGGAAAAAACATCCCAAAAAAGCATAAAATTTACCCAAATCCTCCCACCAAGGGTTCTCCAGACTCAGCTGCCCCCAGAACACGTTTATTTAAATTGATTCAGACATTAAATGGGAGGGACGCCCCAAAAATCCCCCACAGGATGGGAGCAGGGGGGTGGGTCCAGGTTGGGGAGAGGGGGCTGGGGGTGGTATGGGGTGCGGGGACTGGGGCAGAGGATGATGGGGGCGGGGTCACCCCCAGGACTTTTGCCCCCTCCCAACTCCAGGCTCCATCTGCTGCGCTGACACCGGGGTGGGGGTCCCGGGAGACCCGAACTGTTCCTGGGGGCCTTCCGGGGCCGTCACTGCTGCCCCGGCGCCTCCTGCTCCTTCTCCCCGTCCCCGCGGCGCTGCTCCCTCTTGGAGCCCCCCAGGCAAGGGGGCGCGGGGGGGGCTTGGGGGTCACTCTCCCACTGCTGGGGGGTGCGAGCGATGACCTGCAGGGCGTGCAGGGGCCCGGCCAGCTCTGCCCGCAGCGCCTCGTGCACCAGGCGGTGCCGCTGGAGCAGGGGGAGCCCCGCGAAGCGCCCGCTCACAACCAGCACCCCGAAATGCGTCTCGGCGCCGGGGGGACCCCCGTGGCGGGGGGAGTCGTCCCGCACCTCCAGGTGAGTGGGCTGCAGAGCCGCCGTCAGCTTGGCGCGGATGGTGCGGGCCAGGGGTCCCCCCGCGCCCCCCATGGCCCCCCCAGCGGCCGCCAGGAGGGGACCCCGCATCGGAGAAGGGCTGTAAGAGACGGGTGAGTTGGGGGGCTGCAGGGAGAGAGGCTCTCCCGGCCGACCGCGGCCGCCACGAGAGGCCCCGGCATCGGAGGAGTTTGAGGAGGAGGTTTGGGGGAGCTGAAAGGGGGAAGAGGCTCGAGGAGAGGGCAGTGGGGGGAGCAGGGAGTGAGACTGAGGCTCTCTGGAGGATCCCACATGGAAAGTGGGGATGGCAGGAGGGGGGCAGCACGGAGGGGTGAGTTGAGTCGGCTCTGCCGGGTCAGCCGCTGTTACTGGGGGCGGCAGAAGGGGGAACGAGGGGGTGCTGGGGGTGGCGAATCTGGGGGGCCCTGCGGGACCAGCTCCTGACCCGGGAACGGCAGAGAGGGTCGCAGGGGGGGTCCAGAGGAGCTTTCGGGCTCGCAGCTGGGGAGGAGGCTCAGAAGGAGAGAAGGGCCCGGCCCCCCTCAAGCCGGGGGTGCGGCCAGAGCCCCCCTAACCCCGTGGAACGCACGTCGGGAGCCCCCCGATTCTTCCACAGGACACCCCCTGGGACGAGCAGTTCCTCTTATAGTCCCCAGTGCCGGCCGGGACCCCCCGATCTCCCTCGGGCCCCTCCCCCGTTCCCGGTTCTCACCGCCCGCTCCGGTCACGCCGCCCGGGGTCGCCCCGCCGCCGTCACGTGACCCCGGCCGAGCGGCGTCACGTGACCCCCAGCGCATATATGAAATCGTTCGGAGGCCGTGCCCCCTCCGCAATGGACGCGCCCCCCAGGAAACCCCGCCCCACTTTATCCTTATGTGGGCATCGGTGGGCGGAACCACTTGTGCGCGGGGGTGCGCGGGAGAGACGGGGGGGAGTCATGGGGTCCTGCGCCCAGCGCTGGAGACCTCTCGGGGTCTCTCCACAGAGCTCAGGAGTGCCTGGCTCCGCCTGCTCTGGATGTTTTTAGCCCCCAGCTGCCCGGCCCCAGCGCAGGTGCTTGGGGATGGGATTTATCCACATGCCAGTATCCTGGGAGCGGCTCACACAGGTGGGGCCCTGTGGGATTTTGGTCCTACCTTTGAGCCAGGTGGTTCCTTTCCCACCTCTCTCAATGTCTTCCAGGCATAGGATATCCATCTCTCCCAATGTCGGTCCCTCTCCAGGACCTCCCAAGCTCTCCAAGGGAGGGAAAGGGAAAACTCTGGAATGGAGAATCTCAGAGGAGAAGTCCCACTGGACACCACACATCTCCGTGGGTTTTCCCATCTCTGACAGAGCCAGAAGGGGAGTGCTCACCTGCTGGGGTGCACAATGCCAGGTGCTGATGGAATGGGAGCCTCCTTGGATTTCCAGTAGCACTTTGCATTGCCAACCTGTTTGTTTCTCCCAGAGCCTGGAGAAAGCTCAGCATGGGCAGCTCTGAGGGGCTCCATGTCCACCTCACCCACCACTTGTGTGTGCAGTTGGTAAGTCTTGGCTCTCCCTGCCTTCTCCCTTCCCCTCCCCACTGGAATTCGCCTTTTGGGATCAAAAATCCTACCAGCTATTTTTAAAGTGCTGTCGGAGCCCACTCAGCTCCCGCTCCCAGTGACAGATCCGGCTGTCAGAATCTTCAGCTGTTTTTTGCTCCCTCTGCTCCAAGCCTGGGTGGCAACAGCCGGGATTTCCTCCTCATTCCCACCCGGAGCCAGACCCAGGCTGAAGGGGACCAGGATTTTCCTCTGGAGGGTCTAGGGTGATTTGGTGCCCATCCCGTGGCATTTGCCAGGGTAAGTGGAGTGCTGGGATCATTGGCAGAGGTGTGGGGGTGGAGGGATGGGATTTATGCCAAGCATGGTGTGGAAGGAAGAGTACATCCTTTGGGATTGATTGTGCACATGGCCCATCCTGGAAAGAAGAGGGATCCACTCTTCCAGCTCTCTGGCAAATGCCGCTTTCCCCAAATACTTCTCTTCCCACCTCAGTGCCAGTGCTGTATCTCTGCTGGGCACTAGGCTTTGCTCCCTGCAGGGCAGAGCTGGCTGTGGAAAACAGCAGGAACTTGGTTTAGGCGGCAGAAGGCTTCCCTGAATGTGTTCCCAGAGGGATTTGTGGGTGCTGGAATGCTGAGGGACCAACTTCCCATCCCTGTCCTCCTCCATGGCCTCTGGAATGGACCTGAAAAATCCTGGTGTGGACATTCCTGACCATTCCTCCTCCTTGCAGGGAGCAGGGGATGGTGCAGCTGCTTCCTGCACCTGTGTAGGTGGGATTTCAGGAGTGCAGCCAGCATGATCTGGCAGTCATCGATCCCTGGGGACATTGGCCAACTTTGGCCTGTGCTATGTTTGTGTTCAGGACTTGGCTGTGCCCCGGGAGGGCAGGCTGTGAGAGAAAATGCTGGAAAGCATTCCCTGTCAGGAAACATCCCATTCCCTATTGGACACATTCCACAGGGCAAAGCATGGTGCTTTTCCACAGGGACTCGCTCTCGCGGGTTGCAGGCAGAGGCTTTCCAAGGAGGAAAACCCATGGAGCTCCAGGGAAGCTCCCACGGGTGACATGACCCCACAGTCCACAGGGTTTGGGGACTCCCGCCTCCTCCTGGAGCTCCTGTGCCCCACCTTCTCCACACTCCGGCTGTTGCTCCTGGCTGGATCAGAGCCCAGCTAAATTTAGGAGGATCGATTTCAACTCCTGCCTCTGCCCCGCAGGGGAAAGGACGGAGCAAAGGTGGCTGGGGACGAAGAGCCACGGGGGGCTCCACTCCCTGGCCCCTGGACGGGCTTGTGGAACCCCGGATTTTATCCAGCTGCGAGGCCATGGAGGAGCCCAGGGAGGCTGGAACTTTCCTGCGTCATCTCATGGGTCTCTCTGGCTCTCACCTGGGGCAGAGCTTGTGACAAGGACGCCCATGTGTCCCGCAGGGAAGGAGCTCCCAGCGCTGGGAGCCAGATCGTTCCCCGAGGAAGCTGACACAGGTGAGTGGGGCAGCAGGAAAGCAGGAATGAGGGTCCAAGGATATCGCTGGCACCCAGGGATGCTGCAGGCTCCGATTCTGCATGTGGTATCCCCAAAGTGAGGGAGGAGTGAAATGCTCAACACCACCACTGTGAGGAAACATCTCAAGCAGCAGCATGGGAGGTTTAGGTTGGACATTAGGGAAAATTTCCCCGTGAAAAGGGTGGTCAAGCCCTGGCACAGGCTACTCAGGGCAGTGGTGGAGTCACATCCCTGGAAGTGTTCAAAGCCATGTCGATGTGCCACTGGGGGACAAGTGGTAGCATTGGAAGTGCTTGGTTGAACTTGCTGCCAGCTGCAGGGCCCCTCTTAGTCCTATCTGCTGGTCTCTCTCCCAATCCCACCTCTGGTTCCAGGGGAGCTGCCAAATGAAGCTGGGAGCTGCTGGTGGGTGAGAGACCCCCCAGGCTCTGCATGGATGGGAATGGGGAGACCTGCCCACAGTGGGAGCCCAGGGCAGCTGGAAAACTCTAGCCTCTTCCTCCGAGCTTTCCTGCTCCTTCTCCTCTGCAGGCATGGTAAGGATCTGCATGGGCAGAGTTGTTCCCTGTAAAAACCAGGAGACAAGTGCTTCCAGGAAGAATCTTCATGAGAATCCAGAGCAGGCTGGATGGTGGGAGGTGGTGGGGGGAGGAGAGGCTGCCCTTCCCCACCCCATCCCCTCTCCCACAGAGCTGTCCCGTCTCTCCCAGTCTCTTCCCAGTGCAAGATCCTACGCTGCAACTCGGAGTATGTGGCGGCTACGCTGCACCTGCGCGGCCCCAACCGCGGCTCCGCGTTCTGCACCGCGCTCCGCTCCTACTCCCTGTGCACCCGGCGCACTGCCCGCACCTGCCGTGGAGACCTGGCCTTCCACTCTGCTGTGCACGGCATCGAGGACCTCATGATCCAGAACAACTGCTCCAAGGAAGGGCCCACAGCCCTACCAAGGCCCCAGCCCCCGGCCCCCAACCCCCACAGCTTCGAGTCGATTGACATCTGTGATTACGAGCGGAGTTTCCTCTACAAGCATGGCCGCCCCCCCGGTTTCCAGCACTGTGCTGCCTTTGGGGACCCCCACATCCGCACCTTCCACAATGACTTCCACACGTGCCGGGTGGAGGGCTCCTGGCCGCTCTTGGACAATGACTACCTGTTTGTGCAGGCCACCAGTTCACCGGTGGCCAAAGGGTCCAACGCAACAGTCACCAGCAAGGTAACGTTAGCGCACCGGCTAGGCAGCAAATCCAGAGTCAGGGCACCTCCAATACTTCCCAAAATCCTTGGAACTGCTTCAAACGTAGGGGAGATGAGGAAGAAGGGACAACATTGGTGGAGGTTGTTGAGGTGACCCTCAAACACTCCTGTTGCTGTCAGGTGACCACCATGTGGTCCATGGGGTACCTGGAGGAATCTTGCTGGGTTTGGCTCCACCTGAGTTTTCCATTGCTTAAATAGTGTTAAAAAAAGAAGGAAAGAAGGAAAGACTGTTGTTATCCTAAAAGGATTGTGGCAGGAGTGGTTTGAAGATGGATAGGTGGGGTGGGACCAGCATCCTGGGATACCCTGAATACCTGGGATGGGGACATGGCCACCGTGCTCATCCCCCTCCTGCCCTGCTCCCCACAGCTGACCATCATATTCAAGAACATGAAGGAATGCATTGACCAGAAGGTCTACCAGGCCGAGCTGGACAACGTCCCGGCAGCCTTCCAGGACGGCTCCGTGAACGGGGGCACGCGTCCAGGTGGGAGCAGCCTGGCAATCCGGGAGCACAGCCCCGGCCGGCACGTGGAGATCCGTGCTGACTACATCGGCACCACCATCGCCGTGCGCCAGGCTGGCCGCCAGCTGTCCTTCTCCATCCGTGCTGCCGAGGAGGTGGCCCAGGCCTTCACGGAGGAACAGGACCTGCAGCTGTGCGTGGGCGGCTGCCCCCACAGCCAGCGCATGTCCCGCAGCCTCCGTGGGCGCGGCCGTGTCCCTGCGGAGACAGCGCGAGCGCTCTGCCGGGAGATGCTGCCCGTGGAGGATGTCTACTTCCAGTCGTGTGTCTTCGACGTGGTGACCTCGGGGGATGCCAACTTTACCATGGCAGCGCACGGGGCACTGGAGGATGCCCGGCTGTTCCTGCCTGATGCCGAGAAGCTCCACATCTTCCAAGCTGGGGGGGGCTGCCCACTCACCCCTCCATCATCTCTCCTCCTCCTCTTCCTCCTCCCCTCTGGACTTTGGGCTATTTTGTTGCACTTTTAACCCCAGCCTGTTCCATAGGGAACCTGTGAGAGCTGCTGTCTCCGAGCTGCAGCCAGGAGAGATTCCTCACCTTGAAGGAAGTGTCTCCAGAGCCACAGGGAATCAGAGACTCAGGAGAGGGGAGAGATGAACCCCTGGTTTGCACCCACTGGTCTCACATGGATGGTGCAGCTGTTCCCAGCTCCTCTCCTTCAGGTAGATCCAAATTTCCATTCTGAAATGTTGCTTTTCCCCTAAGGATGTGACACTGCAGTGCATCAAAGACAAATAAACCCCCTGGGCTAGAAACCCCCTCTGTCCCTCAGAGCCTTTCCATAACTCACTTCTCACCTTTCTCCTGGTGTTAATCTGGCAGGATTCCACTCAGGAACCCTACAGATCCAGAAATAATAGACTCAAAGCCAACGCCCAATTTTTAGCAGAAAATAATGGTTTTACAATGGATTCACTCCTCCCAAAGCAGAGCAAGGCCACAAATCGGTTTGGGGAACGATGTGACCAACAGGGAGACTTTTGAGTAGAAATCCACCAGTTTTGGCTATATGCTCTTCTTCCAAGATAAATAACAAGTGGATCTCCAGCAGTGGGAGCTGTGGAGCTTGAGACCTCCTATATCCCAGGCCACTGTTGCTATTTTTCCTTGTTTTCTTGGCACCTGTTGTGGACTCAATTTAGCCAGCTCTGGACTTGGGATCGGTGTCAGGTTTCAGGGAGGACAAAACACCCCTTGGGAATTCTCTCCCTTGGGCACAGATTCTCTGTCACTGCACAAATCAAAAAATGTCACTTTGTTTCCAAGCAAAACTGGATTTTTTGCTTGGAAAACAGAATTCCTGATGGCAGAGTCAGCCAGGCACAGAGATGGGCAGGGCACTGCCCTGTGTAAGGTGCAGAACTGCAGAGGGGATGGAAAATTTCATATATGTCAGGGGATTTCAGTAAGGCAGATGCAGTTCTAGAGGAGAAATCTTTTCCATAGGGAAGACTTTCCTTTATTTTTTAGTAAAGTATTAAAAACTTGGCCATCCCTGTCCCAGAGAATTGCAGGAAGGGCTTGTGGAGATGGGGGAAACAGAATTGCAGCCCCTCCAGGCATGGCGGTTGCGTCAAGGGAAGTTCTACAATTCACGTTTCAATACATCCATGGGGTTTTCTCTCTCTTTATTCTTTTGTGCCAAAAGCACAAAGAATACATAGGAAATAATTTCATGGGTATCATGGCAGATTCCTCGGATGGGTGCTTGGAGCACACAGTGATGAGCAGGAGACCTGCTCCATGTCTTTCACCCTGCTCCTAGTAATCCCTGATGGGTTTTGACATTAAAGGGGTCTATTTTTGAGTCCCCATTTCCTGTCATCTGTCTCTTCATGTCGCTGGGCGGCAGTGGCAGATGAAGATAATAATATCTCCTTCCTCCCCTGCTCCTTCGACTCCAGAGCTTTGGGTGGATGAAATGAAGCAGGAATGAAGCAAGGAAAGCAGGCTGCTTCCTGATGTGCTCCACATGTCCCTTTGGGAGGAAAATCATCTGGGGAGGAATAAAATCCTCTGTGGAGGGATAAAATCCTCCATGGGCAGAAAATACTCTGTGGGGAGAACGTTCTCCATGGCGATAAAATCCTCTGTAGGGATAAAATCCTCAGGAGCAGCGTTGGTAGTGCTGGAGCTCCTGATAGAAATGGGATGGATTTGATGATGCAGAACCTAATTGTCCTTTAGTTGTTGGCCAGTAGAGCCATTCAGCAAGAATTCCATGGGGAAAGGAGGGTTCCCAATGGAAGCAGACTTCCCCTCCTCCTGAACAGCTGATCAGCTGTTCCTCCTGAACAGCACCACCAGGACTGGGCCTGGTGCCTTCCTTGCCAACCCATTCTCAGAAGCCACCTCTGAAATTTAGAGTGCAGCTCCCAAACTGAAAGTGTCCAGGAATTCTAAAGACATGCACCTGATTTGGAGAGCTCTGATTCCTGGTTTGAGGCTCAGCAGCTCCACCTGACCCAGAATTACACCAGGAGTGGCCCAACATGGAGACTTCTGACAAAAGGATTACAACATGGAGAAGCTGTTGCTGATAAATTATGGAATCATTAAGGTTGGAGAAACCTCTGAGATCATTAATCATTAAGTCTCCCGCAGCACTGCCAAGTGACAACAACTGACCCATGACCCCAGGTACAACATCCAGTTGCTTTTGAACACATCCAGGATGGTGCCTCCATCATTACTCCGTTCCAATGTCTGACCTCCCTTCCAATGAACACAATTTCCCAAATATCCAACCTAAACCTTCCCTTGAGGCCTCTTCCCCTGGTCCTGCCCCTTGGGAGACTACCCTGAACCCCCTCAGCTCCAACCACCCAGGCTGGGCACATGGATGCTGAACCACACAAAGTGCGTTCCTGTTGGAGCTGGATGGTTTTTATCAGCTGGGGAGGGAAAGGGTCGATCCAAAGTCCGCTGACGTCAATGGAAACACGCTTGTTGACATCTACAACCTGGACTGGTGCCGACGTTCTGCTCCTCGATTCAGGGTGGGAGAAGAGGTCTGTTCTCTGCCTCAGTGCGGCTCTGAGAGACCTCATGTCTCCTTCGTGCTGAGGAAGGGTAGTGTGGAATAATTTGGGAATAGGCCAGGACCATCCCATGCTTGGCACATTCTCCCCACTTGGCTGAACCTCTGCCTGACTACAGCTCAGGTTTGAACCTCTGCAGGGTGTCCAGAGGAGCTGGTATCCCTGTGACAGAGTGAGGTGGTGGCCCTGTGACCTGCTGTAACATCCCATATCTGCCCTGACCAGAGCCAGAGCTGCAGCCCCACAGTGAGCTGCTCTGAGTGGGCCAGGTCACCTTGTCCAGGGAGCATTGGCCTAAGTCCCCTCCTCTAGGGGCAAGACTCTGAGTCACAGGGCCCATCTGAGGTGGAGACACTCAGAACGCACCTGGGACACCATCCCTGGAGCTGTTCACAGCCAGGAAAGTTCACAACAGCAAAAGAATAAAGACATTTTCCTCTTTCTCAGCAGCCAAGACTGCTCCAAGGCTGTGAGTGAGAGCTGGAAAATCCGGCCTGGAGAGGAGGAAACCTGGATGGATGGATGGATGGATGGATGGATGGATGGATGGATGGATGGATGGATGGATGGATGGATGGATGGATGGATGGATGGAGAAATGGATGGAGAAATGGAGAATTCTCTGCCATTCCTGGGAAAGCCTCTAGGTGTCCACAGAACCCAGCACACAGGAAGGGCTCCAGCACAGTCAGCTCCAGACTGCCAGGATGTCCATCCTCACCCCAAAAAAATCACAGAATTCCAGATTAGTTTTGGCTGGAAAATACCTTAAAGATCATCTTGCTCATGGCAGGGCCACCCTCCAGAGACTAGATGGCTCCAAGTCACACTTCTCTTCCCCAAGCTTGACAGTCCCAGCTCTTGCTTGCTGCCTTGGAGCAGCTTCGGCTGCTGAAAAGGAGGAAAAATTCCATATTCCTTTGCTGTCTGAGGGGCTCTGCCAGCAGCTGGGGAAAGCCCCTCTCTCCCAGCTGGAGTGGAGCTGATGTCACTGCCTCTTCCTGCCAGAGCAGATGACAAACACGGGACTTTGCAGACCCAGGATCTGAATTCCTCCTTGTTTACAGATGTCTGAGCTCTTCTGGAGCCTTATCTCCCCCTCCCTCCTCCAAAAACAGCCTCTGGGCAAAAAACAGGGGAAGAAACTGCCAGGTGGGGGGAGCTTCCACATCCCAGTCTCCAGTGGGAGCTTGAAAAGTGGGACTTCAGGGGGAAAACCCTCCTGTGCAAGCCCTGAGAGGATTTGTCCCTGCTCAGGGAAGAGGAAAAGGGGATCCCGATCCGTGTCCCTGGAGAATCTCAGCCATCGGGGTCAAAAGATTCTGCTGGGGGCAAAACAGCAAAAATGGGGAATTTTTGGGAATCCCCTGTGGGAATCTGCCTTGAGAGCTTTCTGAGCCATTCTTAGAAAATCAATGTCAAACCTCTCTACCTGGTGATCCTCCATAGCTGATCATTCTCTGCCTCCAGGCAGGCACTAGAAACCTTCCCTCCCATCCCCAAACCACTGCTGAGATTTAGGAACTGATCTGACCCCACTCTGGAGCCTCCACTCCTGAAAATCCCCGGTGTGGGACGAGCAGTTGCTTTCCAGGAGCCACCCCAGTCCCATAGTCCCTTGTTTTCCAGCTGGGATCTAGTCCCAATGTTCCCTGTACACAAACAACCAGAGGAAATGCCTTTTCCACCCCAGCTCCCAACTGCACTCCCGGGACACTCTGTCCTCACGCTCCAGCCATTGTGGATCCCTTCCCTGGCCCTCTCTGCCCCCTCCCAGCCTGGAATATGCTGGAAAAGACCATATAAGGTGAGAAACATGCAGCAAACAGCCCGGAGAAGCTGTGGGGCTGCCAGCAGCCTCCGGCTTCCCAGCGATCCCAGCTGGACACTGCTTGTCTGATAGCAAGGACAAAGGCCAAGGCTGTCACAGGAGCAGCGTGGCTTCTCCTGGAAACCAATCCTGATAACCTGGAGCAGAAAAACAAGGATCTTATCAGCACCAGGAGCTGTGCTGGCAAAAACAAATCTATGCCATGCCCAGTTCCTTCCCCGGGACCCACCCTGAGCTCAGTGAGTCACCCCAGGGCCCATTTTCTCGCTCTGTGGCTTTGGAAGTGGGATGTTCTGAGGCTGTTAGTCACACTGTCCTGGCCATCTCTTTCCCCTGGCTAGGAGCTCTGGAAAAAGCAATGGGTCCTTCCACTCTCCCCATCCATTCACCTTCAGCAGTGGAAATGAGCGTGGGGGATCCTCTGAGCCCCAGAATCCCATGGGAAAGCAGCTTGGAGGAGGATGAATGCCTTGAATAACAGTTTAGTGAGAGCAGGAGGTTGGTTGTCCCTGCCCAGAGCTCCTGGTGATTTCTCTCCTGATTTTCTTATTTTGAAGGAGGTCTGACACTGTACAAGTGGAAAGCCCACAGTGTTCCTGACCCCCCCCGATCCACCCAGGGGTGCTGCCGGTGTGAGAACAGTTCCTGGAGCAAGTCTGACCCCCAAGGGAATTCCGGCAGCAGAGAGTGGGGAGGGATTGCCATCAGATGGAGGGCAGGGGGGGAAAGGGCAGCACTGATTGACAAGTCTGGAGGAATTTAGGGAGGATTTGGGATATGGAACACGCCTTGGATCATATCCTTGACAAGTTCCTTGGTGTGGGGCTCCAAGGCCCTTTGGCTTTGCTGGAATGTGTTTAAGCAGCCCTAGGCTGGGGACAGTTTCCTTGGAAAGGCACACACCGATGGGAACTGGAGAGGGAGAGCGTAAACATGACTCTGACAGGAACGCCAGCACAGATCTAAGGGGTCAAATATCTCATGGCAGGGAAGGCTGGAAAAAGCTCCCCACCTTTTGCCAAATTAGAGCAAATCCCTAATTCTCCATTAACCCACCATCTTTTTCCTAGTGGAAGACAATGGGGACCAGAGGAAAAAAAAGGTGCAATTCCTCCATTCTGCACCAAACCACAGAATAATTCCCTCTCAAGGAGGAATTCTGTCCTGTGGTTTGGCAGGAGAACAGTTTATGCCCCACGGTTTATCCAGTGCTTTATCGGTTTATACGATCAGGTGTGAATTAACTCTGGGGGAAGGAGGCAATGGAAGGGCAGGAAAAGTGCCAGGAGCACTCTGACAAACAACCTCTGAAGGACAACTCCCAACAAAAACACCTCCCTGTTCCTCATCATGGTGGGGAGCCCCCCCCATTTCCATTCCTCCAGTGCTGGGTTGTTCCATGAACATTGTTCTCCTGTTTCCTCTGCTCCCAGCATTTTCCTGAGCTGGGAAAGCACTAAGGGCTGGGAAGAAAGGGGGAAAGAGCCAGTTCCTGTCCTGGAGAAATGCTGATCCAGGGAGTGAAATCTGAGGGTTTCTTGGAAGCCAAAGTCTCCTGAAGGGGTTGGGGGGGAGGCAAAATGCTGTCGCACTCCCCAGATCCCAGCTGAAAGACAGGGCCACAGTTTATGGAATTGATGTGGGTGTCTGCTTCACCTTGGATCAATATTTGGGAGGAATATTTTGGGGAAGGAGTGGGAAGTATCCCCAAAACAGAACGGGAAGCAACAGAGGTGGTGGAAACACTCCCACAAGCACACCAAAAGGAGGGAGGGAATCCCCAAAGTCAGACTTTCCTCCTCAGAAAAGTTCGATCAGTGACGTTCGATCCCGTACCCCAAATCCACCCTTATTTACCCCAATTAACAAGGGAGAGCTTAGCGGGGGGGGTTTAAGAAGGAGGCTGCCCTAGATGGGGGAAAGGAGTCTGACGAAGGGGGCGAAGCCCCCACACCCCCCCAGTTCGCCCAGTACAACACGGCCTGTCCGAAACTGGGAGCACCACCCCCGCGCCCCCGAGCCTGGGAACATGACATCGTGTTCCGCGCTCGCCATTGGCCACAGCTGCCTCCCGTCCTCGCTCCCCATTGGCTCGCCTAGCTGTCACTCCGCCTCCTTCCTGCCCGCCCCATTGAACACGCGCGGCTTTCCTTCACACGCTGTCCACGCTCCGCAGCCGGTGCTCTGATTGGTCGGCGCTGCTGTAAACAAGGCAGCGGCAGCCAATGGGCGCGCTGATCACGCGAGCAGCACGCCTGGCCACGCGCGCTCGGCGTGGCGGCCCCGGCAGCAGCGGGCGCGGGCGGCGGAGGGTGGGGCTGCCGAGCCTATAAAAGGCAGCGGCGGCAGCCGCTCTCGCAGAGCGTTGAGGTGCTGGGGCTGAGCGGCTTCTGGGGACTTCGGAGCGCTTCAAAACAAAGCGTTCGGTCGCTTTTTTTGCCCCGGACTTGCTTGGCTCGGGCGACTTTTGTTGCTCCACGGGGATAAAGCGTCGCAGCCGCTGCTTTGTGCGTCCCCGTACTGTCCCAGCCATGGTGATGTTCAAGAAGGTGAAAAGCTTCATGGTGGCTTTCAGCGAGCCCGACAAGGTCTATTGCAGCGGGGACAAGGTGGCCGGACGTGTGCTGGTGGAGGTGGCCGAGGTGACCCGTGTCAGCGCCGTCAAGGTGTTGGCATGCGGCGTGGCCAGGGTGACCTGGGCCAGGGGCCCGGCCCAGTGCCGGCAGGAGATGGAGTACCTGCGCTTCGAGGACGTGCTGGCGCTTGAGGAACAGCCCACGGGTGAGGACACGGGGCTGGAGGGGGAGAAAGGGTTGCCTTAAACACCGGTTCATAACCCTGACCCAGGGCTTGGCCACATGGCGGTTGTGGTGGGGCTGGATGGGGGCAGAGGGTTTGGGAGGGGACAAAGACACAGATCCCTGGGATTGGCCACGTTGGTGCTGTGGGTCCTAGTGGAGCTCCTTGACCACCAGGACAGAGTTGATGCTGTGGAAAAATGACCAAATCTAGGAAAACGTAGGAACATTGGAAGGTTTGGCCAAGTCAAGTTGAAGTTTTGGAGCTAAAGGACAAAATCAGAGCCTGGGGAACTCCTGTGGTGTGTTTTGACTCCACAGGGGTTGGTAACATTGGTGGCACAGTAAGGGAGTGGCACAGGATCACACCCTGGGGCTGGAGCCAGGAGATAAGGGGGAGCTGGAGGTGGGGTGGAGCCCGTGAGACACTGTGTTCTGCCCCGGGGGCTTGGGGTGTTGGTGAGGTGAAGTGAGCAGCATGGAGAGAACACGGGGTTCTGAGGGTGTGGACAGATGTTACCCAACACCCTTAGAATGGAGGATCACCCAGGAGCTCCATCTGATGTTTCCCTCCCCTTCTGTCCTCCAGATGAGGATGGCTCCGTTATCCTGAGACCTGGGAACAAGTATGAGTACAAATTTGGCTTCGAGCTGCCCCAGGGGTGAGTATGAGACGGCACCCACCCCTGGGGATGGAATTAAATTGGAAAATCCATGTTTGGGCTCTGGAGTGACCCCCTGTATGTCTGTAGGCCACTGGGCACCACGTTCAAGGGGAAGTACGGCTGCGTGGATTACTGGGTGAAGGCATCTCTGGAGCGTCCGGCCTGCCCCACACAGCAGATTAAAAAACGCTTCGAGGTGATGGATCCTGTGGATGTGAACACCCCCGAATTGCTGGTGAGCCCCAAGTGCTCTAAAGGCTTGGGGGAAAAGCCCTTGGGGAGGATCAGCCCAACCCGGTGGCATCTAGGTGTCTTTAATCAGATCTGGTCTGAGTGGGATTAAGTGTGAGATTAAGGAGTTCTGGATAATTCCAGAAATTGACACTGGGCGGGGCCTGTTCTGTACTCCAGGGGAATTGGAGGGTTGGCTGCAAAAGGGGAAGGAAGGGTGGAGGGTGGGAAGGACAGGATGGGGCCAGTGTGTGACCGTTGCCTCTCTCTGCAGTCTCCAGTTGCAGCCAAGAAGGAGAAGAAAGTGTCATGTATGTTCATCCCGGACGGACGTGTGTCTGTGAGCGCCCAGATCGACAGGAAGGGCTTTTGTGAAGGTGAGGACTGCTGGGAACAGGGAATTGGGAGTGGGGAAATCAGTAAGGAAACTGCTGACATGCCTAATGTCTGGGTCCTTTCCTTGGCAGGCGATGAGATCTGTATCAATGCGGACTTTGAGAACACCTGCTCGCGCATCGTGGTGCCCAAGGCAGCCATCGTGGCCAAGCACACGTATTTGGCCAATGGCCAGACCAAGGTCTTCTGCCAGAAACTCTCCTGTGTTCGTGGCAATCACATCATCTCTGGTACCTCGGAATCCTGGCGTGGCAAAACCATCCGTGTGCGGAAGCTCAAACCCTCTATCCTGGGCTGCAACATTCTGCGTGTGGAGTATTTCCTGCAGGTGAGTGGGGAATCCCCTCATCCTCCCCCTCATCTTCCTCCTTACCCTGGGGGTCTTCACCCTTTCCCAAACACCCCTAAATCCCGGCTCTCCTGCAGATCTATGTCAGCGTCCCAGGCTCCAAGAAAATCATCCTGGAGCTGCCACTGGTCATTGGGAGTCGCTCGGGCATTGGGAGCCGCAGCTCCAGCATGGCCAGTCAGACAAGTTCTGAGATGAGCTGGGTGGACCTGAACCTCCCAGATGCTCCAGAGGGTGAGTGGAGCAGGATCCACAGCATGGGATCCCTGCGTGGTGGGATCACAGTGTGGGGAGCCCCTAAGTGGCTCGGGGGCTGCACACAGGTGAGCTCACCAATCCCTCCCTGCATTCCCACAGCCCCCCCGTGCTACTTGGACATCGTTCCCGAGGATCACCGGCTGGAAAGCCCCACCACACCACTCCTGGATGATCCCGATGGATTTGACAGCCCCATCTTCATGTATGCACCCGAGTTCAAGTTCATGCCCCCCCCCACGTACACGGAGGTGAGCGCGGCGCCGGCACGGGACGGGCCAGGTGGATCTGGGATCACCTGCCTGGATCCCTCACCTGCTTCCTGCTCCGTCGCCCAGGTGGATCCCTGTGTCGCCAACAACAATGTCCAGTGAGCACCACCCCGGCGGGTTGCTCCCACTTTTCTGGACTTGGCTCCGTGTGCCACATGCCTGCAGCACGTCTGGCCCCACACCTGGAGGGGAAGTGCACATTCCCATGGAACTGCCACATTCCCGAGGAACTGCTGCATTCTCGAGGAACCACTGTTGCAGGGCCATCCTGGGCACCCCGGCACTCTGAGCTGGCAGAGAAGCCGCAAAGACTGGGGGGAGACAAGGCAGATCTGGCTGGAAAAGGGCTGGAAAACCTTGGCTGTCGTGACTCTTGGAACACACTGCCTGTCCTTGCCCTGTCATGACTTGTGATGGGCAGGAAATTCTGGTTTTAACTAATTCCATCCTAATTCTGTAATTCTGGGTGCTGCTCTGGCTGCCCTGCACTCCCGCTGAGAGAGGGGGACACTGTGACATCGTGAATCCGTCCTGTCGCTACACAAACCTGTTTTTGTGACCGGCACCTTTTGTACTCTTCAGTTTTGTACATAGTATTTGGGGGGGCGTGGGGGGGAAGCACAAAAATGCAAGTTTTGTACCTTTGTGTGGCCCCTGGGGGGCAAAGTTTGTAATAAACAAATGAAATGGTGCCTTTCGTGTATCTCTCACGGGTGGGAGAATGGTAGAAACCCCTTTGGCGTGGGGATTTGACCTTATTTTCCCAATTCCTGTGTTTCTGGGAGCAGCTCTGGGGCAGGGTCTCCTGTTTTTTCCAGGGGAAAAAGCAAAAAGCTGAGAAGTGGACCACGGAAGGGAACCTGAAGCACAGAGAGGTTGAAACAGGCTTAGGGGGGTGCAGAGCAGGGAAACTGAGGTGGGGGGGGAGTGTTCCTGCTGTTCCTGCCTTTTTTTGGCACTACTGTAAGAGGCCCCCTGGCTGACTCTTGGGATGTGGCTGAAAGGTGCTGGTGTTGCAGAACAAGGCCATGACCTTGGCTCTGTTTCTTGCTCTCTTACCCACTTGGAACCCCCCCAGCCTGCTCTGCCTCCCCTGCTGGCCCCCCCAGCCTTATTCTCATCTGTGCTTCAGTTTTCCTTTGGCACTGGAGCCGCTCTGGCTCCTGGCCAAGGAGGCAAAGGGTCATCCTACTCTGGACCAGGCATGGGCTGGGCCGAGAGGGCTGGGGGGGGGCGGGCATAGGCAGCCCAGGGCCTCCCCCAGAGTAGGGCGAAACTGCCAGCCCCCTGCTGGAGACCCTACAGTAACACCCCCCTGAAATAATTGATTTTCCCCCCTGGAGAAGGCCCTGGAAGAGCCAGCACCACCCTCCAGGCTCCCCCCCCTCCCCCCCGCCCATGGGGGCTGAACCCTGCACTCACCCTGCTCCCCTCCCCAGTTTACAGCTCTAATTAACATAATTATTAAGGCCATAAACTTCCCCCACCATTCCTCTGCCAGAGGAATGTTTGTGTCAGAACAGCTCTGAAGCAGGGTCCACACAGATCTGGCAGTTCAGTCTGACCCACCCTGGTTTTTGGGGACCCCCCGTAGTTTGGGGACCCCCCCCACTCCCTGACTCTCGGTCTCTGATCCATGCTGGCTCCGGAGCTTCCTGACGAATTCCAACTGGGCCAAAGGGTAAACTGGGAGCACTGGCAGGGGAGAAGTGAGAGCCTTCTAGGGCTGGAATGGGGTGGGAATATGGGATGGGCACAGGGTGGAAGCACCAGGGGACCCACGGAGGTGGGACAGGCCCCAGAATACCGGGAAAACTGAAACATGCGGCTGACAGGGGTGACACGAATCCAAGGAATTAGGGCATCTCGCCCCGTCCCAAATCCTTCCCCAGGCTGGGGGGGGGGTGGGGAGGGGTAGATCCCACCCCCTGAAAGCACTGGGGGCTACAGATGAGGGTCCTATGGTTCCCACACACACCTGGAAAGAAGGGAGAAAGAGGGAAACAGGGATAAAAAGGGGGGTGGCATGGGAGCAGCTGCAAGTCCACAACTGCCGGAAGGTTTGTGGCCTCAAAACAGGAACCAGTCTGGGGGGGTGGAGAGGGGGCCAGCATGTGATGCTCATGTGAGCAGACTTGCCCCTGGCCTGCGGCACAAACACACCCCCTCCGAGAAAAAACACTCCTTCCTCCAAAAAAAACCCCACATTGCCTTTCCCCAAAACACTTCCCCTCCACCAAACACCTTTATCCCCCTGAAAACACTCCCTTCCCCAAAAGAGCCATTTCTCTCCACCAAAAAAATGCCTCTCCCCCCGAAAAACCTCCCCCCCAAAAATCCACCTTTCCTCACTTCAAAAGCTCATCCCTGAAAAAAACTCTTTCCCTCCCCCAAAATCCACCTTATCCTCTAAAACCCGTATTATTAAATACACCTTGCCCCTCCAAAGAAAACCTCCCCCACAATAAACCAAACTTTCCTCCCTCAAAAATGTACCTTCTATTTGAAAATACCTTTCCCTCCCCAAAACTATACTTTTACTCCCAAATAACCCATCTTCCCACACAAGAAAAAACTTCTCCAAAAAAATATACCTTTCTCCCCCAAAAAACTTTATCTCCTGAAAACCACTTTTTCCACCCAAAACCCGACCTTCCCCTCTCCATAAAACCTTTCCTCCCAAAATACCACCTTTCCCTGGTAACCCCCTTACCCAACCCCCCACACAAAAAGCACCCAGAGCTGAACCAGAAATACCAAAATCCGCTTCAATCAACGCAAAATTTGATTAAATTGTTTAATTAGAAAAGCACAAAAGTTAAAAGCTGCTGTAAAAGGGGGGGGGGGGGCGGTCAGAGGGGGGCCAGGGCACGTTTGCTGACTCCCCATCACCAAAACCCACCTCAAAACCAGGCCCCCCCTCCCCGCCCCCCGGTATGGCCCCACCCCGGTACGGCCCCACCCCCCGGTATGGCCCCACCCCCGGTACGGCCCCGCCCCCGGCATGGCCCCGCCCCCGTGTGGCCACGCCCCCCAGCGGGCCCGGCCCACCGGCACCACCTGGTGGCGGCGCGCGGGGGATGACGGGAGATCCCGCTGCCCCAGAGGGGCGAGAGGGGGTCCCCACTGTCCTGTGGGAGGAGCAAAGGGTCCCTGCTGTGGCAGAAGCGTGGGGGAGTCCCCGCTTTCAAGGTGTCCCCGCTGCTGGAGGAGGGTCACCACTCCCGGAGTTCCCCACAGCCTATGGGGTGCAGGCTCTCGCGGGTACCCGCTCTCGGGGTCAGTACACCGCCTCGTCGCCGTTATCATCGCTATCGGGGCCGAAGCTCTCTCCATTATCAAAGTAGGACAGGACGTAGTCAGTCTCCTGTGGGGGGACACGGGGGAACACAGTGGCACCTGGGATGTCTCCAACCCACCAACCGCCCCAGGGTGCTCCCCCTTCCACCTCTTCGTGCTCCTCCTCATCGTACTCCTCCTCCTCCTCCTCCTTTCCCTCTTCTTCCTCCTCCTTCTCCTCTTCCTCCTCTGATGTCACCTCCTCCTCCTTCTTCTCCAGGCTCTGTGTAGATCAGGGGAGCATTACCGGGGGGAGACACTCTAAAATGCAGCCAATAGGGACACCCCCACCTTCACCTCGCTACCTCCAGCTTCTTAATAGTCTCCTCCTTGTCAAGTGCCACGTGTTGCTTGGGGACGAGGGGAGCGGTCCCTGGGGGGGCAAAGGGGACTGTCAGCCCCCAGGGGAAAAGAGGGGACACACGGGGTGTGGGCAAGAAGGGGTCACTCACTGCCTTTCCGCAGCCGCCGCACCCGGATCTTCAGCTCCCGTGGGAGCCGCCTCCAGTCTGGGGGCCAAAGTGGGAGGTTGGTCAGCCTCCCAGCCAACCCCACGTCCCCATGTTCCACCCAGGTCCCCTCCCGTGTCCCCCCACCTGGGTTCCAGTCGATGGCACTGTCCACAGGGTTGGAGAGCTGGTACTTGTCTGAGTAGCGCTCGATGTCTGCGGGGGCAGCGGGGGGGAATGTAGGGAAACCCTCTGGGGGGACTTAGGGGACACCCACCCCGGGGACACCAGTGGGGCCCACATGGGGGTGGTTGATGGCACGAGGTGGTGCAGCTGGGGGGAATAAAATGGGGGAAGAAGAAACAAAATGGGAGGGCTGGGGGGTCCCAGCCTGGTGGGGTGGGGGTGAGGAGGCTGAGGGGAATGACAGCGCTGGAGCAGCAGGGTGGACAATGGGGATTGGGATAGGCTCCCTTTCAAAGCCATTCCCGCACCTCCTCTGCATAGGGGCACACAGGAGGGTCAGGATCCACACCGCCCCCTCCTCCCCGGTACCTCTGCGGGGTGCCCCCGGTTTGACGAAGTAGGGGAGCCCCCTCATGGCCCTGCGCAGCTCCTGCTTCAGGGCCAGCATGTACTCGCCCTCCTCGCCCCCGGGCAGGGGCGCGGCGCGGCGCTCCAGGGCCTGGGTCGGGGGCACGGATGTGATAAGCATGTCAGTGCTCAACCCCCGAGGGGCCTCCGGACCCCCAAAGCCCCGGAGGACTCACCGGGAAGAGGGGCGAGGGCTGCAGCGTGGGCGGGGGCAGCGCGTCCCCCTTGCCGATCCCCACGGCCTCCACGTTGAACGTCATCTGCCCCCGGCCCCGGCCGCGGCCCCGGCCCGCCATGCTGAGCCCCAGGGACCGCTGGGGACAAGGAGGGCACGGTGACACCTCCATCCAGCTCCCTCCTGCCCGGTCCCGGTGGTGCCCCAAGTCCAGTCCCCGTCCTTTCCCTCCTCCCCGCGGTCCCGCTCTCCAACCCAGCTCATCCCTCGGTCCGGTCACGGTGCCTCTCTCACTCACTCGATCCCAGTCCTCCCGGGTCTGATTATCCTCCGTCCCGACTCCTGGTCCCCGATCTGATCCCGGTATTCCCCCACAGTCCCGATTCCACCCCTTTCTTGGTCCCGGTGCTCCCCGGTGTCGGTTCTTTGCCCTCCCGAAAACTGGTCCCGGTCCTGATCCCAGTCCCGGTGTATCCCCCTGGTCCCCGTTCCCGTACTCCCCATCTCTATCCCGATGTCCCGTCTCCGTGCACCACCCAGTGTCGATGGTTCCCCCCCGTGGCCCCCGGTCTCTATCCCCGTTCCTGGGTCCTCCCGGTGGCCCTCCCGGTCCCGATGTCCCCCTCGTACCCCCGGTCCCGGTGCCGCCCCCCCGCGCCGCTCACACCGCGCGCATGCGCAGTCGATCCCCACGTGTACCCGCCCGCCGCTGCCCCGCCCCGCGCAGAGGGGGTGGTGCTTGGGCGCGAGCCCCGCGCTGATTGGTGGGACATATGAGGGGCGGGGCCTAGAGCGATATAAATGGATGGCCGGGGTGGGGGAGCCGGTTGGGAGAAGGGGGACGCAAAAGGTCCCTCTGCTCCCCACGCTCTGACTCCCCAAGCCCCCTCCCCTGGGGTAGCTTGGCCCCCCGGTACTAGAGTCACCCTGGCCCCCAGCCCCGCTGTGCTGTGCCCCCAGTGCCGCTGCCCCACGGCCCCCAGCCCTACCGTTTTGGAATCCCCAGGACCGCCGCCTCCCGGCCTCCCCCGATGTCCGATGCTCCAGGGCCCTCAGCCCTCCTGCACGGCGACCCCCAGTCCCGCTTCCCCATGGCCCTCAGTCCTGCTGGACTGTGACCCCCCGTCAAGCTGCCCCACGGGCCTCCGACAGCCGCCTGTGCCCCCCAGTCCCCGGTCCCCTCTCCTCACTCCCACGCAGGGCCGGGCGCTGGATGCGTCGTGGGTGATTCATCTCGCTCCAGCCCCCCCGCGCCGGCAGCTGCCAAAAATAGCGCTGAGGGGGGGGGGGGGGGGACCCTCCACATCACCTCCCGCCTCCCCACCTTACCGGCGGCAGGCCCGGATGGCGGCCACGGGCCTCCGTCCCCAACACCCCCGTCCCCGGGGCCGTGGGAACCGGGACCCGGAGCAGAGGGACCCCACGCACCAGTTGCCACGGTAAAACTGGGATGGAGAGGGGCTGGATGGGGGATCCCCACTGCGGGGGACATAGTGCGGGGGGGGGGGGGTGGTGGTGGTGGGACAGCCCCCAGGCCCGGGCTCGGGGATGTCTCGCTGAGGGGACTGGGAAGGTGGTGGATTCTCCCCCATTTTCCCGGCTGGTCGGAGCAGGATGAGCGGCCGTCGCCATGGGAACCGTGCAGGCAGGGATGGGGTGTGGACAGGGATCAGGGTACCGGCAGAGATGGGGGTACGGGCAGGATATAAGAGTACAGGTAGGGATGGGGTTGTGGGCAGGAGAAGCAGATGGGGAAAAGGGAAGAGAGGGAGAAGGACGAGGAGGGGGTGCAGAAAGGGATTTGAGGAATGTGAGGAACTGCCGGCAGGGGCAGGTGTGGTTTGTGGGTGCGGGCAGGGGGGACGTGGGTGAGTGACACAGGCTGGGGGGCTCGGCCCCGCGGGATCCCTCCGTTGCCAGAGAAACTGAGGCAGGGAGGGGGGGACACCCCTTCCTGGGGCACTCCAGGGTGTCACCCTGTGTCCATCCTGGGAGTGGCCTTTGCCTATCCCGGGGGATTCGGGGGTCTCACCCCGCGTCCTGTCCCCTTGCAGAAAGCGAGTGCCACCCCTGTCCCTGCACGCCGTCCTGTGAGTCCGGCCATGCCCAGCCCTGTCCGCCGCCCCCCCAGCGCCGCGGTGCCACTGGGGCTCCCCATGATCCCGGCGGAGGGTTCGGCGCTGCTGCGCGCCGTATCCCAAGGGAAATTCCGCCTGACCCGGCTGCTGCTGGAGGGGGGAGCCTACATCAACGAAGGCAATGCCGCGGGCACGACGCCGTTGATGGCAGCGTGCCGTGCCGGCTACGCCGACCCGCCCGAGCAGCCGCGGATGGTCCAGTACCTTCTGGAGAACGGCGCCGATCCCAACATTCCCGATAAATCCGGGAAGACGGCGCTCATGCACGCCTGCGCCGAGCGCGCCGGCCCGGCCGTGGTCGCTATGCTGCTGGCCCACGGCGCCGACCCCAGCGCCCGGGACTACGCGGGCGGCTCTGCGCTGCTTTACGCCTTGGAGCGCGGGGACCGGGAGACGCTGCAGGTGCTGCTGGACGCGTGTCGGGAGCGCGGGCGCGACGTCATCATCATCACCTCGGCCACGTCTCCCCGCGGCACCAAGACCACCCGGCAGTACCTGAACTCGCCCCCGTCGCCCGCCCTCTGCGCGTCCCCCTCCCAGGTGCAGGTGCGAGCGGCGGCGTCGCCGGGTGCCAGCGCGAGGGACGAGGAGCGCGACGTCTTCCGCTTCCCACCTGCGGCTCCAGGCGCCGCTTCAGAACCATCCCGGGCCGTGCCCAAGCGGCAGCTGAAAAGGCTCAATTCGGAGCCCTGGGGGCTGGCGGTGCCGGGAGTGGAGGGGATGCGGGGATACTCCGAGGGGAGCCTGGAGGGGACACAGGGACCCCCAGAGGGAGCACGGAGAACCTTAGATGAGATATGGGGACCCCCGGAGGGGACACGGAGACCCTTGGAGGGAACACGAGGCCCCTCAGAAGGTTCGTGGGGTTCCCCTGAGGGCCCACGGGGGCCCCTGGAAGGGACGGCAGCCCCCCCGGAGCGGCTGGCGGTGGGGCTGGAGGGGCTGCACTTGCGCCCGCGCCGGCACAGCGTGGAGGGGCGTGAGGTCTCAGGGCTGCCAGGAGTCAGCTGGGCTGAACGGGTGCCCCCCGTCGCCACCCCAGGGCGTTGGGCCCCAGCCCCCGATCCTCCACGGGGCAAACCCCTGCGCCGGGACCCCCCCAATCCTGAGCTAGCCACTCCCGGGCCGCTCCGGCACCCGGCTGGGCTACTGGAGCGCCGTGGCTCTGGAACGTTTCCCCTGGAGCCCCCCGGGCCGGGGAGGGCCGGGCTGCTGCCTCCGCTGCCCCCCCGAGCACTGCTCCGCCGGCATTCCATGCAGCCAGAGGCCTTGCGGCATCTCGGAGCCTTCTGCGGGGGGCTGGGTCGCGAGCCTGTCTCTTAGGGGCCCCCTAGGGATATGGTGAACCCCCAAGCCCAGGACCCCTTCGGGAAGGCCTCATGTGGGTGGTGGCACTGTTTGCTCTGAACCCTGCTGTGGGTTAACTCTTCCATCCCTCTGCTGGCACAAACTCTGCACGACCCTGAATTTGGGGAGCTGGTGAGTGCATTCCCAACTCCCAGCCCCCTCCCCCCCCCCACCCCGGTATCCTCCTCCTGTTCCTGCCTCATTCTCCCAGCAGCTTTTTCCCCCAGACCCATCGCTGGAGGTCCCCAGGTTCTGGCAATAAAGGCCCCAGTGTAGATCAGTGGCTCTGAGTGGGAGGGGGGCACATCTGTGGGCTTGGGGACACAGGGGACAGTTGGGGGGTGCAGCTGGATGCTGGCACAGCCAGACACCAGCACATGTGGCCACAGGGACCCCATTGGGTCCCCCCAAGCTGCACAGCTGTTGCTTCCCAATGCTAGTTTTAAAGGAAAAAAGGGTTTCCAAGACCTGAGTTGTTCTACTGCCAGGCTGGGAGGGATCCTCAGGATCCTTGGGGATCCAGCAGCCTGGATGGGGAGGGATTTTAGGGAAAGGGCCATGGGAGGGGCTGGGGAGTTTTAATGAAGGACAAAGAAAAAGAAGACAAACTTAGACAAAAACTTATTATTGAACAGAAAACAAGGAATTCCCAGTGGGATAAATGCCATGGGAGATTTAGGGACCATTTGTCTGAGGCATGGAAAAAACTCCTGGTATGTACTGGGATATGGGGCTGGGAGGGATCACCCCAAACCTGAGGGAAATCTCCCCAACCCCCAGAGGCTGCTGCTTCCCTCATATTTGTCCTTTGAAAACAATAAAATTCCATAAAACACAAATTTCCCCAGGGATGGAGCTGGTTTGGCTCCTTGAGGCTGTGTACAAACCCCTGTTTTCCCAGTTTCCCCCAGCATGGACTTGGAACACAAATGGGTGGAAGTCTGGATCCATCATCGGCGGCGCCGGTCCGGACTGCGGCTCCGCCGGCGTCCACCCCTGGAAAACCGGGAAGAGGTGGGTAAGGGTGTAAGGGAAAAGGAGATAAGGCAAGTAAAAAAAGAAGGGGGAAAAGGGAAGGAAGTGGGAGGAAATAGGGAAAGGGTGGGGAAAGGGAGGGAAAAGGGTACAGAAAATGAGGGAAATGAGAGGTAAGGAAGAAGTCTAGAAGGACGGCATTTTGGGGTGTTCATCCCTATTTAAACCTTGCCCCTCATAATGGTGCATGGAATGCCCCCCATTCCTCTAGCCAAGGGTTCCAGTGCTCCCACAGGTTCCTCCCATTACCAGCTCCTGGAATTCCCAGGAATTCCCTCACCTCCTCTTGCCCTTGGGGGGGCCTCGGACGAAGCACCAGTCAACGCTGACCGGCTGCCCCATGAGCTCCTGCCCATTGAGCCCCTCCATGGCTGCCTGCGCCTCCTTGTACGTCTCATACTCCACCAGCGTGTAGCCCTGGGATGGGATAGACTGGGAATGAGCCTGGACACCAGGGGAACTCCCAGCTCAGGTTTGGGGTGCATGGACCTCCTGACACCCTGGGTTTAGGAATGGGAATGAGCTTGGGCACTGGGAACCCCAAGCTCACTCTGGGGTTAGGACCAGGAATGAGAATGACCCCAGGCAATGGGGGAATCCAGCTCACAGCCCAACTCCCAGCTTGGCTGTGGGATGCAGGGACCTCCCAGTAAGTCAATTCTGAGATGCAGGGACTCCCATGACCCCCAGAATTGGCTCGGTTTTGGGGTGCACCTCCCAGCCTGGAGCCTCCCCCAAGCTGAGATGGAGTCTGGGGATCCCCACAAATGCTGCCCCCCACCTTTAAGTATCCTGTGCGCCGGTCCAGGTTCAGGTGGATGTTCTTGATCTCCCCGAATTCGGCGAATCGGTCATGCACATCCTCCTCTGTGGCCTCCTCGTGCACCCCTGTCACAAACAGGATCCAGCCCTCCACGGCTGGGCAGTAAAAGGGGGTGTCATGGAGCTGGAAATGGAGCTTCCCCCCAGAATCTCTTGCCTTGAGAAGGGGATGTGTAGCCCCCCCAGGCTGAGATTTGGGGGTTGACCCAAAAGTGATCCTGGGAAGGTGGGAAAGAATCATCCCAGCATGGCCCCAATTCCTCCTCCTTCTGGTGGTGGGTCCCAGGAAAGGGTCTGTCACCCAAAATCACTTCTTTTTCACAGCTAGGAAAGGGAGATGGGAGGCCCAGAATCCACAAATCCTGGGTGAGGCTCAGGGGGGCTGAACCCCAATCCAGAACCCAGAACATCTGTCCCCCCCTATTCCCCCTCCCTTCCATGGGGAAAGTGCCCCTGGTGACACTTGGAGACCGTGGGGTTCTCGGGAAGGAGCATCTCCCCCAAATTTCCCCATTCCCAACTTGAGAAGGGGATCTGGAGCTGGGGTTTGCCCTAAAATAAATCCTAGGAATGAGGAAGAGGAAGGGATTGTCCCAGCAAGGCTGAGCCCTGACCCGGAGTTGCAGAGCCCCCATGAAGCCCTCAAGGTCCCCAGTGTCCCCCCTCACATCTCTGTGGCCCTGGCTCATCGCCATCCTGCTCGACGCTGTCGTAATCTTCGCGCACCCGAGCGCGGGATCCTTCCTCTGGAAAGGAAGGAAAACAAGGTAAGAACGGGGCCCCCAAACTTCAGGGTCACCCAGCCCCTCGCAGAGCACCATGGAAGGAGTTCGGGGGTGTTGTGGGGCCTACCTGAGCCGAAGCCGCGGCCCTTCCGCTTCTTGGCCTTTTCCTTCAGCTTGTGGATGCTCTCTGGTGGGAATTGCAGGGAGGGACCGGGATCATGGAGTCAGCAGGAGCAAGGAGCCCCCCCCCAGATGAACAGGGACTCCTCATCCTGGCCGGGAAAGGCCCCCCTGGGCTGGGCAGGACACCCTGGACACCCCCGGGAAAGACAGGACAGTCTCCCCATAATGGGAATGACCTCCCCCAGGCTGGACAGGACCCCACGAGTTCCTCCGGCCCAGGAATGGTCCCATGAGCCGGGAATAAGTCCCCAGCGCCGAGCAGGAGCCCCCAACCCAGGCCGGGAATGATCCGCCCCCTGCCGGGGCTGTCCATGAGGCCGATGGGGTTTGGGGACGCGGGCAGAGCGGCTCCGCTGAGCCCGGGCCCGCCTGGATCGGTCGGCGGAGCCGCTCTGGGTTGGACGGTATCGCCGCAGCCCCGCGCTCACCGTCGCCATCCTCGTCCATAGCAAAATCCTCTCCGCCCGCCTCATGAAGATCCAGCACGTCCGCCATCTTGCCCAGGATACCGGGGCACGCCGGGAACGCGCCGGAAGGGCCGCCATAGCGGGAGGGTGCGTGGCGGAAGTGCCCGTTCAGCCATGCTGAGAAGGTCACGGCCGCCGTACTGGGACGCTTCTCTTCGCCCCGGGGATCCTGAACCCCGCACCAGGCGGCTCAGGCGGCTGTTGGGTACGACCGGCCTCACAAAATGAGCAAGACGACCAAAGTTAACCAAAATTGCTGGGTTTATTGTATAAAATCCACAGCAGTGTTTATCCCGCCCGATTTCCTTAATTCCACTGCCTCAACAGGGAGCACAACTTTCTCCATACCAAGAAAACTTGAATTTAATTTTACACCTTCCAAGGAGATCCGGAGCCTCCAAACTGGCACCTCAATCCCACAGGCAATGGGATATATGGGATATCCGGTTTCTTTCTTTTTTTTTTTTTTTTTTCTCTTCCACCACGATGGAACTGCCAAAATCCTGCCGAACCTGTTTACTTGGAGCATAAAGAAGCCACCGGAAGAGCTGGAAGGAGCTTCAGGGATTCCCTTACGTGCGGAATCAGGGGTATAAATTGCGGGATTAACTCCATGTTATTCCTAAATCAAATTTTTTCCAATATTTCAGGAAAATTACACACACACACACACACCCCCCTATCCCTTTTAAATCCCATTTCCGGCCACATCAAACGTTAATAGGTTGTAGAAAGTATAAAAAATATATAAACCCCCAAAACAGGCTCATTAGGATGCGGATATAAAAATGGGGTATCTACAGATAATGGAATTGTTCCCATTTTATCTTAAAACAATGATTATTGATGGAATATCCTGTGGTCAGGTAGAGGGAAGAAGGAGGGTGGGAATAGTGGAATCCGAAGGGTTTAAGAGGATGATAAGAAGTGGGAAAAGCTCTAAACTGGGGTGAAAGAAGGAATTCTGGCTTGGAATTTAGCTTGTATTTCCAGTCTGCTGGGGAAAAGGGGAGTAAGATTGAAATTTCCATGGATACACTGACATTTTCTTGGGTGAACTTAGAGCTGTTTGAACAATTCCATGTCATAAAAGGGGTTTTTAAAGCTAAATATAGTCTAAATTCCATATGGAGATGTATACAAGAGATATTGAACGATTAGTGAAAATCCCTGCCTCATTCACAAACTCCACTTTTCCAAGTTTCCATGAAAAGGCCAATGCTAATGTTGGGCTACAGACGGGGCAATTCCAGGGGGAACTGCAGATCCTGCTGTGCTTGGGGCTGGAATGCTGCAGGCTGATCCCAGGTTTAATTCCAAACTGCACTTTTCAATCCCTTTGGATATTGCATTTGTTGGCATTCATTTGGATTTAATTAAAGAGGTTATCAAAGAGGTTTAATTGATCCCTTTCTGCTACAGGAGGGAGGGGGTGCCAGGCATTGGATCCAACGGGCTTTTCCAGAGGAAACACTGGATTCCATGGAATCCCACCTGCTCCAGTAACAATGGAGGAGTGCAGAGAAGACAAAACCTGTGATTTGAACCCTGAAAATAAGGGACAGAAAAAAATCCATATGGAATGAGGAATTTCCAGGGAATAAGGAGTTCTCAAGGGAATAAGAAATTCTCTAGGGAATGAGGAGACTGAGGACCAGCTCTAAAAAACAGGATGAAACTGCTAAAATCTATTCAGGAGCTTTTTCCCTAAATTTCTTTCAAATGTGCAAACGGGCTGGGACTCAGGAAAGGGTGTTGGGAGCACTGGGAAGGATCCCAGGGCGGGATCCTGGGCTTCAGCAGCCGGAGGAGTGTGCTGAGCCCAGCTGGCCAGCTGCCAGCAACAGGATGTCCTTCTTCTCCTTATGGAATCGCAGCTCCTTCCCAGCCAGCCGGGCCTCATCCAGCTCCCGCTCCGTGGCCGCCAGCTCCCGGGAAAGTGCACCCGGAATGTTCTGCTCCCGGTTCACCCAGTCCAGGGCCATCTGGTTCCGGATGTCATCGTCCAGAGCACGGTGGGAATAGTGAGCCAGGACTTCCTGGTGGGAAAGGGATGCAGGGTGAAACTTAGGAGTGGGAAGGAGCAGCAGGATCAAGGTGGCCCCGGAGCAGCCCCGGACTCACCTGGCGTGAGCACTGGCGCTCCCGCATGGCCTTCAGGCTCCCGTTCCAGTGCAACAGCTGGAAAACCGTCATCAGCTCCTGGGACAGCAAGTGGGAGGCACGATGAGAGCACATACAGGACCAGGATCATGGAATCATGGGGTAGGGCAGAAGGGACCTTGTGAATCACCTGGAGCCCAGGGGGTACACTGGACACCTGTCTGGGTGTCACTGAGCCCCTTCTAACTTGGCCTGGAGCACTTCCAGAGATGGGGCAGCTTCCCTGGACATGGATTCATCCAAAGGCACCGCCAGCACCAGGACACTGGGGCAAAATTCCCTGATTAATCTGGACTACAACGGAGACAGAGCCTCCAATACTCCCTGTGCCCTGGGAATTCTGTGATTCTCTTCTCCAAGATGAACCAGCATCAGCACCAGGTACAATTCCAGGTTTTCCAGTGATTTCTCCCTCCAGGCCACACAAATTATGCTCAAAAACTGGGACCTGTTAGGCTTCCCAAACCCAGATGGACCTGGGAATCTTCATCCCAGAGTCTCCATCTGCGAACAGGGCCCTGAACATAAACACCACTTGTCTGTCACCCTGGAGAATTCCCATACCAGGGAAAGGAGCCAGCAGAGGGGTTGGAAAAGTACAGAATTCCAAACACAGCCACATTCCAAAGCTGGATTGTAACCCTGGAGCAGTCACACCCAGATTTCTCTTCTAATGAAAATCCAGCTCCAGTGATGTGTGCTCCAGAGTCATTCCCAGTCCCTACCCAAGGCCAAGTTGAAATTAAAAGGATTCAGGAATCTCAAGGAACTATTGGAACAACATCCTGGGATGGACAGGGAGTTCCAAACCTGATTTCCCTGGCACTACTCCCATCTGTTTCTTCATAAAGGCTGGATTAAAGCCCAGAGGACTCTCCATTCCCAGCTGTTCTCCTAATCTCAATCCATGTTCCAGAACCTTCCCTTGGCAGCTCAGACTTCCCATTGTCCAGATGTTCTTCTCAGCCACATTCCCATGGGATACAAGAATAGTCCTGTGGTTTGGGGGAGTGTCATGATGTCACTGGCTCCCAGTTCTACAATCCAAGTGTCTTTGGGGGAAACATTTTCCCATCTTTCCATGTGAGAGCTCTTGCTTCCCTGTTTTCAGGGAGAGGATGAACCCCACTAATTAACTGGACTACTGCAATTAGGACATTTGGAGGTAGCACCTGGAAACATCAGTGACAGTGAGAAATCCAATTCCAAGGACTTTGCACCTAGTACCCTGAATCTGACCAGAATCAGAAGGAAACCCTGAGTTCATTTTCCATAGAAAAGACTAGAAATGCAGCTGGGAGATCAACCCAAATATCCTTTAACCAAATCAGGAATGGGACCTGGGTAGATCAGGAACAGTATCTGCAAAAACTGGAAACAGTACCTGGAACTCCAGCATAGATTTTCCCTTGTTGGACTCCAGCATGAAGCGGAAGGCCCCGATCCCAGTGTTGGGATTATCTGCCTCTTCTCGATTGCCCTGCAGAGACATTCCAGACAGGAGGTGCCATTCCCACCGGATCTGCTCCTATCCCCACTGCACCATTCCCACTCCCAGAAATCCCAGTGGGATCGAGGAGAGCCTGATGCCAGCACAGGCTGAGTTGTCGCACTCTTATCCAGGTGATCCAGCCTCGACCAAATGACATGGGCCACTCTGGCACTCCCTGGACAAATCTGGGGCAGTACCTTAGGATAAATTTGGCTCTCCTGGAGCAGCAAATGCCCTGGGAACAGGATTTTTCCTGCACTGATTCTAAGGCTTTCACAACACCCTGGAGACCACAGAGCACCATGAGCCGCATGGCAAGAATTCCCTCTGAGATAATCAGAGCAGGAAAGGGAGAATGCAAAGCTCCCAGTGATAGGAACTAAAATTCCTGGAAAATCCTTGGTTTAAGGAAAACTAGTGGATGTGACAACCCTGTCATGGAACAGCCAAAAAAATCCACAGCCTTGTTATCCCACCTGGGATTGCAGCACAAAGAACAGAAGAATGAGAGTTAAGCTACACTTAAAATCCTAATACTCCATCAAACCCCCCCACCAAGGAGTTCTTATCCACTCTTTGAGGCTTTTCCTGGGGTTTTCCATCCCCATCCTCACGTTGAAGGATGCCAGTGCCTCAGAGACACTCTTCTCGATGAAGTCGTCAGTGATCCGGCGGGAAGGGTGCTCGTTGAACACGGAATTCATCAGCGCAATCTTGGCTGCGCTCCGGCGTGCCTCAGCCTTAGTGGGACAGAACTGGGGACACATAGCAACAGTCAGGACATTCCCAGGATACCGACACCCCCTGGACCACCAGGAATGGGAACTGAGCAGGGGTGGAATTAGGAAATCATGCTCCCAGAATCAAAAGAGGTTCAGAAACTCCCATTGCATTGTCAATTAATTAATTACCTCAAACCCAAACTGCTCTGGAATTCCCCCAAAGACCGGGATTTTGGGATGGGATGACCCTGTGGCTGCTGCAATTGTTTCCTTTGGATCCATGTTCCCAACCATGAGAAAGGGCAGGAACGAATGTGGAACACAGGCAGGATTTGATGGGACATTGGGACTTAAATCTCTTTAGGTCGGGAATTTTCCCAGGAGGGGTGAAGGAATGGATTCCTCCGGTGGGATGTTCCCGGCCCACAGCACAGGGTTGGAATTGGATGGTGTTTAAGGTCCTCTCCAACCCAAGCTATTCCAGGACCCCATGACCCAACGCTCTGATTTGATTTCCAGAGTCTTTTGGCATCCGGAGAAGAGGTTTTGGGACAAATCCTGAGCCCCAGCGGAGGAATATTCCTCTACCAGTTTAAACCTCTGCCTAATTCTGGGAAGGAAAAGGAAGGATCAAATCTCGGGAGAAGGAAGATCAGATCTCTTCCCTGATATCCCATCTCCTACCTCAGCACTAAGGTGCAAGTGACCAGAATAGGGAATAAAGGACACAAAAAAAGCATAATCCACAGACAAATCTTCCCAGATTGGGATCTGGTGGGGATTTACAGGCCAGGAGCAACTTGCAGTTAAATTTCTTTGGAACTAAAGATGTTTAGAGCCAGATGCAGGGGCTGGAATCGGCAGAATGCCCGCACAAGGAGGAGATATTTGGGAAACGATTCCCGTGGGGTCCGGGCGAAGTATTCCCAGGATCGGGATGGTACCTGGAAGCTGCCGAAGCAGCTGCCGCCGGGCAGGGTGACATAGCAGACGTAGGGGGGGCTGGCGGCCGGGACCATCTCGTAGAGTACCAGGGCGCCGTTGCGCAGCTCGGCCCCGCGCGACTGCTTCATCTGCCAGAATTCCTGCAGCGCCTCCACCACGTTCACTGCCGGACACAGCCGGGAGAACCGGCGGGAAGAGCCCCCAGGATTGGCATGGCAGGGTGGCAGTGGGGCACGGAAAGAAGGAAAAGGGGCAAGGGGAGAGGGCGAAGGGCATGAAGAAGGAAGGAAGTGGGGCATGGAAATAAGCAAAAGGAACACGGAAATAAGGAAAAGTGAGAAAAGTGAATAAGGGAAAATTGACCTCCCCCGGTCCGTCGGCATCCCCCGTTCCCCCCTGGTTCCGCTCACCGCGGCCGTAGCCCTGGGTGTGTTTGGCGAAGCTCCGCACCACGGCCTCCACCGCCTCCCGCAGAACCGCAGGCGGCCCGGGCACGGCCCCGGGCCCCGTCCCGGGGGGCGCGGGGGGGCCCTGCAGACCCAGCGGGGGCGGCGGCGGCGGGAGACCGAGCCCCGGCCCCAGCCCCGACGCCGTTCCTGGTGCCGGTCCTAGCCCCGCGGGGGCCCCGGTGAGGCCGGGCCGGGCCCCGCGGGGTCCGGCACCCACCCCGGGCTGCAGCCGCTGAGCCCGCACCGCCTCCATAGCCGCGCTCCCTACCCAGCACTGCACTGTCAATCAGCGCCGCTCCGCGCCCAGCAGCCCAATAGAAGCGCCGGATCGGGGCGGCGGAGGCGGGGAAAGAATCAGCAGGCCAATCACAACGCGGTGCGCGGTTTGCGGGGCGGGGACAGGGCGCGGCGCACTCACCCACTAACACAAATAGCGGTGTGTGGTCGTGGGGCGGTAAGAGGGCGGGGATTAGAGGTCTCATTGTCCAATCGCGCTGGGGTTTGTTACATTGACAGGCGAAAAGTCGAATCAAAATGCAGGAAGCACAAAAGAGCAGAGATGGCGGTACTGGATGACAGCCACACTCTTATTGATCAGCAAAAGCAATTAACTGCAAAAGAAACCAATCAAACTCTTCGACACAGATTTACAAGCTGACACTACAGCAGTCGCCCATTCATGGAGTCTGTTTTGGTATAGGAGTGGGCGGAACCGCGCACAGCCAATGGGAACGAGCCGCGGTGGTTATAGGAAGTGACGCTCGGCCGGGCTCGGGAGAGCGGTCGGGGCCGCCCCACCATGGAGGCCTGGGTGCGCTTTAGCGCCCAGAGCCAGGCCCGGGAGCGTCTCCTCAGGTACAGCTTCGGCTCCCCAGGCCAGCGGGCAGTCGCGGGGGGCCCGGGGCAAGGGGGTAGTGGAGGTTCGGAGGGGGCGGTCACGGGAGCAGGGGGGATGGCGGAGAGCCCGGGGAGGCGGGGGGGGTGCGGTCACTGAGACCTCGGAACCCGAGGAGGAGGGTCGCGGGTTCCCAAAATCCTGGGGCGGCGGGTGGGCCGTCCCGGATGCCTTAGAGCCCAGAGAAGGGGGGTCTGAGGCCCCGGGCTGATATCCCCAGTGGTCCGTGCCCCTCCTGACTCCATCATTGTCCCCAGGGCCGCGCAGTACGCCTGTGCCTTGGCTGGGGCCGCGCTGAGCCGCTCCGGGAACGGCTCCGAGGGCAGCTCCGGGACCCTGAGCCGCCTCCAGCACCTGGAGGCTCATCTGAGCCTGGGCCGCAAGCGTGAGTGGGGGGGATCAGGGTGGTTTTGAGGGGGAACATGGAGGGCCCCCCGCTGACCCCTTCGTGTCCCCTCCTGCAGTGCTGCGCTTGGGGGGCTCGGCCGAGGCCCTGGGAGTGGCCCAGCGCTCGCTGCATCTACCCGACCCTGTCCTGCGCTTCTGCCTCACCCTGTCCCACCTGAACCGTGCCCTCTTCCTGGCCTGTGATAACGTCTTGTGGGCCGGGAAAACCGGGATTCTGCCTGGCCTTGCCACGGACAAGTGGAGCCAGAGGTCCTTCAGGTGAGTGAGGTGGGGCATTTGTGGAATGAAGGTTGGAAAAGCTTCCTCAGGTTTGTTGGGTGAGCGGGGCAGGGAGGTCAGATTGCCAAGGGAGAGCAGGGAGTGACAATTCCCCTGAGGAGAATAAGGATAGGAATTCCCAAGGGAGGACAGGGAGTGGAATTACTGAAGGAGAGTAGGCAATGAGCTCCCCAAGAGAAGGAAGAGAATTAAATTCGTCCAGGGAGAGCAAGTGATGAGCTTCCAAAGAAACAGGCCTTCTGAGGGAGACTGGGCAATGGAGTTCCTGAGTGAGGGCAGGGAATGGAATCCCTGAGCTCCTGAGAGTGGGTTCCTGCTGGCTGAGCGTGACTTTTCCATTCCCCCAGGCATTTCTGTCGCTGTTGGGAGTGGCTAGAGGCTTCTGCTGCCGCTGTTTCCCACTCTCCTATCTCTGCTCCCTGTTTTTCCCAGGTATTACCTGTTTGCTCTGGTGGTGAACCTGAGCCGGGATGCCTACGAGATCCGGGTGCTGCTGGAGCACGCAGAGGCAGCCAGGAAGCGTGGGAAGAGCCCGGAAAACAGGCCCCAGCTCCAGGCTGATGGTAGGATCCAGCGTCTCTGGCTCCACCTGCAGCTCCAGCTGCAGCTCCTTCTCCAGGTGCTCCGGGACAACCCCCCACTACTGCTGGACCTGCTGCGGAATGCCTGTGACCTGGTGATCCCGCTGGAAAAGCTGGGGCTGTGCCGGAGCAGCCCAGGCATCGTGGGATTCTGTGGCCTCGCCTCCTCCGTGCTCTCCATCCTCACCATCCTCCATCCCTGGCTCAAACTGAAGCCGTAGTTATCCCAGGGGCTTCCTTGGGATGTTTGGGAATCCTGGGGGCTTATCCCAGGGGCTGTGACACCTGGAGCTGACTAGCTCATTCCATTCCCATCATTCCTGACTCCTTGGAGCCACAAGGTTCCAGCATTGGATGCAGCATTGGATCCCACAGGGACATCAGCTCCCAAAATGTGTTTCTCCCCACTGACTTTTCCAGCAATTTTGGAGGTTCAACATTCCCCCTTTCTGTCTGGGAAGCGCCTTTGACATGGAGCCAACTAATGGGGAATCTTTGGGGCTGGAAAATGTGGATTGCTGGGGGCTTCTCATGGTTTTTGGTGGGGTGAAGCCATGGGTTTGGGATGAATCTGATGCCAGATAGCGTATCCAACCCCAAATTGTTTGGGCAATTTTCCTGCCTTATAAGAAAGCTGAGTGCAGGGAGAAGGGAATGGGAAGAATGGGTGTCAGGGATAAATCCATGGCTTTTGGGGGGAAATTCAGGCAGGAATTTGCTCTCCTGAACCTTCCGTGAAAGCCCAGGGGAAGGAAGTGACTGAAGTGAGTTGCGTCAAGCTGGGGGGGATCGCTCCCAGCATTCCCATAGGGATTTCCCTCCACTGGAGAATACTGAGGGGACTTGGCATGCTGAGTGCTTCCCAGGAGATCCACCTCCCTTCTTCTGCCCAGAGCTGCACAGATCCACCCTGGCTGCACTTCCCTTCCCAGCTATCCTGTTCGGTGGTGTTTTTTGGGAAAAATCAGAATGTGGCTGGCTCTCTGTTGGGATTCCCTGCACCCGGTATTCGTGGTGCTGCTCCCTCACTGAATTCCCTTTTTCCCTGGATTCTGAACCCTGGATTGCGTGTGGCCCCAACCGAGTTCTGATGCCTGTTACCTGGACTGAGGGACACACTGGGAGCTGGGAATTACTTAATTCCAGAGGCAGATTGTCCTTGGACCTGTCCCTGGGAGAGCAGGAACGTCCTCTTGAAGGTTTTTTGGGAGCTCTGTACTGAAATGCCACCCACTCCTGGGCCCATCTGGACTGTGCCAAAGGCTTTTTCCTGGAAAAACCAGGCATTGAAGGCTTTGGAGCAGTGTGTATCCTAGTGGGAATTGGGATGGGGGGGAAGCACTCCAGGGGATCCCACAGAGTCAGTGTAATTAATTAATTAATTAAATTATTAAAGTGCAGCAGCCTCCAGTCCCCGTGTCCTGGGATATTTGGATATGCAGGGCACTGGGATGGGCTGGGAATGCTGGACTGGGAGTACTGGCCTGGGACCCTCCTGTGGTTTCAGGGGACATTGGAGAACCCTTGGAACTGGGGAGGGAAAAATCCCTGCTTTTCCTGGTGCCAAAAGGTGGGCGGAGGGGATACCCAGTCCCTTCCCTGTCTCTTCCCATTCCCATCCTGTCTCTCTGGTGTTGCTGTTCCTGTCCCAGCTGAGCCTGGGCCAACTTCCTGCACCCCAGAGGCTGCCCTGGGGAGGTTTGGCGGGGGTGAGGTGCAACGGAGAGATTTTGGAGGGGGATTTAAGTTGTCCAGTGGCATTTGGGTATTGAGAGACTGCCAGCTTATTCACCAGCCTTCACAGAAGTAAATGTGAGCACCGTTTATTTCTATCTTTAGCACACCTTTTATAGGGTTCTACAGGGTCCGCGGGCAAGGCAAGCTACTATTGGCTAACACATACAAGTTTACATTTCTTCCCTTGTACACAAGGATATTGTTTCGCTTTACTCTCTTCTGCAGGAAGGTTTCAAGGACTTTAGCCTTTAATATCATGACTTATTTCAAGGACTGGTTTGTGCAGACAGGCCTTTACTAATATATAAAATGTATCAACATTTGTGCATTGGGAAGGAGAAAGAATCTGGAGCGGTAGGAGGCTTCCCCCGTGCCTCAGTTTCCCCTGTGACCGAGGAGGCCCCTACCTGTGCTGGTGGGGCCCTACCTGGGTGGGGCCATCTGTGGCCACAGCTGGAGCTGCACAGTTGCTGTTTGTCTGTTTTTCTCCTCATTCCTTGTTTTTTTTCCCCTGAAAATTCCAGCCCGTCCCACAGCCGCTGGCAGCACAAGTTTCCCTCTGTCCTAAATTGCAGAGTTTGAAATTTTCCCTTTTTTTTTTTTTTTTTCCCCCGAATCCACTCAAGAGCTCAGTCCGGGAGGTGGCAGTGTCATCAGGAGGACGTGGCAACCCAAAATCCACCTAAAACCACACAAAATCTGCCCAAGCCCTAACCAAACCCCACCCAGACCCAGCGGTGACCCCCAAGACCCCGTATTCCAACCCACTCCTGATGGTCCCCACGGGGAAGATCCAGGTGTCACTGCCACCTCTGTGTGGTTCGGTCCTTGGGGGAGATACACGCTTTTCCCTCCCCATTTTTCCAGAAAAAAGTGGAAAAATCCCTTTCCAGCACCCCCCAAATGCCTGGTACCCCCACGAAATCCTGCACCCACCTCCTCCCTTCTTCCCGCTCCCCTTTTTCCTGTGTTTGTACCACTTTGCCTGTTTTTTTCTCCCAAACTCTTTGCCACCCCCCCTCCCCCCCAAAACCACATTTATTTTTAGCAGCCAATTGAAGATGAAGGAGGAGGGAAAATATACTGAAAAAAAGAGGAAAGAAAAAGGGAAAAACCCAGGATTTTGTCCTGGCTGGAGCCAGAGTCACCTTTGAGCTTCAGCACGGTGATGTGGGCTGTGGGGACCCGGGGGGTGCTCCTGGCGCTGTTTCTGCTCCCAGGTAACACCCACACCTACCTCCCCCCTCCCCTCCAAATCCCCTGGTTTTGGGCCATTTCGGGGTGTTTTGGGGCTGTTGGAGGAGGGAGGGTGTGGAGCCGGGTACTCATTAATCCGAGTGCAGCCAAGCGTGGTTCCCCCCTCTCTGAATGTCTTGGGGGAGGGGAGGGTTTGGGATAAAAAGGCCGGTTATGGTCATTGCCCCTGCCCAATATATTTTGGAGCTTTTTTGGAGGGAGAAGACAACTATATCTCCTTGGATTTGGGGTAGAGTGAGGGTGGAACAAAAGTGGACCTAAAATCCGGCTTTAATGGAAAATCTTTTTTTTATTTAAAAAAAAAACAAAAAGGGAATTTCCATCCCCCTTTCCCCCCGGTGGAGGGGGGAGAGATTCATGCCCCCACCCGCCCACAACCCAGTGGGGCCCCCCACGCTCCCCACCGCGAGGGAAACTGAGGCACGTGGGCAGTGCTGGGCACTGTGGGACTTCGGGTGGGGGAGGCTAGGGACTTAATTTGGGTGGCGGGGGTGTGTTTGGGGTGCTGGGGGTTCTCCGTTCCCCTCTTCCCTGCAGTTTCCTCTTTCCCACTGGGGTGCCGGGCACCCCAGCCCCCCTCCCGGGTGCCACTGGAGGGGTGCGGGATGCCCTCCCCACCTCAGGACCCTCCGTAACTTCTCCAGGGCTCTGTGAGGGGTTCAACATCGACGTGGGGCATTCGCGGATCTTCCAGGGACCCCCCGAGTCCCAATTTGGGTACCGGGTGCTGCAGTGGGGTGGCAATGGGGACAAGTGGTGAGTGATCTCTGGGGGGACCCCGGGGGAGACAGGAGAGAAGGGGAAACTGAGGCGGGAAAGGGGAGATTGAGGTGGGGAAAAGGAAACTGAAGCAGGGAGGGGGGGGAAACTGACGTAGGAAAGGGGAAACAGGAAGGGGGGCAGTGAGGTGGGGAAGAGGGAAACTGAGGGTGGGTGGGGGAAACTGAGTCAAGAAAGGGGAGAAGGGAGGGGGAAACTGAGGTGGGAAGCCAAAACTGTGGTGGGAAGCGGGGGAAGTGAGTTTGGGAAAGGAAAATTTAGGCAGGGAGAGGGAAGATTAAGGTTGGGAAGGGGAAGCATATGAGGGCAGAGGCCGGAGCAGCAGGAGGCCGTGGCCAGATGGCTGGACAAACAGATGGAAACGGCCTTAGTGCTGCAGTGTGGGAGGCAGAGCCTGGCCCCAAAAACGTGGCAGCTGGGTTGGAATGGGGCGGGGGTGGTGATATCCACGGTGTCCCCTGTGTGTCCTTCCCTGTGTTTCCCCTATTGTCCCTCCAGGCTGCTGGTGGGGGCCCCGTGGGATGAGAATGGTCAAGGTGACATCTACAAGTGCAGCGTGAGACTCCAAAACTCCTCCTGTGCCAAGGCCAACCTCGGTACAGGTGGGTGGGTGTGGCCGGTAAGGCCTGGGGCACCCCATGGTGCTCACCCCGCTTCTGTCCCTGCGTCCTCAAGGGGCTGCAGCTCCGTGGCTCCGCAGCAGCGCCGGACACCTTGGGATGACACTAGTGGACTCCAAGGATGGTGGGTTTGTGGTAAGCAGAACCTCTGCAGAGGAAAACTGAGGCATGGCAGGAGATGGGGGGAGGGAGATGAATGTCACCCCCTGCTCTTTCCTCATGTCACCCCCCAAGGCATGCGCCCCGCTTTGGTCCCAGGAATGTGGCACCTCTGTGTTCAGCTCTGGCCGCTGTGTCCATCTCAATGAGGAACTCCAGCTCATGGGGACCATTGCACCCACAGCACAGCGTGAGTGGGGTGGGATGTACTGGGGTATACTGGGATGTGCCACCCTGGTGTCACCGTGTCCCCTGCCAGGCTGTTCTACCTACATGGACATCATCCTGGTTCTGGACGGCTCCAACAGCATCTACCCCTGGGAGGAGGTGCAGGCATTCCTCGGGAACATCCTGGGACGCTTCTTCATTGGTCCTGGGCAGACTCAGGTCAGGCAATGGTACCTTGGCCACCACAGTGTCCCCAAGGCTAGGATGGTGTCCCCATCACCATCAAGGGCAAGGTGGTTGTCTCCAGGGCAATGCTGTTGCCCCTGTGGTGATGCCAGCCTTCGGGTGGATGTCATTGTCCCTGGAGTGACATCATTTTCTCCAAGGTGACACCACCCCTGTGGAGATGCTGCCCTGGGGTGACATCGTTGTCCCCAGGACTATGCCAGCTGGAGATGGTTTTGGAGGGGCCAAAGGTTCCCTTTTCCAGGGATTAGGGGTTCCCCTGGGATTTAGGGGGCTCCCTTTGGGTTTTGGGGGGTCCCTGGCTCAGGTTTCCCCCTGTTTTAGGGGGGGCTGCCATACAGCGACAGGTGGTACAGGAGCAGGTGTTGGGGCAGCACCTTGGGGATTTGAGGGGTCCTTGTGGACTTGGGTATTCCCTGGGGGTTTGAGGGATGTCCGTGTGGATTTGGGGCTCCCTCTGGCTCTGACTCCCCATTTCAGGTGGGGGTGCTGCAGTACGGGGAGCGGCTGGTGCAGGAATGGGCGCTGGGGCAGCACCCTACGGCGCAGAGCCTGCTTGAGGCCGCCCGGAACCTGACGCGTCAGGAGGGGAGGGAGACGCGGACGGCCATGGCCATCCGGCAGGCATGGTGGGCTCTGGAATGGGAATTTGAGCGGGATTGGGAATGGAGGCAGAATTGCAAATGGGATTGGCATCAGGATTGGGATCAGGAGTGAGGCTAGGTTGGGATCAGAATTGGGATTAGGGTCTAGGTTGGGATCAGGATTTGAAAAAGGATGGGAATTGGAATTGGTATCAGGCTTGGGATCAAGTCAGGATTTGGATTGGGGTTGGGTTTGGGATTGGGGTCATGATTGGAACTGGGATTTGCATCAGGGTTGGGGTAGGGACCAGGATCAGGGTTGGGAGCAGGGCTGGTCAGGACTGGGGGGAGTATTAGGAGGAACAAGGGCTCATTCTGTCAGCCACATTCCCACAGCACAGAGTCCTTCAGCCCGGCGCAAGGTGGGCGCCCAGGGGCCACACGGCTGCTGCTGGTGGTGACAGACGGGGAGTCCCACGACGGGGACGAGCTGCCAGCAGCGCTGGAGGAGTGCGACCGGCACAATGTCACCCGCTATGCCATCGCTGTGAGGCCCCTCCCACCGATCCCCATCCCTGCATTTCACTTACTCCCGGGGGGGCTCCTGCTGACCCTTGTCTCTCCCTCAGGTCCTGGGGCACTACCTGCGTCGGCAGCAGGATCCCGAGGATTTCATCCGGGAAATCAAGTTCATTGCCAGTGATCCTGATGAGAAGTATTTCTTCAATGTCACAGATGAGGCTGCCCTCAATGATATCGTGGATGCTCTGGGAGATCGGATCTTCAGCCTGGAAGGTGCTGGCTTGAGGCTGGCATCCCAGGACGGGCTGGGAATTCCAGCTGGAAGTGCAGCTGGAGGAATAGAGTCTCCTTCCTCCCCCGGTCAGGCACCCATGGGGACAACGAGAGTGCCTTCGAGCTGGAGATGTCCCAGATCGGCTTTTCTATCCACCACCTTGAGGTGATCCCACTGGGAAAAGTGGAAAATAACCCTCAGCCCATCTCAGCCCTGCTGAGTATCCTGGGAAGGGAGAGTGATATTGGTGGGGATTGAGGACACTGAGGCATTGCAGTGTCTCTGGGTTGACATGTCCCACCCATCCTGGCAGGATGGGATCCTCTTTGGAATGGTTGGAGCCTATGACTGGGAGGGGGGTGTGCTGGAGGAGAGCCAGCGTGGGCGCATTGTTCCACCCTGGGAAGCGTTTCAGGAGGAATTCCCGCTGGAGCTGAAGAATCACGCAGCGTATCTGGGTATGGGGGATCCCAAGGGATGAGGGTGTCCCAAGGAATATGCTCCATATCCTTGAGATTTGAGATTAATCAGGGGTGTTCCATATCCTGGAGATCAGGGGTGAAGTGGGGATGCTCCATGTAATGGATATTTGGGATGCTTGGTGATACAGAGATGTTCCATATCCCAGGGATGCTCCATGTCCTGTATATTTGGGGTGCCCTGGGGATACTCCATACTCCAGGGATGTTCCAAACCTGGATATTTAGGGTGGCCCAGGATCACACTGGGGACCCTGTCTCTCTGGGGCTGTCTCACTGAACCTGCTTCCGCCCCCCCAGGGTACTCTGTGTCCTCGCTGCAGCTCCCGGGGGGGCAGCGCTTGTTAGTGGCTGGTGCCCCCCGATTCCAGCACAAGGGCAAAGTTCTCCTCTTCCAGCTGGACCCCATGGGGACCGTGACGGTGGCCCAGGCATTAATGGGGGAGCAGGTGAGGGGTGGCCAGGGGGACTTGAAGGCCTTGGGCAGGGAGTTTGGGCCTCGTACCCCCCCCTCAGCCTCACAGCCCCTTGTACCCCCAGATTGGCTCCTACTTCGGCAGTGAGGTCTTGGCCCTGGACCTGGAGGGAGATGGGGACAGTGACCTGCTGCTGGTGGGCGCGCCCACCTACCTGGGGGGCCAGAGCAGGGAGACTGGGAGGGTCTATGTGTACCGTGTGGGGCAGGTGAGAGGGTAGGTGTGGGCCTGCGGCTGTCGGGCAGGGTGGGTAGCTGTACGTCGTGGGGCAGGTGGGGGGCTGGGGAGAGGGTAGGTGACGGGCGGGGGACTGGGGTGGGCAGGGAGGTCGGGGTGCACTGGGGACAGAGGTCTGGGAGGATCAGCGGGATGCAGAGGGATTGGAGGGTATCGGGGGAACACACTGGGATTTGAGAGGGTGCCTGTCCCGTGGGGGTACCGAGGGTCCCCCCGCACCACCCAGGACCGCCTGAGCCCCGCAGGGTCGCTGCACCCTGAGCCGAGGCAGCAGGATTCCAGATTCGGTTCCGCCCTGGGCGTGGTGCCGAACCTGAGCCAGGACGGGCTGGCCGGAGCCGTGGTGGGAGCTCCGCTGGAGGACGAGCACCGCGGCGCTCTCTACGTGTTCCACGTCTCCCCGGCCACCCTCCTGCCCCAGTACAAGCAGGTGAGATGGCGCTGGGAGGGGCTCGGTGTCGGGGTTGCGGTGATCACGACCCTGTACGAGCCACTGGCTGTGCCACAACTCTCGTTCCCAGCGCATCGAGGCGGCGGCGCTGGGGTGGAGCCTCCGGTATTTCGGGATCAGCGTGGATGGACGGGTGGACATGGACGGGGACGGGCTGGTGGACGTGGCCGTGGGGGCACATGGTGCGGCTGTAGTGCTCCGGTGAGTAGGGGTCAGGGGGTGAGGGACACGGACATCCCAGCCATGGGGATACCCCGGGAATAGGAACGTGGAGAAGGACAGAGACAGCCCGGGGACAGAGACATGTGGGTCATGAGGACATTCAGGGGGAAGGGGACTCTGTGCCTCAGTTTCCTCTTGTAAGAACGTGGGATCCTCCCAGGGCTCTCCATGCCTCAGTTTCCCCTGTGACAAGATCCAGGTTAGGGCTGGGTGGGTGTCTCTGTTCCCACATGATCCTGATGAAATCCCAGGTGTGACTGTGTCCCTCAGGTCCCGCTGGATTATCCAGGTGTTCGCATGGATGTCTGTGGAGCCAGCAGCTGTCAGTGTCACACAACGGAACTGCCAGCGCAGTGGCTCCAGCGCCGTCTGCCTCCGGGCCCGGATCTGCTTCCATGCCGAGACACGCACACAGAACCCTGTGGACATGGATATTGGTGAGTGTTGGCAATAGGGGACTGCAGGGTCCTTGGAGCATCCTTGGAGTATCCCTGGTTGTCCCTGGAGCATCCTGGAAGCATTCCAAAGCATCCTGGAGCATCCTTGGAACATCCCAGGGTATTACCAGAGTCTCTCTGTCCCCAGAGAATCCCAGGGTGGGATTAGAACCCTGGGATTATTCCAGGATTATTAGAGAACCTGGGAGCATTCCAGGAACATTCCAGGAGCATCCCAGGGTGTCCCTGGAATATTCCTGGAGTGTCCCAAGGTGTCCCGGAGAATTCCTGGAGCATATCTGGAGCATCCTGAAAGCCCTGGATTGGCCCTCGCAACACCCTCACCGGGTGTTGCTGGAGGATCGCAATGTCCCTGGAGCGTCCCAGGAGCATCCCATGGGCATTCCCTTAATCTTTCCAGAGCATATAGATGGTGATCCTGGACCACCCCTGGAGTATCCCAGGGTAGCCCTGGAATCTCCCAGGAACATCCTTTAGTGTCCCTTGAATATCAACAGAGCACCCATATCCTTGCTGGGATTCCTGGAGCCCCACTGGATCATGCCACAACATCCTGGAGCCTCTGACCTTCCCTGGTGCCCTCCTGGTGCAACCCAGCCTGTCCCTGGAGCATCCCCAGACTTCAGTGGAGTCGCACTGGAGCACCCCCTCCTGCAGGTGTCTTGGTCCCTGACCCGCTCCCTATCCCCCAGATCTCCGGTACAATGTATCCCTGGAGGACCAGGTCCCGGGATCCCGTGCTGCCTTTGACTCAGGTGCCCGCCGACTGCTCCAGCGCCGAATTGAGTTCCCATTGGGAAGGCAGAGCTGCATCCGCATCCCCTTCCACGTCCTGGTCAGCCCCAGGACTCCTCCCTGCCCCACAGGAGGGCTCTTCCTGCCCCCCATTCCTGGGGGTCTGACTGGAGTGAGGCTGATAGGATCCCCTGATTCTGCAGGACACCTCAGATTACCTGAGGCCCCTCAGCCTCAGCCTCACCTGGGCCCTGGACGTAGCTGCAACGTCGGTGCTGGATGAGGCATCTCCCACCACCATCCGCAAACTGGTGTGTACTGGGAGGGGTGTTTCCGGACACTGGGATCACCCCCAGACATCAGGATCACCCCTGGCTCCTTCCAGATCCCATTTTTCAAGGATTGTGGGGATGACGACGAGTGTGTCACCGACCTGGTGCTGAAGGCCACCACAGACATTGTGGGCTCCAGGTACCCCTGGTGTCCTCCCAGTGTCCTCATGGTGTCCCTGAGATCCCAAGAGTCCCCTGTGAATCCCTGGCCTCCAGGCAGAGTCCCCACATCCTGCGGAAGGGCCGGAGGCGGATGCTGGTGGAGGTGGAGCTGGAGAACCGTGAGGAGAATGCCTACAATGTCAGCCTGTGGTTGCACCTGCCTGGAAACCTCCACTTCTCCAGCCTCGTGCTCCAGGTACAGCCTGGGGGGAGGCCCAAATCACTGAGGAGTAAAGGGTAAAGATGGAGACACAGATCTTTGGAGAACCTCTAGGTCATTCTTGTTCCAACCCATTCCAGGTGGGATGGGTTGGAGTCCATTGGAACCTCAAACCCATTTCAAGTGCAACAGGGGGGTAGGTCCCCAACCTCTCCCAAGTGGGAGCTGGGGGTCTACTGTGTCCCCAACTCCTCCCAGGTGGGAGATCGTATTCCATTGGTCCCCTGTGGCCCCTCAGTATCCCCCTGTGGAGGTCTATTGCTGCCACATCCCAGTGCCCCAAGTACCCAGACTTGATGTCCTGGTCCCCATCATGTCCCCCTGGCAGGATCCCAGCACGGTGAAGTTGGAGTGCTCAGCACTGGGGAGGCACCACCGGCGCTGCAGTGTTGGGTACCCTGTCTTCCACTCGCAGGCCAAGGTAGGACCCCTGACGCCCTCATGAGCCCCTTGGGACCCCCAAACCCCCACCACACCCCTCTGAGCCCCCCCAGGTGTCCTTCACCCTGGAGCTGGAGTTCAGCTGCTCCGTCCTTCTGGACCGTGCCGAAGTCACTCTCCAGGCCAGCAGGTAGGAGTCTGGGGGGAGTGCTGAACCCTCAGGCGGGGGGGAAGGGGGTGGGGTGTGCACTCCAGGGGCATGGGTGGAGTCTGGGGATACTTCCAAGTGTCCCCCGTCTAGTGACAGCACTGAAGTGACACCACAGGACAACGTGGTCAAGCTTTCTGTCCCCATCCGCTATGAGCCCAACCTGTTCCTGTCCAGGTGGGGCTGAGAGAATATGAAAGCAGAGTGGGGGAGTCATGGAGGGGGACACGCATGATGGATATGATTCTCCTGTGTGCCCCCCTCAGTAGTACCAACCTGCATCGCTATGAAGTTCATCCCCTTGGCACCTTCAGCCACAGCTCTGGCCCTGAGTTTACCACCACAGTCAAGGTGAGATGATGAGGGCCTGGGGAGTGGGGCCTGGGGGAGCCCTGGCTCATCACGTGCCCGTCCAGGTGCAGAATTTGGGGTGCTACCCCATCCAGAATGTCACCTTGCACATGGCCCTGCCAGCACTGGGCCACCATCAGGCCACCATCTTGTCTGTCACCCATGTCCTCACTGAAAATGTGAGTACTGGGGATGCTTAGGGGGCCTCAGCGGGGGGTCCCTGTGCCCTCCCTTTGAACGCCCTCTCTCCCTCCCCAGGCCACCTGCATGCTGCAACTCCCTGATGAGAGGACACAGGTGGTCCCAGTGCCCTCTGAGGATCTGCTGCACATGGACAGGCTGGTAGGGATCACTGTGCCCACCCCCACCCCCCAGGAATTTGGAGGGTTCAGGGGGGGATCCCCACCACTCCCCCCCAAATTTTTTCCCCCCAGGACTGTTCCAACACCTGGTGCCAGGAGCTGAGCTGCCACTTGGAGAGGCTGGAGCGTGGTGGGGGGGTCTCCATCCAGCTCCTGCGGACCCTCCACGACAGCTTCTTCAGTGGAGTGAGTAAAGGGGGGGGCATGTGGGGAATTGGGGTGCCCCCACTTCAGGGAGGATCCCAAGTGGGGAGCACACGTGGCTCAGAACTCCCCTTTTCCCATATCCAGGTGAAATTCCGGAGTGTGAGGATAGTCAGCAGTGTCTGGCTGGGGGTCACAGGGGGCATGTTGGTGCTGGAGGAGGGGGTGCAGCGCAGGGAGGTAGGACCCCCTCCCCAGTTCCCCATTTCCCCCCCCCCTTTATCCTGGTTTCCCTCCCCAAATTCCCTATTCTCCATCAATGCCTGTTTTACCTCCAATCCCTGTTTCCCATCTAATCTTTGCTTTTCCTTACAAATTCCTTCTTTCCACCCAAGTCAAGTTTTCCTCCCCAAATTCCCTCTTCCTCCCCACCATCCTGGTTTTCTCCTCAAATTCTCCTTCCTCTTGACAATCCCTGTGTTCCTGCAGCTGGTGCTGGAAGTGCTCCAGGGAAGGCAGGTGCCCGTGTCTCTGTGGATCCTGGGAGGCAGTGCCCTGGGGGGACTCCTGCTCCTGGCACTACTCAGCCTTGGCCTCTGGAGGGTGAGGAGGGTGATGTTATCACCCTGGGGGAGGGTCACAATGCCACCTTGAGAGGGTCATGATGTCATCCCGAGGGGGAGGTATCAATCCCCCCCTCCCTCCTGAGGAAGGACATTTTCACCTCCCCAATTCCTCCTCTTTCCCCCTTGCCTGCAGCTGGGATTCTTCTCCCACCGGAAGCCCTCCCGAGAGGAGGAGGATGAGGAGCACTGAGATGGCAGCTCTGTCGGGAGGATGTCCCAGAACCTCCCTCCTGGGGACACATTCCAGAGCCATCCCAGGGCTGGGACTCCTGGGCTGGTGGAGGGATGAGCAAGCATGCGTGAGGGTGGAGCTGGAGGATCTGGGGGAACATCTAGAAGCGGGAAAAGTAGGAATGGAGCAGCTCCAGAAATAAAGCTCTGGCCTGCGGTTCTGCTGTGTCCTGCATCCCTGTGCATGCAGATGATGTGAGAGCACGGAAGTGGTTTGACTCAGGGAAAAGCCTCTGGACTGATCCCAAGTGCAACACAGAGAGGGATGGGGGAAATCTAAACCCCAGCCCCCACTGGCTCCAGACTTAAATCCAGGTTAAATCCAGGACCACAGAGAAGGAATTCCTGATTTCCAGCATGATGCGGAAGAGGGAAGAAGTGGAAGCAGAAAGTGAGTTGGTGTGACCCCCTCAGAAATCCCTATTAGGGAAGCTGGACAGGCTGGGTAACAGGAAAGCGCTGGGATAAACCCAGGATACTGCTGGATTTTACTGATCTCTGTGGCTCCACAGTCCTAGCTCCTGCCCCAGGACTGGGGTGTCCCTGTGTCGAGAATGGCTTCCAGCAGAGCAGGGAGGGAGGACAGGGACCATGTGTCCCAACAGAGTAAGAGGTGCTTGGATATCCTCCCTAGGAGCCAAATACTGCAAATCAGGGTTTTCCTTCCCCAAAAGTTTTTTCCAAGCTCATTTCTGCCCCCCACCCCCAGAGTACCCCAGCTCCTGCCTCCCTTTCCCAGCTCCAAGGATGACTTGGGGAGTTCATTGAGAAAGGCCTTTATTGGACGGAAGAGCAAAGAAAACCAGGAATTAAATCCATGTGGATGTGGAACCACTGAGCCCAAGGGGTTTGGGAATGTTCCCCCAACAAGGGATGGGGGTCACAATGTCCCCTGAGGGCAGTCAGTGGATACCACGAGTACAAGGATAGCTCCCAGGATTCAGACCTGGAAAAGAGTCACAGAAATGGGAAAAAATTCTCAAAACAACTGAATAATCAGCAAAAATAATGAGTTTCCTTAACTTATAGGGGAGGGCAGGGGCATTCCCAAGGGAGTGGTCCGTAATTCCTGCCTGGAATGACTTGTGGGGGCAGAGTGGGGTTTGGACACATCTGGGGCCACAGGCATGTGGAAAAGGGTCAGAAAAACCTGAATCAACCCCAAGAATATTTCAGGATGAGACAAAATCCTGCTCAGTACATTCCTGATACCACAGCATTCCCAGACCCCTTCCAGGACCACAGGGGCTCCTGAGGGTCCAACCTCCCTAAGGAAGGGCTGCAGACCCTTCCTTCTTCCACCTGCCATGATTTTATAGACGCCAAGGATTCCATCCAAAACAGGGCGATAAAATCTCTCGTGGATACAGTTCCAATCTCCCGGAGTGCAGGAAGATCCAAAAAATCCCCTTTTTATCCCAACCTTTTTCCAGAGAAGGCTATGAAGGACTTGGAACCCCTCTCTGGACTGGGCCCCACTGGAAAAAAACCTTTTCTGATACAAAATGAAATCAAATCACTCCCAAAATTCCCAATTTAGGACTAACGCGGCAATTCCATGGAGCAGAAGGATAAATTCCTGGGAGAAGAGCGCTTGGTGCTGTAATCCCACAGGGTGAGCCCCCTAATTCCTGCTACTTGGGGGGGTTTGTTGGAATTCTCAGACAATGTACACCTCGAGCGGAGATGCTCCGGCCTCCAGAACCCTCTGGAGCACTCCAGAACCTTTCAAAAGGGTCAGAAAGTCCATCGCTCCTGCACAGGGCTGTCGGAAGCATCAGGATTCGGCATTTGCCGGGTGGAATCTTCACCCTTTAGGCTCTTCCTGCAGACGGGACATGTATCGTGCTGTGGGGAACATAGAGCCGTTATCCTGGGGGATTATCCTGTGGGATACATGGGTTTTCTGGGATCTTACCAGCTCCAGCCAGGGCACGATGCAGCTGCTGTGGAAGATGTGGTTGCAGGGGAGCTGCCGGACCTGCTCCGCCACGGCATAATCCTCCTTGCACACCGGGCATTCCAGCCCTGTGTCTGCAGAAAACAGGTAATGGCAGGTTAGGGGAACAGGAATGAAGGCTCTGGTATTTGGGAGTCACTTGAGTAGGGTCTACTGGGAATGGGGTGTCCAGGCACCAAAAGGATCCCACCAGGAACAGGAGCTCTGGGATTTACAAGTCATTTATGTCTGCTGGAGATGAAAACATCCAGGGATAAAAGAATTCCTGCCAGAAACAAGCCAGGATCCATCCATCCATACAAAATCCTCTGGGGATGGAGCACGCAGGGATCAATGAAATCCCACTAGACACATAAGCATCAGGATCTGCAAGCTAGGATACAATCCACAGGGGATGGAGCATCATGGGAATGAAGAATTCCTGCTGGGAACATGAGCTCTGAGCTCCACCAGCTGGGATCCACCCATCCACACACAACTCCCAGGGAGTATAAGGAATTCCTGATATTCTCTCTACATCACCATCAACAAACAAAAATCAAAGTCAGGATGTTTGGATGCCCACCACAACTTCCCAGCCAGGAATATGGCTTGATGATCTCCAAGCTGTGTGTCACCAGCTATGGGAGGTGGCTGAAATCTCACTCCCTCTCCCCCTGTTCCAAGCTCGTGATGCTGACATGGACATCGCCAGGAGCTGAGCTCCTTCAGCAATCCCAGGTTTCCTTTCCAACTTGGATATTCCAAGATTTCATGATTCCTAGCCTTTTTGGGCCCCGTGGGCTCAGACACATGGAATTTCAGCTAGTCCTTGGCTTCCCAGAGAAGAGGAGGACAGAGGGATATGTAAAACCACGGGCTAAAAATATCCTGCATAGAACTGTCTAGTTTAACCATAATGGAGGAGTAGGGTTCTCGTAACTGAGCAGCTGGGAGGGGGAGGGATCCTCGGGGTGAAAAATTCATGGGATTTTTTAATTGCAAAGCCTGGATTGTTCCGAGACACGCCCAGACCCCTGCTGGCAGTTTTCCATGACATTTCCAGAGCAGAATATGTCAAGAGCCATCCTGAAAAGGAAGAAGGGATGAGTCGAGAGCACAAACAGGGATCTGGGATAGGAAAACCATTGTGGGATGAGAAGAGTCAGAACAGCATATTCTAGGACTCTCCATGCACTCTGGAGAACGGTGGAGCTCCAAGATTCCCAGGAGAAATGAACACCAGAGATGGCAGCAGCAAAGCTTGGGAGCTGGTAGTTTCCAGCCCAATTCCACAGGGAACAAAGCGGTAATGGGGGAGCTCAGGATGTCAAACACCCCGATGCCAACACAAATGCCATCGGATTCAGGGATGGAGTCACCCACCGACTTGTTCCTGCGTCACTGGCACTGTTGGGAGTGACGAGATCTTCTCCTTGTCTGCTGGCGGTGGTCCTGTGTTTTCCAGCTGTCCCAGGAGCTGTAGAGAGGGAAAAATTCTGTGCTCAGGAGCAGGGATCTGTGATGGGGTCTGACCCTGGCACAGGTGCCCCTCACCTGGGTGACGATGGCGTCAAGGCCGCTCTGTCCCCATGCATAATCCCCAGGATTGGAGTGCAGCATCCCGCTCCTGCCAACGGGAGAGTCCAGGAATTCCCTCCAATCCCAAACCAGCCCTAGATGCTGGGTTACTGGTAATTACTGGTGGGATCTGAGCTACTCACCAGGAAAAAGGATGTTGGGAGCCAGGAACAGCTGAGTTGGCAAAAAACCCAGCAAAGATCTGCTGGATTATCCTGAAAAAGGAGGCATGGGAAGGAGAAACATGGGAAGAACAAGTTAAGTAAGTAAATAAATGGTGGAAGAAAGGATGGGCAGGAAAACCAGGAGTTCCTGCTCTTTGGATGCCTGGCTGCATGGCTCATGACTGAAAATCCCTGGATAAAGCTCCAAAACAGAGAGAGACAGCAGCAAGTAATTAGGGATACGAGCTCATCCCAGGGTGGGAGAAGTGGGAATGACTCGAGTTCCAATGGAAGAGTTGGTACTGGGACATGGAAAACCAAGGAAAAACATGGAAATAACAAGCTAAATAAATAAATAGTGGCAGAAGGAATAGGCAGTAAAACGGAATCCTTTCCCCATGGATACAGGGCTCACAGCTGAAAATTTCCTGGATAAACCTCCCAAATGGAGGGAGAGCACAAAGGAATTAGGGATGAGAACTCATCCTGGGATGTGAGTGCTGAGAATGCCCTGTGTTCCAGGCAGCAGGACATGGAAAATGAACCAGAATTGTGCCAAGGGTGCTGACAGAAAGTCATTTTCGCACGTTTCTCCCCAAAATCTCACCCCTCAATGGCAGGCGAGCGATCCGGTCGGGAGCTGCCACGGGATCGGTACCTCCGAGGCATCGGCAGCCGTGGGGGGCGACTGGGGCCCCAGAGTTCGGCTGGGGGGCCCCTCTCCATGTCCCGGCTCTCTGGATCCAGGGAGCCGTTGTTCAGGAATGGCCGGAAATCCGGGAAGAACACTGTGTGGTCCAAGTGGTCCCAAAGCTGCGGAGAAGGGGAAGACAGGAGACACGATCCCCACTTAGCTCTGGCGCTCATCCTGCGGGACACGGAGGCAGTGGAGTCCACTTCACTGGAGCACATTCCAATAGCTGTCGTGTATCCCGGGGAAAAGTCTGACAGAAAGGCTTAATTATAGCCCAAGTGGATCCAGATCTAATGCAACAACCTCAGTGCAACTCCCCACTCCGCACAGACCCCAGTAAATCTGGAAGCTGTGGGGTTGGTCTCTCCCTCTCTTCAATGGCTGGAATTTGAGGAGGAATACTCCCAAATCCATGGGATCACTCAAAACTCTCAGGAAAAGGAGCTGCCGGGGAAGATGCTACAGTAAAAGAAGGAAAGCTCACCTCTGCGAACTGTGAGGAGGGGCTGTCGTCCAGGGCATTGCCATCGAAAAAACTGGGAAAAAGAGGAGAGTGAGGGCAGGACCCATTCCCAGAATCCCCCCATGCTTCCCAAATCCTCCTTTTGTTTCCTGAAATTCCCTCAAAAGGGGTAAAAATAAAAAAGGACCAAAAAGGGTAAAAAAAAAAAAAAAAAAGAAAAAAAAAAGAAAAAAAAAAACCCAAACACCAAAAATAGTGAAATTGTCTCTCCACGTGCCTGGACACTGGATATCCCTGGGTTCTCTGGTACCTGGAATCATCAGTGACTTCCTCGATGAAGCCGGACTCACAGCGGGGGCAGGTATATTCCTGGGAAGACAAAAGGAATCTGGGATTAGACTCAAAATATTTGGAATTCTAAAGAAAAATCTCCATTCAGGAGGATTCCCGATTCTAGATCCCAAGCAGCTCCTAACAACAGTCTAACAAAATCCAAATCCCATGGAATTTGGGCACCAGCAAGCAAAAGAGTCGCTGGTGGGAATTGCAGAGGCATGGAAAAGAATTCCTTCCAAGGAGAAAAATTTTCCCTGTTCCCATCCCCAGAGTTTCGTCCCAGAGCTGCAGATTGGCTTCGATTTGGAGAAAACCATGGAAAAACCAAAAAGACTCCACAGAACCTCTCTCACGGATCTTCCCATCCCGCAGTCAGAGCCTTCCCAAATCCTACACTTTGAGCACCGATTTTTGTGAGATCTTCATCCTGAACCAATCAGTCCCCCTGGATTAGAAAATTCTTCCCCTCATCCATGCTTCCCAGACCCCTGAAAATCCTGCATCCTATTCCACAACACATGGAATGCTCCCCACACCTTCGGTGTGGATTTTGTGGGAACTCCATCCAAATCCTGGATCAGACCATTACCAGCAGCAGGTGGGATGCTGATGCATTCCTGGAAGCTTTGGAATATTTTTTCTGTTGGAGTCCATATGGAAACTCAGCTTCCCACCCAGTAGCTGGAGAAAGATAAAAACAGCATTTGGGAAAAATAGCTCTGGAAGGAGAGAGAAGGGAAACGGGAACAGACGGTGTGCAGGATCCTGCAGAGCCTTGGATCGAGCTCCCTGCTTTCTCTGGGATGTTTAGGGGTGCAGTGGATGATCCTGGAGCCTCCTGGGTGCTCGTGATCTGGGATCTGCACAGGGATCTCATTCCCTAGTGGGATCAAGCCATGAAAAGATTTTCCAAGGAATCTGGTGGCATCCCATGGCTCTGACTCCCTTCCAGCCTGGTGGTCTGTGATTCCCAGAAGGAAAACAAACCAGAATCCCACCACGAGTATTTGCTTTGCGCTCAGACCATTCCTGAGGCAGCTGGAGCTGTATGGCACATCCACATCCAGCCTGGACTTGATCCCAAATCTGGACAGAAAAGTTGGATCAGGTGTTTTTCCAGGTGATCCCCACCCAAAAATTACAGAAAGCTGCAAATGGAACCCCAAAGAAAGGTGTGTGGGACAAATGGGACCATGCAGAAGTTTTCCTTGGCTCTTGCTCCATTCACCAGCTCATCCATAGCTGTAATCCCAACTTAAATTTCTCCCTTTCCCTGGTCTCCACTCAGAATACCTTGGCTTCTGCACCCTAGCATTGGATTGATACCTTGTGGAATTCCACATCCCTTCTGATATCCCCACATTCCTCACTTGGAAAGCAAGAGAAAAAATTATCTCCCTGGCACCTCCAAGGTTCCACTTCTCAATCCACAGGGATTTTCATGTGTCCAGACCCTCCTTATACCATGTGCTTGGGGAAGTGTCTCCTTAGAAAGTCTCCAGATGACTTCCTGGAGGATTGGGATTCTCCAACCCAACATCTCCACTTCTGGTGTTGAGAGATGCAGGAGAACTACTGCTTGGCAATGCCTCCTTTTCCATGCCCTCATCCCTAATTCCCAATCCCTCTCAATGACCCAAACCAGGGAATTATGAGCCAAAAAGGTGTTTTGGATTTGGATTCTCCAAGGACAAATCCACGGGGAGCAGCCCCCACTGGGGTCCATCGGCAGAGCCACAGGGCCAGGTCTCCCCTCTGCCAGGTGCCTGGGAGGCTCCTGAAAGGGGAACTGGAGCAAGACCCAGTGGAGGATGCCAGGAAATTAAATTTCAGGTGTTTCCCTGGTGCTTCCCCGGGAACAGGGCTGGAGGTTTCCTCCCAGGATAAACAAGGAAGGTGATGGAGGAACCAGGAAAACCCAGTTTTTGGGGATGGAGAAGTTGGAGTGGGAGTTGGACAATGTTTCCTTTTAAAAAGTGGGTTTGGAAATACTAGAGGGAAAAAATGGATCCTCCAGTGTGGGATAAAGAAAAATTCGGGATGCTCCCAGTTCCAAGGAATAGGAACTGGGATAATTTAGGAGTAGATGGAGAATGCCCATCCTGTCGGACGAGCAGACGCTGCAAGGGCTGCTCATGGAGTGGGATGGGAATGGGATTATCACCTTCCATGAGGAACAGAACACCTTTTCCAGTCTGAGAACTGTTCCATGTGGGAACAACTTCGGGGGCTGAAGGTCACCCCTTCCTCAGGGGACTCTTGACTCAGGGAGCGACTGGGGTATCACCGCCGCCCCGACACCCGCCCGGGGCTCACCGGCAGCTCGGGGCTCCCCGCCCGGGCCCTCCCCGCCCGGTGTTCACCGGAAGCTCAGAGCTCCCCCTCTCCGACCCTCCCTGCCCGGGGCTCACCGGCAGCTTGGGGCTGACCTCGCCCTTGCAGCTGTGGCAAAAAAACCGGTGCTGCGGCACCGCCGCCGCCGCCTCCGCCATCTTCCCCCCACTGCCGCCGTTGCCGTCACTCCTCCCAGGGCAGCGAGCGCGGCCCAGAGAGGCCCCTCGCTTCCGGCGAGCTCGTCTGCTCCGCGACCGCTCTGGAAAGCGCGGATGAGCGGGATGGAGCGGCCCCTCCGGGGCGGGGAGCGGCCTGCGCCCCCCCTGGTGTAAGGCAGCGTGTAAGCTCCCAATGGGGAATGGGGTGGCGGCAGCGGAAGTGGCGGGACAGGAAGAGGACACCGGACGTGGCCGTCGTCATGGCGGCGGCGACGGCCTAGGCCAGGCTTGGTGGTGAGACCGGGGGGGGGAGCACCGGGACCCCTGACGGGGCGGGGGGTCCCACCCTGGCGGGGGAGTCCCAGTCGTGGGAGGGCACGCCGAGGGCAATCTCACCTGGGGGAACACGAGGACTCCTGTGACAGGGCTGATCCTCCCCCGGCAGGGGATACAGGACCCCTGCAACATGGTCAGCATCTGTCCCCTCTCTGTCCACTCAGCTGTTCTTTCCCCCCGCTCCGTTCCTAGGATTCCTGAGCCGCTGGGATGACGCAGGCAGAGCTACGGCTCTGCTCCCTCCTGCTCCAGGAGCACTTTGGGGAGATCGTGGAAAAAGTCGGGAACTCCCTGCTCCGGACGGGACCGCGGCCGCTGCGGCTCCTGGTGGGGGACACGGGGCTGCTCCCTGATCAGGTACGGGATGGGAGGGGTCCAGGAGGGGAGACTGAGAGGAAACCTTGGAGAAGGACAAGGAATTTTTAAATAAATAAATCAGGAGTGGGAGGTCCGTGTGTCTCTGAAAAACTAATTTGGGAAGAAGGAGGAACACTAATGCTCTGTAGTGAGCAAAGGCAGGAATAGAGTCTAGAAGCAGGGACAAGATTGGTGGGAAAACCTGGCAAAGGACAAGGAATTTTTAATAAACCAGGGAGAAAGATTTTTATGTAACAAGTGGCTTGTATTTCCCTGAAAAACTGATCTTTGAAGAAGCAGGGAAATTCTGATTCTCCCTAGGGAAGATGCTGGGTAGGGAGGGAACACCCAGGAAGACTGGGATGGGGCCATTACCATTAAAAGGCAGAGTCCAACCCTCCCACTCTCTCCCACAGGTGAAAAAGGCCCTTTGTGTCCTAATCCAGCACAACCTGGTACGGTACGAGGTGCAGCCCCGGGGATCCGTGGAATATGAGGCAGGGAGCGAGCGCATCCTGCGGATCCTGCGCTACCCCCGCTATATCTACACAGCCAAGACGCTTTATGGGGACCCAGGGGAGCTGCTGGTGGAGGAACTTCTGCTCCATGGGCACCTTCCCATGAGCTGCGCTGTTGCCAGGGTTGCTGATCGCCTCACTGAAACCATGGAAGGTGGGAAGGAAAAAAAATGGGTTCTGGGAGTGGGTTTAGTTGGTGAATGGGACTGGAGGCACCATAGGCTATTCACAGTCAAACTGTGATGGTGGCCGTGGTGTCACCATGTACTCCTGAGCCTCAGGAACATCCAGGATCTGGTTTTGGACAGGCTAACTGAGACCATGGAGGATGGGAAGCTTCTTAAAAAACAGAGATTTGGGGTTGGGTTTGTGAATGTGGTCCCAAAGGATCTGTGGGGTGTTCACAGTCCTGGCAATGAGGATGGCATGACATTTGCTGAAGCCTCAGGAACATTCCAGATCCATCCACTGTGTCTCTCCCCCCACCTAGATGGGAAAACCATGGATTACACAGAAGTGTCCAGCACATTTGTGCGCCTGGCAGATACCCACTTCATCCAGAGGTGCCCGATAGTCCCAGAAAGCCCCCGGAGTGCCAAGGCACTGCCGCACTCTGCACCTGCCCTGGCTGTTGACGAGAAGGACATGTACATTGTGCCTCGGCTCAGCCTTGTTGGTGAGAGCCCCTGGGATCTTGGGATTTGGGGAAGGCCTCAGGCAGCACTCAGCCACGTGTTGAGGCCACAGTCATGGATTTGATGGGAAATAGTGTCTTGGTTGACAGGGAAAGGGAAGCGAAGACACTCGTGTGACAAGGAGGAGGAGGGGGAGCACAAAACCAAAAGACAGAAGCAGGACGGAGGAAGCTCAGAGGTACTGGGAATGCTGGAGGGATGGTGCCCTCAGTACTCTGGCCTGAGAACTGGGACATGGGAAGAGTGGTATCCGTATTCCCAAACATGTTCTGGGGAAACCAGGTGGTTCCCTTTTCCTCACTTTTTGTGGCTCTTTTCCCTCATTTTTCTGGCTCACATCCCTCAGTTTTGTGTCTCCTGTTCATTAGTTTCCTTCCCCATTTTCTTCTGTTTTCTTGCCCCCTTTGCCCTCACTTTTCGTCCTTGTCCCATGTCAGGCTCCCCCAGATGATGGCATTTACTGGCAAGTCAACCTGGAGCGCTTTCACCAGCACTTCCGTGACCAGGCTTTGGTCAGTGCTGTGGCCAGCCGCATGGACCAGGTCTGTGGCTCCCACCTGCATTCCCACTCTGGAACCGAGCTTTTCTTGCTCTGATTCCTGGTTTTCCCAATACAGACCAGCAGTGAGGTGGTGCGGACGATGCTGCGCATGAGCGAGGTGACCACAGCCTCGGGTGCATCCCACACGCAGCCCCTCTCCTCCAATGAGGTGGGTCCTTGGAAGCCCCTGGGAAGCTGGTACCCCTTGGAATCCCTTGATGTTCCCTGTTTTTTCTGCCGTAGATATTCCGATCTCTTCCATCTGGGTACAACATTGGGAAGCAGGTGTTGGACCAGTACCTGGCACTCCTGGCCGACGACCCGGTGAGCTTGGGGACACTGGACACAGCCCTGGGGAGATACCAGGGTTTTTCCAGTCTCTGTTGATTCAGTGATTCCTTGGTTATTTCTCTGTCTGAGAGTGGAACATGTTTTACTGAGAGTTAAGGAAGGTTTTTA